>NW_022900922.1:11957290-11970327 GCF_012274545.1 Fukomys damarensis | reverse complement strand
ACCAAAAATCCAGTTGTGGTGGAATGTTATGCAACCTTCAAAAGATTCTGATACATACCACATGGCTGAACCTTGAGGACCATATACATGTGAAATAAGCCAGGCACAACATTGCACTGGCATGAGGTCTCTAGAACCATCAAATGCATACAGACAGGTAGAAGCATGGTGGAGCCAAGAGTTGTGGAGGAGGACGGGAAGCCTCTGTTTACGGGGCATAGAGTTTGCTGTGCAAGACGAGAACAGTTCTAGGGAAGGACAGCGGTGATGGTTGCACAGCGTGAATGTACTTGTTATCACTGAAGCTCCCATTTAAAACTGGGTAAGATGACACATTATACCACGCGTGGTGGCACACACCTGTGATCCCAGCACTCTGGGCGGCCGAAGCAGAAGGAATGCAATTTGGAGCCTGGCCTGGGCATTTTAGTGGTTTAGTGAGACCCCGTCTCAAAATAAAAAAACTTTTTAAAAAAGGGTTCTAGGGGGATGGGGATGTAACTTTGGTTTAACCTCCAGGACAAAAAAGAAAAAGAAAAAAAAGACCAAGTTTATGTGTATTTTACCAAAGTTAAACATAACTTTCAATAAACAGGAATGAAAGAATCTGTCATTCGGTATTGCAGAATTTAAATGAGGTGTTTGTGAAGCCCTTAACACAAACAGAGCCTGAATAAATTACAGAATTACGGCCACATGGTATTCCTAGAGCTAGCAGCAACTCGGACGTTTCTCTTTAAACCTGCTCACTCTTTTTTTTTTTGGTACCAGGGATTGAACTCGGGTCCTTGCACTTGCAAGGCAGGCCACCAAACCACTGAGCTAAATCCCAGCCCTAAACCTGCTCACTCTTAATGTGTGGCAGAGCATGGAATTCAGCTGTACTGTCAAGAGTCGGTCAGCCCCTTAGAGCAGAGGGGACAGCAAGGACAGCAGGTGCATACATGTTCAGGCTTTGAGGCTCACCCATGCCTCCTCACCACACCCAGCTCCATCCAGACCCCAGGAGCATCCTCCCAGAACATTCTCCCAGCCCCTGACATCCCAGAGAAATCAGAGGCCGTACCATAGCAGGTCCGCCCGTCTCCTCGGAAGCCGATGGAGCACTCGCAGGTAAATGTCTTCCCCTGGCCAGGGCGACAGGCTGCGTTGGTGTCACACCCGTGAGTGCCAATGTAGCAAGGATTCTGAAGGGCATCAGGGGAGCCCTCTGTGAAGGCAAACATTTGAGAAGTCAGTGTCCAGGAACTCCTGTAGGCCACCTCCTTCCCCTGAAAGCAAGCCACAAGAGACAGAGAGGAACGGGGGGCAAGCCAGCCACTTCTCCTGTCACCCTAGAGTGGGATCTGTGAACCAGGCCTCTCTGGCCCCTCTCCCTGTTTCGATAATGTTTCATTGGCAACCAGACACACCCCTCTGCTTCCATATGGTCTCTGGCTGCTGCTGTGTGACCATGGCAGACCTCAGATGGATATGGCTGGCAAAAGCTGCGATATCTACTACCTGGTCCTTCACCGATCCCTGGAGCCACGGCTGTCAAAGGGGAGAACCACACCTGCCTGCCTCCTGCTTGGCAGAGCTAAAGTGAGGACAAACGGGCCAGCTAGGGCAGTAACTTGGGTAAGGAGGAGAAGCCAAAACAACGGAGAAAGGGAAAGATCCCAATTACAAGGATCCCAGGGGAAGTCTGATTGGTGACGTGTCACAAAAGCCTTTATAGCTTGTGTCTAGAGTCTCCCCAAAGCTTTGGGCAGTCACGGGGGTGGGGGCTTTTCAGAGATGGTTGGATCTAGAGTGTGTAGTGCTGGGATCAAGATTGTGTGATTACTAAATCTACCCACTGATTGGTCTGGCATAGTTCCGGGTAGAATTAAGGGTGAGAGTGCTATATTGACCCTATGGTGAGGAGCCTTCACAAAATGTAAGGGACAGAGTTTCTAACGTGCTCTAACCTGCCTGCTTGCCATGAACTGTTTCTCCTCCATGATGCCCTTCTGCCATGCCACCCTGCCTGGGAGCCGGCCCACTGTGCACTAAAATTTCTACAAACTGAGCCAAATAAACCTTTTCTTCTTTAATTTTGGGAGTCAAGTATTTTCTCTCAGAGATAAGAAAAAGTAACTAAGACAGAATCGGGTACCATAGAAATGGGGTTGTTGCTGTGAACGCACCTGTCCAGGTGGTTCAGGAGCCTTTGGAACAACTGGCTTGTGGGGAGAACTTGGAAAGGTTTGGAGGTACTGTCTGAAAAATCAACCCTAGAACGCCAGAGGCTGTACCTGATGGGAGATTCTGGTCAGAGCTCAGAAGACCAGAATGCTAATAGAAATGTTGCTGGTAAAGACCAGGCTTGGGAGGTTTCTGCTGGGAAGGACTTCACTGGTTGTTGGGACTCCAGAACATGGGTGTTATGCCTTGGCAGAAAGTTTGTTTGTATTTTGCTCATGTCCAGAAACTTTGCCTCAGACTAAGATTAAGGGCAGTGGACTAATTAATTTCAAGGCAGTCTAATGTTGAGGCTGTGGCACGGCTACTGTTGGGAGCTTTCAGCCAGATTTATGTTGAGAATAAAAAGCAAAGACCCCAGCAGAATGATTCAAAACATTGAGTTAGGCCAGAAAGGAAACTCCAGTTAAGTTACAGCCTGCAAAGATGGAACAGAGGAGAAACTGGTCTCTGAAAAGAGTAGCAAGGAAAAGCCAAGTATTTCAGAAGAAAACAAAAGAGAAGATGGCCTGAGGACATCACGAGAACCACTGGGACTCCAGTCCTTGAAGCCTCAGTGTCACAAGTGGGTTAAAGACCGCTTTGGAGAAGAAAGGCCCAGAGCACTATTTGCAGAATGGCAGTGGCCTAGAGAATTTGTTTCTCAGGACTGGGTTCAGAGTGCTGGGAGATGCAGGCACTCAACCCCTATAGCCAAGAGAAGGAAGCCTGGCTACTGCTCCAACTACTGACAGATCATGGCATCATCCACATGGTGCTGGTTTTAGATGCATGCAAAGTACAAGAGTTGTGGGAGTCAAGAAAGTTTCCACCCAGATTGCAGAAGGCCTGGGAGGCGAGGCAGTGTGCCCCTGAGAGGGTACTGTGTGAAGGTGCAGTGCAGACCTCAGAAGTCTGGAGAAGCCAGGAAGGTGATCATCTGAGGAAAACTGCAAGGAAGGGGCAGAGCTGGGCCAAGAGAGAAGCCATGGGAAACTACAACTACCTTCAGTGCCACAGGGCCAGAGCCACCCAAACCTTTTGGAGTCCACATTTTGCCACAGATTGCCTTGGATGCTGGACATAGAACTACAGGACTTAAATGTTTGCCCTGCTGGATTTCGAACTTGCATTGGTCCCATTCCCTTGTATTCCCCTATTTGTACCTTTTGGAATTAAAAATGTCTGTCTTACGCCACTGAATGTTGGAAGTGTTTAACTTTCTTTTCATCGATACAGGGGCTTGCAGCTAAGATGTTTCTTAAATCTTAGAGACTTTGGATTTGGACTTTTCAACAATGTGAAAAACGTTAGGATTTTGGGCACTCTTAGAGATGGACTGACTTAAATGCCTTTTGCATAAAGGAATGTGCATGGGCCTTTTAGGGTCCAGGAGCAGAATGTTATGGGTTGTTTCTAGATGTCCCTCCAAAGCCTCATGCAGTCACTGGGGGAGGCTTTTTCAGAGGTGGCTGGATCTAGAGTGTGTGGTACTGGGATCAAGGGTGTGTGATTACGAAATCAGTCCACTGATTAGTCTGGCACAGTTCTGGCTAGGATTAAGGGTGTGAGTGCTGCCCCTTCCTGGGGCAGGTAGCCTGCATAAAATATAAATGACAGAAAGGGCTAATGTGCTCCCACCTGCCTGCTGGCCGTAGACTGTTTCTCTTCTGCCATGCCACCCTGGCTTGGAGCCAGCCCACTACGAACTGAAACCTCTACAAACTGTGAGCTAAGTACACATTTTCTCCTTTAACTTTGGGTGTTGAGTATTTTGTCTCAGTAATGAGAAAAAGTAACTAAGACACACTAATGGTGTACAGTCCCCAGGGTGAGAGCCTGTCTTTGTGTTTGGTTTTATTTAGATTTATCTTAGGGCCAAAGCACACAATTCCCTTCAAAATAGGAATATTAAAGAATTTTTTAAAAGTCCTCTCTTGAAAGAATAAAGAAAAAGTGGTATATACACGCAACGGAGGGCAGGGGATACGGCTCAGGGGCACCGTGCCTGCCTTGTAAGCAGAAGGTCCTGAGTTTGATCCCCGGTACCCCCCAAAACAAAAAAAAACATATAATGGAATATTATTATAGATTTAAAATAAATGAAATCTTGTCATTGGTGACAACACGAATGAGTCTGGGGAATGTTAAGTGAAATAAGTCTGGCACAGAAAAATGAATACCCTGTAATTTCCCTTAAATTTGGGGGCTAGCGAAGCTGATCCCATAGCAGCAGACAGCAGAGTATCATTCACCAAAGAACAGGCAGGGTGGTGGGGACCGGGGACAGAGAGAGTGGTTAATGAACGGGATGAGGCAGCTGCACAGGAGAAATGACTTCTAACATTCCACAGCACAGTGGGGTGACTGCGGTTAGCAACAATTAATTGCCTACTTCAAAAGAGTAGAGAGGATTTTGAATGTTCTTACAAATGATAAATGTTTAAGGGATGAATACACCAATTACCCTGACCTGATCACTCCACATCGTGTACCTGTATTGAAATTAATCACACTGCAGCATAAATATATGCAATTATTAATATACCAATTAAAAATACATTTTAAGCAAAGGTCCGCCAAAGCCAGAAGCGTCCTTTGGCTGGTTGTCTCTGTAATCACTCATGAGGTTTTCATTCTCTCTCCTTCAGACAGGGTGTGATCACCTCTTCAACTAGGAGGTAGTTTAGCAAATAGGTTTCTCAAGAATTACAGGTGGCAAGATATTTTTTTTCCTCTTAGAAGATATTTTTAGTATAATTTTCTTCAATAGATGGAAAGAGACCAAAAAGTAAGAAACCAAAAACCCAAGCCAAAGAGCAGGGTCTGGAGGAGCACAAGTGCTGAGAGCTTGCCCCTTACCCCTCACGGGCCCAATGGAGTTGCTGAGGGCATAGCGCAGGATCCTCTCCTCCTGGTTGTACAGGACAAACACGCTGTCCACTGAGAGCTGCTGCGTGCTGGGCAGGGCCGGCCGCGCCGTGTCGTGCACACACTCCTGGAAGGTGATGGTCTGGCGCCACTGGTAAGTGTAGGTGCGTGACGGTGAGGCACCGGCCCCCTCAGGATCAGTCACCGTGTACTCCCGGGTGGAGGAGGAAGTGATCACTGGGGTGACCAGGGCAGAAGGGGACAGGGCAAGAGAGAGAAGACAGATCTTTACTGATGCACTCGTACTTTGAAACCATCAGTGGCATTCCCTTCCCACAATGCACCAGATGGCAGTCGGACTGGACAGCTTAAGAGAGCTTATCAGTCTTTTAGATTTCCCACACTGTCATTGGTGCTATTTAACCTCTTACAGCAAAGATGGAGGCTTTGGCTGAATGTGCTGTATTAGTTAACATAATAAACATTCAGCATTGTCATTTCATAATTTAGTTTACAGTCATATTAGATACAAAGTTTAACATGCCGAGGAGAGACTATATTCTACATCCTTCCTAATGGCCTTAACGAGCACATTTATAAAGCTTAGGCTTTCATTCCACTTGCTATAATTCCCTCCTGGACACCAAATGTACATACCACTTATTGTTTCAAATAATTATTACCCTTTATGGTTAATGCCATGTTCTGAAATTACTTATATTAATTAAGACAACTTCAGCAATTGAAAAAGAGGATAGTAGAATTCCTCTAGAAAATCCTGAAGATCCTGCATCATTAATATCTGTTGCTTTTCATATCAAATGGTTCTCCGGAACATCCTCGGACTCCCAGAATTAAGAGATCAAGGTCTGGTAGAAAGTGTGCATGTTCAGAAGGAGGTAACATCCTCACACTGCCTGCAAGCTGTATGTGTGACCACACAGCTCTCACTAGCAGCTTTAGCTTCAGTTTCTTCTCAAAACAGGTCAGGGCGAGATTAGATGAGGTCATATATGTAAAAGGTGTGGAATCAGGCAGACTGATACCATTACTCAGATCCATGACCATTTATTGAGCATTGACTGACTGCATGACTAGTGGTATGCAAACTGCTTTTTATAAGTTATTTCATCTAGAGGTAATAAATTGTGGTTGCTCCAAACTACCCTAGAGTAAGCAGCTCTGTAACATTAAAAAATGAAACTTTAAATGGGTTTTAACTGTCAATTTTGGAAAAATTACCAGGAGTAAACCTCAGCAGACAGACACAGCCTTCTCAACTCAGAACAGAGCTATTTGCCCATGAGACAAAAATCTTTAACTTCCTATTTAAGAAAAAAAACAGTATAAAAGACTCATTATATTTTTGTTCTCTGTTGCAGTTGGTTCCGTAATAGAACAATGAAATCCAGAGGATAAATAAAAGATCAGTGTAAGCCGCTTCTGTCCAGCTCCCACACGCTGGCTTCCAGAGAGGCCATCTGCTCCTTTCACTGGCTCCCATCAGCACCAAGTGGCAAAGTCCTGGTGACTGCACAACCTTCTGGACAGCAAGCCTTTGAAAAGTGCCCAGCCGAGGACAATGGCACAGGCCTGTAATCCCAGCATCCTGGGAGGTGGAGGCAGGAGAATTACAAATTTGAGACCAGCATGGGCAACTCAGCCAGGACTCTGTCTCCATATAAAAAACAAAAACAGACTGAAAATGCTTTGTGAGAAAGCCCTAAATTTAAACCCCAGTACCTTTAAAAAAAAAAAAAAAAGTTCTTAGTTGATCATTTCTAGGAGTCAAGTCAGAAATTTGGTCAAGAGAGATGGTTATTTCAACTCAGAATGAGTGGGGAAAAGTGGAAACTCCCTAAGCTCTAAGAGAGAAGCTTTAGGAGAACAGTTTAACAGCCATCCATTAGAATGGGGCAGGTTCCTTAAAAATGACTTCAAAGCCTACTTAACTGTTAAATATTCATGATTTTGCAATAACTGGAAAGGGGAAATTTTAACAATGACACACAACTGCAATGTCACTGAAACAGAAACAAAACTCCTCCCCGTAGATTATATCATTGTATCATTGTCAGATTTCTTGATTTTGATACTTAGAATGTGGCTGTGTAAAATGTCCTTGGTAAGAAAAGCACAAGAAGCATTTAGGGGATAACTATCGTGATGCATACACCTGATCACAAATGGTCAAAATACATACATATATGTAGTATATGTATCTGTGGCAAAATGTTAACAATTGGTGAAGCTGGGTAAATCATATACAAAAACTCTTTGCTCTATTTTCAGTTTTCCTATAAGTTAAAATCAGGTACTTGATGGAGAATAAATGAAGGTTTAAGAACTACAAATAGATGTGTTTTTACAATCGTACTGTTTTATCTTGAATTATATAACAGGTTGGGAAATTTAACCTGAATAAAGATAGATGTTGGAGATTTATGAAGTATAGCATTAAACTACATAATTACCTACTAGATTTACAACTTTAAGTTAACATTTATTTTCTGCCTTGCACTAAATTCTCTACACCAAGCGTGCCCTGTGTGGAAGGCCTTGTGAGTTTCCCTCCCTGAGCCCTGGAGATGACTTTGGATCCAGGAGGCCAGCAGGGTGTCAGGGCGTGCAGGGGCACGGGGCTGTCCCGGGGACCACTTACCAGAACTGGAGTAGTGGTAGAGCTCCGTATAGGGCTCAATGTTCACAGAGGAACCAGCTGGGATCTGCGGCACGTGGCCCTCCAGCTCCGTGTCGATCGTCAGGTGCCCGTGCTCATCAACGCCACTGAACTGCTGCCTGATGACCAGCTTGCCCGGGTGCCCCACGAAGGTCACCTCAGCCTGGCGGGTAAACTCGCCCCCTGCAAAAGCAAGATGAGCCTGTCAGTTAGTCTATCTGGCTAGCATACCCTCCTCCTTCCCGGCCTGTGTCTACAATGCCAAGCCATGACTCACAGAACCTGGGGCTGGTGACGCTGAAGGTAGAGCCCAGACAAGGGAAGTTGCTTCCATGAGATGTGTGACTCAGAGATTGCACCAGACCAAAAAGCAGGGGCCTTGGGTCTGACTCCAAGCCAGTGGTGGTAAAGCTTACAGCACACACGCTACAGAGGGCTATCTGTACCACTGAGAGCTCTAAAGGGTTCACCAGCACTGCTCCACGCTATGCTAGGAAGTGGCTGGTAAAGATAAAGATGAATAAGTTGCTTAATCCCTCTAAGCCTCTACTTCCTGGTGATGAAAAAGAGATGCAAAATCCACCCTGTGGCTGGAGGAGATAAATGTTCTAAACGTTCTGTTATGTTGCTGAAGCCAGACACGGTGGCGCGGCGCACACCTGTAATCCCAGCACTCAGGAGGCTGAGCCAGGAGGATTGCAAGTTCACAGGAAGCCTAGGCTACATAGCAAATGGACTACCTAGAAAGAATTTGTCTCAAAAAAAAAATTATCAAAGGCTCTAATGACAGTTACGTGATAATTACTGAAATAGCTAAATCTTGGTCAGGACAGGCCAGTTTATTCATTGCAACCCATCACCAGTACCAAAACCATCCTACAAGCCCATGCTCTGGTGTCGGCTCAGGATCTTCTTCTGATGAACTACCTGAGTGGAGGTAGCAGCAGTGTGCAGGCTGCAGGCACTGGAAGGGACCAGAAATGAGGTGCAGGGCAACAGCCCCAGGAAAATAGGAAAATATTCTCCCTCTGTCTAGCTTCTTCCCTTTTCCACGAGAGCAGGCACCCATTACAAGAGGGGTCAGCAAACTACAGCCCCAGAGTTTAATCCACACAGCACCACTTGTTTTGTTTTGTTTGGTACCTGGGATCGAACTTGGGCTCTTGTGCTTTCAAGGCAGGTGGTAGAACCACTGAGCCAAATCCCTGGCCCTTACCACTTGTTTTTATGTGGCTTTTGAGAGCTAAAAATCAGCTTTACATTTTAAGTGATTAAAATAATATAAGAATACGCATAGTTGGGCATGGTGGTACGTGCCTGTAATCCAGCACTCTGGGAGGCTGAGGCAAGAGATCACAAGTTCAAGCCCAGCCTGAGCAACATAGCAACTTAAAAAGATCTACCTCAAAATAAAAAATTCTGTCTCAGAAGAAGAATATGTGAACAATGCATGCATTTTAAATTTCAGGCACCCATTAATCAAGTTTTATTAGAATACAGCCAGACTCATCCATTCACACACTGTATTTGGTTGCCTTTTCTCCACAATGACAGAGCTGAGTCATTCCAGCAGACGCCAGAAATCTAAAACATTCAGACAAAGCTTAAAATGTATACTATCAATCCCTTTGCAGAGTTTGACCCAAGTTTCAAGGAGATACTCAATTGATAATAGGTTCCTGGCAATTTACAAAGGATCCCTATGGTAATAAAGATTTATCGGGTAGGGAATTTGAAAGACTCCCTCTCCGTGCTACAGTGTCCCCCACCAAGATTAACCTACGTGCAAAACGACCCCCCTGAGAAAGCCACACAGGAAAGAAGCAAGGTCTGTGAGTCTGGCTGTAGCTCAGCGGCATCGGCAAAGCACAGGTAGTTTACGCAACAGTTTGGGTGTGGTTCTGATACTCCAAATACATATGTCTGTGGCTATGCCGAAAACACATTGGGCCAAAACCTAAGGAAGTCTGATGGGGAAGGTTCACCCCTCTTCAAATACATATCCTCTCTTTTCTTAAAATGGCCACACTTCAGGAAGTTATGCACTTAAACTGCTAACTTCTGCAGTTTGGAAGCTTGACAGAGAGGCTGGGCTCCAGATGCCTCGGTCACTGGGAGAAGGCACATCTAGGGCGTCAGAGGCAAGCTGTCGGTCCTGGAAGTGACAAGCTTAGAATAGCTACTGCAGCTATTCCCAGGAATGGGCCCCAGACACACAAAGTGTCTGGCTTCTGCAGAGGAAGGGAAGGGTCACCATGACACCACGGATGTGGCCTCCAAATCATCTGTCCACATAGCCCCAGAAGACACAGCCTCTAAGGGCCGCCAGGGTTTCCTAAGACTCAGGAGGATGATGTGTATCAGACTTGATTCACTAGCCAGACCTGTCAGGTTCCTCTTCTCTGACCTGACACTGAGATGTCAAACGTCAACCCCAGATGCCCATCTGGTCGTGAGTATAGAGAAGCTGACGTTACGGGTCTAACTCTCCGGCACAACACTGCTCCCCGACCAGGCACACGTCTAGGCGGTCTCCACTAATGAGCACAGTAGGTGTTAATTCATGTCTTCGTCTTATTCCCAGGGTAGAACACAGGGTCCTCTGTCCACGACCAAGTGCCTATCAGAAAGCACGCGCAGTTCCTCTGCATTCCCAGGCCTCCCCCAGGCACTGCCATGTGGCCCGCTGACTTTAATGTCAGATATAAATTACCAGTAATGCTGAAGCCATTCTTGAATCCATTCTGCTCCACAGCAAACATCCAGCCAATGATGCCCCCAATGGGTGCCAGAGGAAGCAGGGAGTAGCCGACGGTCTCGGGGATGGTGCTGATGGCCGTGTAGGAGCGCCCATGGTTCATCACCACATAGGAGTGGAGATCGGTGTTCTCAAAGACTATGGGGGCCTGGCTGCTGCCCACAAAAATCCTGCCCTTCACCTTGCCATTGACACGCTGTGGGGAGCCTGCGCCAGACACAAAGAGAGGTTGACATGCTTTGCAGCCAGCCTTCCACAGAGTACTACAAAGAGTGACCGAAATACACAGGGAATGTTTAAATTTAAAAACATATTACAAGCCGGACGTGGTAGCGCACTTGTGTAATCCCAGCACTAGGGAGGCTGAGGCAGGAGGATCGCTGTACTACATAGTGAGACCTTGTCTCAAAAAAACAAACATGGGTCGGGGATTTAGCTCAGCGGTTCGGTGGCCTGCCTTGCAAGCACAAGGACCCGAGTTCAATCCCTGGTACCAAAAACAAACAAACAAAAAAATGAAAAAACAAACAAACAAGAAACCATATTACAGTAAAATACACACTGCCATTAAGCTCCCTCAGGATACACCCCCTAACTTGGAATGCAGGATACCATTTCTGTTCTCAAAACTAATGTTAACAATAAATAATACACCTTGGGGAAAACTGCTAACAGTTAAGTACCCTGGTACCAAACAAACAAACAAAAAAATGAAAAAACAAACAAACAAGAAACCATATTACAGTAAAATACACACTGCCATTAAGCTCCCTCAGGATACACCCCCTAACTTGGAATGCAGGATACCATTTCTGTTCTCAAAACTAATGTTAACAATAAATAATACACCTTGGGGAAAACTGCTAACAGTTAAGTCAGGGCAACATGATGAATGTTCGTTTCTCCTATACCATGTATCTCTGTGATGTTTGAGTATATATAACTTGCAAATGTATGTACTGCTCAATCAGGAATAAAAGAACTAAAAAAATTACTTAGCCAGGCATAGTAGTGCACACCTGTAATCTCAGCACTCTGGGAGGCTGAGGCAGAAGAATCCCAAACTCAAGCCCAGTATGGGCAACTTAGTGAGGCCCTGTCTCAAAATAAAAAAAAAATTTTTTAAAGGACTGGGAATGTGGCTCAGTGAAAGGTTCTGGGCTTAATCCCCAGTGCTGCAAAAGGAGGGAGGGAGGAGGGAGGGAAAGCTGCTCTTATTGTATTCAAATAAGAAAAATGAAGATTACCGTATGAACCAGCAATTCCAATTCCTCTGTATATACCCAAGAGAATGGAACACATATGTCCACACAAAAATTTGTACATACTCTTTTTTTTGTACACACGTTTTTAGTAGCTTTACTTATTTATACTAACAGAAAAGGGAAACAACTCAAATGCCCATCATCTGATGGATGGATGAACAAAACATGGTACACCCATCCATCGGATATTACGTGGCTACGGAAAGGCACACAATACTGACTCACGCTATAGCATGGATAAAATGTGAAACTATTATGCTAAGTGAAAGAAGCCAGGCACAAAAGGGATAGTGTATGGCTCCCCTGATACGACATCTCCAAATCAGGAAACCCCACAGAGCCAGAAAATAAATTAGGAGTGACAGGGCTGGGGGACTCTGAAGAAATCAGAGTGGCTGCTAAGGGGTACAGTGTATGCTCATGGGATGATAGAAATGTTCTAGAGTTAGAGGTAATTTTTCTACAAAATAGTGGCTATATTAAGACCTATCAAACTCTATGTCTTAAAAGGTATATGATATTAGATCTCAACAAAAAAGAAAAAAAGAACAAAAATTCGAGGAAAACGTAAAACAAAGGTCATCTTGGATTGCTTAGGTATGAGAAAAAGTTCATTCTGTCAGCTACTGGTCCAAGTTGCTCAACAAGATCACAGACCAGCCAAGGAGTATTTGACACGGAGTAGCTGTGCACACAGTGTGTCATTCCACTGGGGAGTTCTCTGAAACTCGCAGGCTCATAGCAAAAAAATGCATCCCAAGAAGAATTACAGAAACAAGGAAGAAAGCCAAGTGAAGGAAACCAAACACATATTTTTCCCACCAACCTTGAGCTAGAAAAGAATTTTTTAAGTAGCAAGAATCCAACAAATATTTAAACCACGAAACTATTACAGGACGAGCATATAACGTTAAAATTTGTGGCTGAACAGTTTGCCATCTCTGAGTTTGCTGCCAAACAAACTGTTCAGCATGTTGGGCTCTAATACTTGGGAGCAAGAGCTAATGAGGTTGCTCCTTAAGAATTGGCTTTTGCTGTAGATTTTGGAAACTCTTGAAGGGTGGAGAGGTACTGAAGCCAAACCTAAAACAAAGAAGCCAAGGGACACCATCGGGGGTGGGGGGGAGATTTGGAAGAAAACACTTTAAAGAAGTCGAAAATTAATATGAAGTATATGTGAGGTATTCTTTCATTGTTGAAGGTCACTTCATGTAATTATGACCCAGAAGGAAACTTTTTTTTTTTTTTTTTTTTTTTT
>NW_022900922.1:11930768-11956917 GCF_012274545.1 Fukomys damarensis | reverse complement strand
TTTTTTTTTTTTTTTTTGCTTTTAGCAAATTAAAATAACTGAATGATAATTATAGCAAGGAATCTGGGACACAGCACTCCAACTGGGTTTTATTTAATCGAAGTTTACAAGCAATTTAAATTCCTCATTAAGCACACAAAGAAAGGGCCCTGAGACAAGTAAGACAATCCGGTGGCGCATGAGAGACGAAGACTCAGTGGTGCGGGCTTTGTTCTTTCTGATTCTGCTGTGGCCCCAGAGGTCTCACTCTGAGTGAACTGTCACCAGGATCTCAGATGTGCCCCCTGAGAGCCTCGAGGCGGACTGGTCTGTTGGGGGGCAGGGCTGAGAGCTGACCTCAGCCCATCAGAGGGGCTTGGGAGTGGGCCCCACAGTGGGATTAGCCCTCGAGCTCCAGCACTGCCATGCTCTGATTTCAGAGGCGCAAAGAAACAGGAACGAGGAGGAAGGGTGGTGGGAATAAAAATCTGACCCACTGCAGACTCATAAGACAGCCTTCTGTGGTCCTGCTTCATGACCATTAAGATAGTCAGGTCTGCCACATACAACTGCAGAGACACCACGGACAAAGACGTGGAAGGGGTTTAAAGAAAACTGAGAAGAACAAGGGGCAGGTACAGTCCCTGGTTCAGACTGCATGATTTCAAAATGTGCCCGGGCTGCTGTGAAAATGGCTCCCAATGCTCATCACCTTAGCAAAGGCAAAACACTAGGAAGGAAGACTTGACCAAACTGGAAAAATGTATATTCCCCAGGAACACTCATCAGAGAAGAACAAGCAGCAAGAGACCGGATGAAACTCCACCAAAAACTGCACATGCCGAGGTCTGGGCAAAGGCCACACTTCTAAACAAACACCAGGACAAAACATTCGCTCTTTCCTCTCCACAAACAGAACACATGGGCGCCAATTACCTTCTGCGACGCACTGCCTGCCGTTGCCCGTGTAGCCAGCCACACAGCTGCAGCAGAAGCCCGTGTTGTAGTCTCTGCACTCTGCGTGCACTGAGCACTGGTGTCTATTGTTGGCGCACGTCTGCTGGGAATCCGTGGTGTAGCTAAACACTGTCGGGAGAGAACAAAGACACATTGTTGGGACTTCACAGCACCCCAGGCCAGGGTCTGGCCAGAGTCCCTGGAGGACTTGAATCTGCCTGGAGCCTGGAGCACCTGGCTCATCACAGAAGATGAGAGCCCACTGCAGACGTCTCCTGACACAGTGATACAGCTGCGCTATTCAGACCGCTGGGGCAAATGGGTCCAACGGGACGAGAAATGACAAGTGTGAGCCACTAAAAACTGCTACCACCCAGGGTCCTCAGGGTCACCGAACCAACATTAGGCGACTGCCATCCAACATCAACCTGACAATGACATCCATACAATGTGGTCAGAAGAATCGGCTTCACATTTGGGGGAAACTTCAAATGTACGTTCTTTTTGGTATTTCCTGCTACTGTGTTAAAATATATATAGCATAAAATGTGCTATTTGAACAACCTTAAATTTTTGTTTAAATGTTAACCCTTCCCTTTTCCCTAGGGAAAGACTGAGACGCTTTGAAAGTCAAAAGCTGATGAGACGTCATCCTTCTGGCCGGCCTCCGTCACACCTGGTCTAAAGGCCTTTCACCCAAGAATCAAAAGTAATCTCTCCCTAGTTTAAATTTCCACCTCCCAGGTTCACTTTATTAGAATCATGAGCTAACCCATTAAATTTAATGATTCAAAGCAAATTAATTTGGAATGAAGTTCAAAAGCACAAGCAAGATGAACTCTTTTGAGGGGATAGCGATCCTGCTTGTAATTGACATTACGAGTAAAGATGAAAGCAAAGTTAAAGAGAGGCAGACTCTATCAGTCCTACACCCTCTGCAGGGAATTTCCAGTGTGGATACGGATGGTGTGTGGCACTGAGAGTGTTCTGCTGAACGCAGAAGCCCCAGCTCTTAACAAGTCTACCATGGCCTGCATATCTGAGGGTGACCAATCAGATAACACCAGGAATGTGCCGCTAGCCACAGAAGGCTGACCTTTCTAATAAATACAGCAGAATGACTGGGATACAAGGGCAGAAAAACAGCTGGCACAGACACATTCTGAATTCAAATCTAGGCATTTTTCAGTATCAAGTAGCATACTGCTATATGTTGTTGGGGCTAATTACAGTTTCATTTAAATGTGGTAGTTTCACAAATAAGATTTTCAGAGATATCTAGAAAGGGTGGAAATAAGATGAGACTCCAAATTCAACATCTACGGGTAAATACACCCAGCACTGGGGGGAGATGGCTCTGCAACCTGCAGCAGAGTGCCACACACTGAGAGACATGGGCTTCACCTCAGAATCCAGGGCACAGTGTGTACTGGGGTTGGGGAGAGGCTGAGGCAGGGGGGTCTATGTCCTCATCTTCCACCAAGTGGCAGCCTCTCTGCTTCTGTGCCTCAGAAGTGACAGCACACACTACCCAGTGAGCAGAGTCATGCCGACTGTCTGGGGTATTTGTTAAGAAAAAGCTCTTCTGACCGCTGCTGTGAGAAATATCAGAACAAGAAACAAGAAATAAAACTGAGCGACTAGTGTGGAATGGACATAGACTTCTTCTCTGGGGGTCTTAGGATAACGTCTTAGCAGAAGCAGTAAAAAGTTTATAGAAAACTTGTTTCAGGTATGGTGCTGCACACCTAAAATCCCAGCTACTCAGGAAGCTGAAGCAGGACTGAAAGTTCAAGGCCAGCCTGGGCAACTTAGCAAGACCCTGCCTCAAAATTTAAAAATAAAAATAAAGCAAAAGGACTAAGGATGTACCAAGTGGTAGAGCACTTATCTTGTGTGTGAGAAGCGCTGTGCTCAATCTCCAGTAAGGGGTGGATTTTAATGGAAACCTCAAGAGGAAAAATTAATGAACGCACTTTAATTTGAACATCTCTTATGAGGCAAGTTAAAGCATGCTCAAACTATTTTTTCTCAAAATGTAGGAAAAGCCCAGTACATAATGGTTGACTAGAAAATATCTATAAAACTGTTTTTCATAGGGGAATCTGATTATTTTCTATTTTTTAATCTTCAGAAATTAGCTCCAAAACTGATGGAACCATGGAGGAAAATTAATCAGCCATTCTAATTCCAAAACCAAGAGGAAATAAATGTCAAAGATAAGCGGCAGAAATAGCCAAAATAACTTCTAAAATGTTTTTTCAGCTGGATGAATACATTTCTGGTCTCAGGAGTCACAAATAATAAACGTTGACTTTCAAAATAATTCTAAAGTATGTTTCTCTTTAAAACAGACAGAATGGAATACAAGGAATCTTGAGAGAGGACACACCCCAGCTCCAGAACCACAGTCCTAATCCCAAAGGATACCAAACTGCTACCAAACCACCAGGCCTACACACCCATGTTCCACAGCTGTGAGCTCTCAGCCCCTGCCTCCCAAAGCTCTCATCCTTACGACCTACCACACAATGCACACAGGTAAGGATACTCCTGCCTGGACAGCCAACTGTCCAAAGACATCACCAGCAAACTGCAATTTAAAAGTCTTACCCACTCCTGTTTCCTCCACTTCATCCACATCTATAACCTGGGTTTGTTGCTGGGGAAACTTCTCCACTGGCAATTGGAAAGATCTGGACCCCTCGGTAGCCTCGTGGCGTGGAGAGAGAGCACGGGGCACATCATATGCCTCAATGTCTTCCCTTTTTGTAATCTTGAAGGGCAAAGATGAGGTTGCTGCATCCTCCAGGCCAAAGTGAGTGGTCATCTGGTCATAATCTTCGACTTCCCCTTCATAGTCTGCTCCATTGTCAGGTCCAAGATTCACCTCCGCCTGAACCACACCTTCAGCAGTGGCCGGACTCCCAATCTCAAATACCCAAACGCCCTGGTGCCCAGAGTTGCTGCTCCTAGGGGAAAGGAAGCCTTCTTGAAAAACTGGCCTGCAGACTCTCTTACCACCAGGAGGAGCCCTCGGGATCCATGTGGATCTGAAATCCACGCCTGTGATCATCTGTCCAACTGCAGCCGGGTGCTAGAGCGCAGGAGGGCAGTGGCCATCTTGCCGGGCTGTCACAGAGCTCAGACGGCACAGGGCAATTTGGTAAACCCGGCATTCATGAGGAGGGCTTCAGGACACTCTCAGGACTTAGGGAATCTATCCTACCTTACGAGCTCAAGGGCCTGCAATCTTTCTCTTTACTGTTCTTTCCCTAGCAGAGTGGACAAAACAGAAAATACACAGGTGGTCTTGCTGCTCAAACCTTTGAAATTTCCGAAGTGATAAAAGTGGGTTTTATATGCCAATGGGCCTACTAGGGTATAGGAGGGCTTGATACCCTCAGATCAGGGGTTGTTGGCTACCGAGGCCTTGTCAAGACCAGATGTTGGAAGGTTCGGGTTTCCCACCTCCAGGGAAGGAAGACCAGCTGGAGACTGAATCAAACACCAGTGACCAATGATTTAACCAATCAATGTACTTAATGAGAGTGCCATAAAAACCCTACATGGTAAGGTTGGAGACCACAGGGAGGTTCTGGCAGGTCAAGAAAGAGGGGTGGGGCATGGGAGTCGGCACCCCGCCTCCATGCCTTGTCTGGCACTTTTCCTTTTGGCTGTCCCAGAGGTGTGTCCTTTCTGGGTTTTGAGAGCCTTTCTAGCAAGTGTCTGAACCTGAGGACAGAGAGAGTTAAGGAGACCTCTGAAATAGAGCCAGGTGTTCAGGACAGGTGGAATCATAGGGCTTTGCCCCATGGCATCTGGGGGTGGGAGCAGTGTGGTTGTGTCTGTACCTGTGGGGTTTACATTAACTTCAGGTAGTTACCGCCAGAATTGAACTGAATCACAAGGCACTCAGCCAGCACCCAGAGAACTGGCCAGTAGTAGGCTGGTGTGAAGGGGAAAATTGCACACATTTGGTGTCAGGAGAGCTGAGAGGAAAAAGTGCAGGTATGATTAATTAAAAGCCCCAACCCCATTGGATAGGTAGATTGGAGATGCCTCAGTTCACCCTTTTGTGTTCAAGGGGTATGCTGTAGTGAAAAGCAAATGAGTTTCAAAATACAAAGGCACTTTATAATTATAAAACACAACAGAATAACCGTATCTCTTCTCTATTTGTTCACCTTTTTTTTTTTGGTACCAGAAATCGAGCTGAGGACCTAGTGCTTCTGAGGCAGGCACAGTGCCACTGAGCTAAATCCCCAGTCCTGCTCACCATTTTTAATGCTCTGTTTTTGTTTGTTTTATTTTGTGCTGCTGATCAAATCCAGTGCCTCATATTTGGTGCAAATGTTCTACCCCTGAGTTTAATCCCCAACTTTCATTTTTAATACTCTTATGCATCAGTGATCAGAAGGTAAGTAAACCAAAATTGCATAAAATGACCAGATTACACAATGAAGTTTTAGGAATTTTCTAAATCCATTATTAAACACAAACTTTTTTTTCTTTTTTTGTCCTTTTGAGGCAGGGTTTTGATATTCAGTTCAGGCTGGCCTTGAACTCACTTTGTAGCCCAGGCCAGCCTCAAACTCACAGCAATCCTCTTGCCTCAGCTTCCTGAGGGCTGGGATTACAGATGTGCGCCACTACAGCCAGCACAAACATTATTAAAAAGTTAAGTTACATAAACTTATAATCAAATAAAAATTTTTTTGGTTTCTTAAGACTAGGTCTCCCTATGTAGTTCAGGCTAGCCTTGAACTCACTATGTAACCCAGGCTGGCATCAAACTCATGAAGATCCTTCGGCCTCAGTATCCCAACTGGTGGGTTTATAGGCATGCACCACCATGCTCAACTAAATTATATATTTTAAAAGGCAGAAAATGTTCAAAAACTCATCTCCTCATAATTTTACTAACATCTGTGTTCTTGAAGTTTTTTAACTGTATTATGTCTTTATGGTGAGAAGAAAAAAAATCTAACAGTGTATCTTTTCATAACTGTGAGTGATATGATATTAACAGCTTGAATTTGATCAAGGCAAGAATATTTACATCACAAAAAAAAAGCAAGGGCTCCTGCCATCTTAAAACTAGATGTCAAGGATTTGCCAGCATACTACTTGGCCAAGGGCAGAGACATTTTAGGCTAGATTTGACAATATGAAATGAGCAGAGACCATTCTTTGTTTCTTAAAGACTGATGGGAAATGAAAAATTTTAATTTAAAAAAGAAACTAGTCTAGGCTTCCCCTCCTTTTGCCAAACCTACAACACAGCCTGAGAACATGGTTGCACTGGGCAATAGTCAAGTTGTAAGATTTCCCTCTGGGCTAGTGTGTAGACAAAACGGTTTTTCTAGCCTCTGGTTTCTTGCAAGAAGATAAACTTGCATGATCTTTACCCCCGTCTTCATATTTACAGAGGTCATGGTAAAAACTGCTTTAAATGAGGATGATATGTTAAAAAAAAGCTTACCTGTTCAGTCTGAGTGTGTTCCCTTACACTCATTAGAGAAACAGTATATCCTAATGTGACATGTTATCTACAAGGCTAGAGATACAACTCAGTGGCAGAGCACTGTGCCTATCATGCAAGAGGCCCTGGGTTCCATCCCCAGCACCACAAAACAAAAACAAACAAAAATCCTAACTCTTAGGATGGTAAGGCAGGACTGCCATGTGATTAAGGTCAGGCTGGGCTCTATAGTGAGTTCCAGTCCAGCCTGAACTACACAGGGAGCCCCTGTCTCACAAAACCAAAAGCCAAAAGAAACCTGCAATACCTAACTAGAAACAAAATTTAAATCCGTGGGATCTTGTTAGGTAATGACCTATAATGCCTATTACATTTTCCTTGGTAAAAGAATAAAATAATAAACCAATTAGAAAGAGCATCTACCAAGGAGTACAGAAAGCATACCTGGTCAAGTTTTCCAGTGACTTGCTGTCATTAGCAAATATATTGTATGCACCGTCACTCTTCAAAAAGAATCCCACTAAACCTTGGCTAAAAGCAACTGTAGCGGGTACTTGGCTCTCATCCTTCTTGGAGAACGTCGTATAGAACTGCAGGCCACCTTTGGGGTATAGGAAAATGGCGTAGGTGCTGGCATCTGAGGAGGCCAGAACAGCCTGAAACGTGTTTCTCTGTGAAGGTGAATTAAAGTCCAGTTACCCAGCAACACATGTATGGATATAAAAATGTGCCATTCCCCAGACTATATATAAAAAGTACCATTGGCAGACGGCAGCATCTTCTGCCGAAAGGATCACATATTCCAGTATACTCTACTACACTACCTCCAAGACTGTCAACATATGGTCTCCCAATTATTTAACGAATATACAAGGTGTGATAAAAAATACGGTGGATATTTAAAATTTTTTTCAATTTATTACAGTTACAAGACATACTGCCAATAATCCTCCTCAAAATCCCCCCGCCCCCGCCGTGTGCACTTTGAACTCAGTTTTCCCATCATTCTTCTGCTTTCTGAAGCAGTTCTGGAAGTCCTCTTTTGTGAGTGTCTTTAGTTGTGCTGTTGTGGCTGCTGCGATGTCCCGAACAATGTCAAAAAACATTTACCTTTAGGGGCCAGGGATTTGGCTCAGTGGTTCTGCTGCCTGCCTGGCAAGCGCAAGGGCCCCGAGTTCGATCCCGGGTACCAAAATAATAATAATTAATAATAATAATAATAAAACATTTCCTTCTGATGGTCCCTTAACTTTTGGGAGGAGTCAGAAGTGGTATGATGCCAGACGTGGTGAATAAATAAGATCGGTGAGGACACACCGTCACGCTTTGTATGATCCTGACTTTCTGTTGTGTTGGACGGCACCTGGCAGCAGCATTTGCTGTGCTTCTGAGCACATCCCCTAAAGACACGCAGGAAAGAAGACTTCTAGAACTGCTCCAGAAAGTGGCAAGAATGATGGGAGGGGTGTGTTTAAAGTAAAGAGGAATACGGGGGAGGTTAACAGCAATGTGGCTTTTACGGCGACATGGTTTTTCTTTAGACACACCGTACCTTTCAATCGCACTGGTGTAATAACTTCTCTATTAGAAGCTAGCTTCCTGCTCCCTGCCACTTGAGGAAACACACGGGCTGGCGGCCAGGTACCAGTCCTATTTTTGCCATGTAGTCATCTTCTCGGGAACTGGCTTTGTTTACATCTGATCACCACAGAAACACACATTTATCTGTCCTTATAGAGCTTTTGAAAGCTGTGTACCTGCCATGACTATTTTACTTTAGATCTCCTGTCTTGATCAATAACAGAAGGATGGTGCCCAGAAGAGTTGCCTATACCAGGAGAGCGGAGCATAAAATCAGCATGTCACACTGTTTGTACTTATGCTTAGGCAATGCTTACCTGGCCTCTCTGGGCAGGGTTCCCGCTGGGTGCTTGGTAGGGGGCCACCGAGTCCCAGGTGACCACCACCACACTGATGGGCTGGAAAGAGACTTCTGGGAAGCCCCTCTGGACATACTGTGCTGCCAGCTGAGTGGCTGAGGGAGACGGGTCTTCTCGATAATACACTTTCCCAAGGCCATCAGTCGTGTCCAAGTCTGCCAGGAAAGGTGCCACTGCACCGAAGGTGGGCGGGAAGAGCCCGGGATGAGATTCTTTGGCAGGAGGCTTGCTCATGGCAATGATACCATTTGTGGTGACCTGTACGAAACCAAGTGTGGTTAAAGGGAGTGCAGAAAGTGCTTCGTCCTCCAAGGGGTGAGCTGTCACAGGGACCCACACTACTAGTTGTGACTGCCGTGTGCCAGGCGAGGAAGCTTGGCCAGGTGTCTCAGGCTGCAAGACTTTTATGTTTCCTCCTGATCCCACGTGAAATGACAGGCATAAAGCGCTTTGATGCCGAGCATGACCCTAATGTACAGCACTGTTTAAATCTTACTGATTCTCCCCACAGATGGAGCAAGTACAAATTATGTGTGGACATCCATGAGTAGGACCCCGGGCCCTGCCTTCAAGGGACTGGCAATCGAGAAGGTGAAGGGTGACACAAACAGATAAGGGCACAATAATGTGCCCAGAAGTAAATCCACATTGGGCATCACAGTCTCGCCAATTAGTGGGACAGATTTAGTTAGAATGATGGCTAACATGTAGGTACTGTTTATCACGGTCCAGGCATCTGACTAGCATCCAATCTTCTGAAGGACCCCAGAAGGCCAGGTACTACTAAAATTTATATTTTTCTGGTAGGGAAAATTAGCTAACTTAATCAGTTTGTCCAAAGTCACCAAGTGAGAGCTGGGCATGGTGATGCACACCTATAATCCCAGCACTCAGAAGGCTGTGGCAGGATGACTGATGCAAGTTCTAGGCCAGCCTGGGCTACATAGGGAGACCCCGTCTCAAAAAACAAAACACAAACAAACAAACAAAACCCACAAAATCACAAAGTAATTAGTGGATTCAAACACAGAGAACCCAACTCTGAAGCTGGTCATCTCAATCAGTGCATGCACAGGTTTCTTGAGATCATCTCTGCCTTCGCATGGGACATCACCAATTTTCTCACTCTGCTAAAACCCACACTGTTTGGAAAACAAGAAACAGGCCACTGAGGTCCCACGGCAAACAGCCCCTTGGTAGTGTGGGTCATCTGGACCTGCTGCAAAACCACACCAGTGAAGTTAAATATCCCAGCACTCTGGAGGCTGAGGAAGGAGGGTTGCCATGAGTTCAAAGCCAGCCTGGTTTACACAGTATGTATAAGGCCAACATGAATAACAAGAACGAACAGCAAGACCCCATCTCAAGAAGAATCTGTGACTGGGTACAGTGGCACAGGCCTATAATCCCAGCTGCTTGAGAGACAACTGCTTGAGGATCATGAGTTGTAGCCCAGTTTAGTTAACAGGAGACCTTATCTCAAAAACACACAAAAAAAATTGTTTAAATTTTCTAATCATATGGGAAGGATTTCCCAAACATCCCCTTATTTTACTCTTTAAAGAGGCTGTAGGTTGGAAACCTAGCTGTTATAGAGCTGCTCAGCAGCTCAGGCTGCTTGGGGCTTGTTCGCCTACCACAGCCTCACCTTATAATCCCGGCGGACAGGGGTTGGCGAGGAGCCGACAGAGTAAAATATACCTGCTCAGAAGCTGGTGACCGAGTTCAGAATGGTGGAGCCCCTTCAAGCCCTGGCAGGGAAAGGAACCAGCGCTTTGGGAGTTAACTGTGGGTTTATGAAAACCCTCTCTTTTTTGCAAACTTCATGGGCTGTTAACTCCTCCCATGGCATATTTTCCAGGATCAGCTGGCCAGTAAGACTTATCTGAAATCCACTGCCAGGTGGCAAGGAAGGGAGTCAGGCAAGCCGCCAGACCCCAGCAGACAACCCAGCCAGCTGCGGGGGCGCGAGAACCGGCTCCGGCTCCAGCTGCCAGAAGTTGTCAGAAACCAGCTGCTGAGGGAAGCAGTCACACGGAGGAGGCCACGCACAGACAACTCAGACTCAAAGAGCCGTGTCCCAGTGAAATGTATATCAGTTCAACAATTCTGAAAACACTGCCAGTATCTTTTATTAATTGGAATCTGGGCAGAGGAATGTTTCCATTTTCACCCAAAACGTATGCCTTAGAAATAGGGTTTTATGCAAGCATCATGAAACAGTGCAAATGATTAGATGGACAAAGGTCATTTCATCCTCATTAGTATTATTATTGGAAAATTACTTTTCAGTCAATGGGCTGCACCCTGAACTCCGTCACTGAGATTGAAGAAAGATGACTTCGCAAAGAAATGGAATATGCAGAACGGCTAGGAGTTTGATTGGATTTTTTCCATTGCTGGGGAGTGAATATTAGAATGTTCCCTCATCCATATTTTTCACTGGATCTGTTGGTATGCAACTTCTGGCTCTTCCCCAAAGTCAAAATGACCGTGAAAGGTAAAGTAAGAGTTCTGAATTTGTTTAGGACATCGAGGCAGCCAGGACAACACAACTTCTAGAACTGCTTCAGAAAGTTACAAGGATGACAGAGGGATAAGTGTGTTGTTCAAAGCAAGGGTGGATATTTTGAGAGGGAATCATAGCAATGTGTCTCTTACTGTAACACATTTTTAAAAATATAAGCATTCACCATATCGGTCCATCACAGTTCCCATAGAGCCAACACAGGAGGCCTGTGCACCCGGACTGTTTTGGATGTGATGCCTGGGGATGAGGTCAGGTGGGAATGACAGGAGAGAGCCAGAACTGTGCACCTGCAGTCCTCCCCCTACCCCATTAGTAACTAGGGTTACCATGGCGCAGAGTGTGGGAAATAGGAAGCCACACTGTCAGTGTGATGGCAGATCTCAGTGTTCAGGAAATGCAGGAGGCAGAAGAACATTCTAAATGACACCATGGGGACGTGATCTACAAAATCCAGAATATAGGACACCTAAAGGACAACTACCAAGTTTCTTTCTTTTTTTTTTCCCCAAGCTTCTTTAATAATGAAACTGCAAGGGGAAAATAAACAGTGAGGGGAGCCTATAGATTTAAAAAATCTTAAATAGAAGGCTGGAGATATTATGTAGCTCAGTGGCAGAGCCCAGGGTCATGTTCCCAATACAACACACACACACACAGCCCTCAAGAGATCTGCCAAATTCTATTTAATTGGGCTTTAATTGGACCCTGACTAAAATCAATGAAAAAGCAAAATAAAACTTTTTATGAAGCTATTTGAGTATTATATTGAGGAATCATTATTTTTAGATGGGATCGTGATTTTGCTCTTTTTAAAAAGTACTGTGGGGCCAGAAATTTGGCTCAGTGGTTCCGCAGCCTGCCTTGCAAGTGCAAGGGCCGGAGTTCATCCCCTGGAGCAAGAAACAAAAAAGTATTGTAAAAGGGATGGGGATTTAGTTCAGTGGCACCATGCCTGCCTTGCAAGTGCAAGGTACTGAGTTCAATCCCCCATATCGCTAAAAAAAAAAAAAAAAGTATTTTGAGATATACTCTGAAATATTTACAGTGAAACAAAATATTTGAGATTTGCTTTAAAATAATAGTTTGCTGGGCTGGGGATTTAGCTCAGTGGTTCTGCTGCCTGCCTGCCAGTGTCCCCCCTTCAAAAAAAATCGTTTGCTGAGCATGGTGGTATATGCCTGTAATCCTAGCACTTGGGAGGGCTGAGGCAGGACAGGCAGTCTGGGCTACATAGTGAGTTCAAGGTCAGCCTGAACTTCCCATGAGACCATCTCAAAAAAACAAAAACAAACAAACAAACAAAAAAAAAAACAATTTGGGGTAGGGGAAAAGTTGAAAAGATGGGGCTGTAAATTAAATAAGATTGGTCACAAGTTGATACCTATTGGAGTCAGGTAATGAGTACACAGAATTGATTTTATGATTCTATTTTGGGATATGTTTGAAGATGTTTCATAATAAAAGTTTGATATTTTAAAAAAGACAATGAACACGATTACCTAACATTTAGCAAAGAAGAGCAGGTGGCTTTAGTAGATCAGACCACACCAGTGCTCTCAGAATGGGTCTATGGTTTACTGTCTTTGATTTGTTTTGCTTTTGCAACTATTTTGAGGTATGATTGACAAATAAAAGTGTATAAATTTCGGTGGACCTCATAATAATTTGATATATGTAATAAAGAGTGAAACAATTGCCACAATCAAGTTATGAGCAAAGTTAACAGACATATGGAACATACAGACCACGCACAGACATGTAGGCCAACGAAACAGACTGTTGAGCCCAGAAATAGATCTATAAGAATACAGGGCCAACCGATATTTGACAAGGATGCCAGGAACACACAACGGGGAAGGTTGGGAAATCTCTTCAATATACAGCGGTGGGAAGATACAGATATCCCCATACGAAAGAAGAAAAATGCACCTCTGATGACAGCAGTCACAAAAATTAACTCAGAGTAGATGAAAGACTTAAATGTAGACCTGAAGCAATAAAATCTCAGGAAACAAACAAACAAACAAACAAAACACAAAAAACAAGGAAAAAGTTCCTCGACATTGGTCCTGATGGGGGTTGACATCAAAAGTACAAGCATCAGAAGCAAAACCGAGGGAGACCACCGCAGCCTAGCATTCCTTCCTTTCCTGGGGTTCCCCCCATTCCTCTCCCGGGGACTCCGGAGTAGTATTGGGCAGCCAGTGAACATGCAGAAGGTGCTGGCAAAGGCAGACTTAGCAATGAGAGGTAATGAAAAGTTCCAAGGCTTCGGGTCAGTCCCACAGTGCCCTGGGTCCGGAAAGAAAGAAACAATGATAAACCAGAGCATAAACCACACAGCATCACCAGGTAATTCTGCTTATATCTGTGCTGGTTAAAAACTTACATGGGTCATACAGGTACCAACTCCCCACAGTGAATGTAATCATTACAGGCTGCAAACACGTACTGAAAACTTCTTTTAATTACACGGATTATGGGACGAGAGTATAGTTTGGTAAGGGAAGTAGAAGGCTGGAGTAGAAATTTATATATTAGAAAAAAAAAAACAGTTTCGACTGCTTACAGCTCTCCAGACTCACCATGGTGGTCTGCCAACCCCACACCCAGGACTTTTTGCATCGATGGTCTCCTACTCCTCGGAAACCCTTTCTCAGCTGCATCCTTGGCAAAGTCCCCGTCCCCCACCGCAGATGGGGGGACTCAAACCCAGGGGTGTTCTACCAGTTCCGAGCTACAGTCCCCAGCCCTTTTTATTTTGCATTTTTCGATAGGATCTCTTAAGTCACTAAATTGCGCAGGAGGACTTGAATTTGTGGTCCTCCTGCCTGTGCTGGATAACAAGTATGTGCACAGATCTTTCCTCCTCATGAGGGTTCCTGACTTCCCAAGGAGAGCTCACCACTTCCTTCTTTCTATCCACGCCCCTCTCTCTCTCCTTTGCAATTAGCACCTCAGAACCCTGACTCGGATGCCCTAACTCCTACTGGCCCCGTGCGTGGCTTGCCGTAGATCACACTGCAAAATCCTTCTGGGCTGAACATGTTCTTGAGAAAGCTCATCTGATGAATCATTGAGAAATAATAATTTCAATGTTATTATTGTCTTGTGTTTAGACAGGGTCTCGCTGTGTAAGTTCAGGCTGGCCTTGATCTTTCAAAGCCTCCTGCCTCAGCCTCCTGTGTGCTGGGATTACAGGCGTAGACCACCACACCTGGCTATTTTAAGGTGACTAAAACTAACCAATATGCCGAAGCGAGATTCTCAGTGACTCTGCATTAAGGAGTAAAAAAACTTACTCATTGAAAAGCACTTGCTGCATGTCGACCAGTGCAGATACAGCTCTGAAATTTTACTTCCAATTTCAGTTCACAATGGGGAAAAGTTCCCTTAGCAAAGCTCCCTGCGTTTCTAGCACGACTTAAAGCCCCTTTAGTCCACCCACTCACCCTAAAGCACAAAGCAAACAAAAAACGTCTTTTCATCAGTTGCCCTGGGGCAGAACATGTCAATTACATCACAAAGACCCTGTAGAGAAAATGTCCAGGCCCTACAGAGTTAACAGCTGGAACCACTTACTTACAATTGTTTCAGGCCAAGAGACCAGAAGGGGATGGACAGAACAACTAACTTCAGAATGGAAGGGTGTTTCATGTTTTTTAAAAAGTACTTCCTCTCTCATTTCCCTCTTAAATGTAAATTTATAACAGCAGGAGACACAGGAGAAAACCTAAATGCCAATCCTGAGTACCTGGAAAAGACATTTGATTTTTTTATAGTCACACCGCACAGAAGAAGTCAAGGACAGCCATCCTTTCAGCCTAAAAGAGCTCGGTAGCCAGCAGTCCTTAGGGCATAAGGCAGCCTGGAAAGCCTGCTCCAAAACCCATACAGTCAGAGAACTCTGGCCTAGGCAGAAGACGATGGGGTGGCTTTAGAAATGCAAAAGCTGTGCGGAGAAGACAATGCAACTTGTGGGAAAGCAAACTCCCTGCGGGGCAGGCAGTGGGAACTAAAGACAAAATAATTTACAATGGAAAAGGCAAAGCAAGGAACAGGGAGAGAGTGCGTGCTGAGTTCCAGGTCCTTTACTACAGCCGTCTGCAGTTTTAAAGTTTCATTCGAAAGGCACTGAATACAACTATCCCGTTCATATAGACGAGAGACTAGGACATGGTGAAGCTTAACTGATTCTAATGTTCACACGGCCACCAAGGGATGGAACCAAGATCCCAACTCATAGCTGCTGAAGTCCATAAAAAAAGACTCTTTCTGTTCAGTGTGGCTGCTTTGTTTAGAGAGAGTGAGGACAAAAGTCAAGGAAGAAGCATAACACCAAGAAATTAAGACCAGGAAATAACCAAACCTATGACACAACTGAAGTGGAGGTTGGTTAATTTCCGACCAGGGCCTCATCTCTCTGCACTTTACAGTTTACAAAGCACTGGGGGTGGGGGGGTACTTGGGACAGAACTTAGGACCTTGCGCTTGCCAGGCAGGCACAGAGCCACTGAGCTACATCCCTGGCCCAGCATTTTTAATCCAATTATCTCATCTGACCCCGTAAAGGAGGCAGTAAGTAGCACCTTCACTCTTGATGTGAGGAAGAAAAAAATGAGTTTCAGTGTGTGCATCTCGCTCGCTTGGCTAAGAAGACCGTACACTAGAAGTGACAACAGAACTAGAGCTCCAAGTCCTAACTGCCAGGCTCCAGTCAGACCTTGAGACAGGAGGATTACCAAATAAAAAGGCGGGACAGCCCAAAGGTAACAGGGTGAGTTAGAGAGAGATGATGGGGTCAACTATCTATCCACCTTTTCTGTGGATGTTTCTACTGCGATGACCTTTCTTCCCACATTTAAAAACAGCTGGAGTCTTTCATCAAGTGGCAGTCCTGCCCCTGGGACCCTGCCCCAGAAAGATCAGGGCAGGGCCTGGTCCCATCCCTCGGACCCTGGGGAAGAAGGCTGTGCGCTTCCTTAGGAATTTGGGTTCCAACGTCAGGACCTGACCCTTCTTGTACCCTGATTCCTTATTTGAACATCAGGAATAACAGGGAAAGAGCTAAACATTTAATGCTTTCTGTTCCTGCCTTCCCAGAGGGTGAGGAAAAGTTCTGCCTTCCTGAATATGCTGGCTAATAAATGCAGAGAGTGACAAAAACAAACAAGCAATAAAGTACCATTTTGTGACTCTGAATTTAATAACTGATTCGGGTAGAGATCATCAGAGGATGCTAAACCCATGCGATTAAAAGTTAGGGGCACCCAGGCAACTGAGAAGCTGGAGCACCAATCTTAGCTTGCATTTCATAAACAAGCTTGACAGGCAACCTGACAGACACTACCCGGCTGTCATCAGCTCCTTAACATCAGTTATTTAATTTAGCCTGGCCAGAAGAGCAATAACCATACAAGATACCTCCTGATATGATTAATTGTGAGATACACAGCCTCATTTATGAAACATTTTAGTTAAAAAGCATGTAGACTACATGGCTAAAAAGGCAAATAATTCAATTAAAAATCAAAGGATTTTAATTATCTCTAAAGACTGTATAAATGGCCAATGAGCTCAAGGAAAGATGTCCAACATCATTAACCATTCGGGAAATGCAAATCAAAGTCATGAGGTAGCATTTCCCACCCACTAGATGGCTATAAATCAAAAAGTCAGAAATAGATCTGGATGTGTGGTGTCGCCCGTAATCCCAGCTCTAAGGAAGCGGAAGCAGGAAGATCACCAGTTTGGGGCCAGCCTGAGCGAACACAGTGAGTTCAAGGCCAGCCTGAACTCCATAGAGAGGCGCAGCCTGAAACAAAACCAAACAAGTCAGAAACAACTTAGGGCCAACAAGGCTGAGGAGGAAATGGAACCCTCAGACATGGTTGGCAGTACTGTAAGATGGTGTCAACGTTTTGAAGAACGGTTCGACAGTTCCTCAAAATATGAAAGCCCTTCAAGGGCCCAGCAACTCTACTCCAGGTACTCTGAAATACACATGAGCTGAAAGCAAGTATCCACGCAAAGACTTACACGTGCCTGGCGGGGTGGCGCACGCCTGTAATCCCAGCACTTGGGAGGCTGAGGCAGGAGGATCGCTGTGAGTTCGAGACCAGCCTGGGCTACACAGTGAGTACCAGGTCAGTCTCAACTACATAGTGAGACCCTGTCTCAAAAAACCAAAAAATAAAATAAAATAAAACAAAGACTTACACATGAATGCTCACGGCAGCGTTATTCAAATAGCCAAAAAGGAGAAACTGGACCTCTGTTAAGCTATGAATGAACAAACAAAATGCAGAAAGGCCATACAAGGGGTTTTTATAAGGCCATGAAAGTGAACTCTGAGACATGCTACAGTCTGAATGAGGCTTGAAAACATTATGTTAAGTGACAGAAGCCAGTCACAAAGCACCACACATTCCATTTATATATGAACTGTCCCAAACAGGCAAATCCATAGATGGAAAATAGGCTAGGGGCCACCAGGGGCCAGAGAAGGGAAAACTAGAAAGTGACTACTAGATACAGGGTTGGCTTGGGGTGAAAAAACTACTGTATTATAGAATTAGATAGTGGGGGTGGTATACAACTCTGAAAAAGAAACAAACAGACAATGCTGAACCAGCCAGGCTTGGTCACACACCTGTGACACCAGTGCTCAGGAAGCTGAGGCAGGAGAATCGATGCAAGTTCGAGGCCAGCCTGGGCTACAGTGAGAAGCTGGGGATTTAGCTCAGTAGTGCCACCGTCTGCCTCACAAGTACAAGGTCCTGAGTTTGATCCCTGGTACCCTCTTCCCCCGCCAAAAAACATAGTGCAAGGCCAGCCGGAATTACAGAGTGAGACCCTGTCTCAAAAAACCAAAATAACAACAAAGAACACTGAATTATACACTTTTTTTTTTTTTTTTTGGTTTTTTGAGACAGGGTCTCACTATGTAGTTGAGACTGACCTGGAACTGGCAGTTCACTATGTAGTTGGAACTGACCTCAACCTCAGGCTGGTCTCGATTTCAGTGATCCTCCTGCCTCAGCCTCCCCAGTGCTGGGATTACAGGCATACGCCACCACGCCCGGCTTCTGAATTATACACTTTAAAAGGATGAATTTTATTATACATGAATTATATCTAAAAAAAAAAAAACCTTATTTTTTAAAAGCCAAACAGCTGAGAGAGGTGTGTAAAATGAGAAGAGAGATATATGTATATAGATGCTTGTACACTTAAGAATTTCCCCACATCTCTCTGCAACAAGATTTAAAAAATATATATATGAATAATTAGGGCCGGGGATTTAGCTCAGTGGTTCCACTGCCTGCCTGGCAAATGCGAGGACCTGAGTTCGATCCCCGGTACCAAAAGAACATTTACTGTCTCTGGGGAGGGAGCTGTTGTCTCTGGAGGCAGGGTAGGAAGGAAGCTTCATTTTAACTTGTTTTTACAAGGTATTTTTTTAAACAAATCTTTGGATGTATTATTATTCTCCAAACTAATTATAAAATAAAATGCTACATGTTTTCTTTTTTTTTGGTACCAGGCATTGAACTCTTGCGCTTGCAAGGCAGGCCACCAAACCGCTGAGCTAAATCCCCGGCCCTCTACATGTTTTCTAAAGGAAAAAGGTTTAACTTGAATATTTTCAAGATACGATTCAATGACCAACTTACAGTAAGTGCAACAGCAGAACAAGCTAAACTATGGAACAAGCCTTGTACATTGGCACACGCCTGTAATCCCAGCACATGGGAGGCTGAGGCAGGAGGCTCTCCCTGAGTTCCAGGCCGGCCTGGGCTACATATAGTGACTTCAAGGCCAGCCTGATTGACATAGAGAAACCCTGTCTCAAAAAAAAAGATTTCAAGAACTGCACATAGGCAAACTAATCAATAACAGTCTGAGGAAATAATCTTTGACAAAAAAACAATAAATTTCTCTTGAGATTTGCAGAACTGAAAAGTATCTCTTGACTAGGCAATTAAGATTGTCATCTGGCCACAAACCCCCACCTATCTGCCATCACCTGTCTCCTACATAAATCGCCTCAGCTTCCCAGAAAGAAGGTCCTTTGGGACAAACAGTCCGCCATCTTTCAATCAGCTAGCTTATCACTTAATAAAATAGTTCTTCCCCTACCACCACCTTGCCTCTCTACTGAGTGGCTTTCAACAGGCAAGATTCCAACAGTCCAATCATGTAACAAAGGCATAGTAAATACTTGGTGATGAACTGGGTGTGGTGGCATACTCCTGTAATCCCAGCACTCAGGAGGCTGAGGCAGGAGGATCACCATAGCCAGCCTGGACCACACAGCAAGACCTTGCCTCAAAAAAAAAAAAAATTGGTGAAAATTGTCATGAAGATTATAGTTTTTTTGGATACTCTGGCAAAGGAAAATCGGTGAAACAAACATGGAAAATTTCCAGCCCCCACTAGAAATTAATATGAAAAATGTTTAAACTGTTAACGTGATTGTAACTGAAAATGTGTCTAGGAGTGTCACGATACAATTTTCTCCTCTTTTTGCGTGTTTGAAAATATTTATGTTTGAAAAATGAAAGGAAAGACAAAATTTACCCGAGGACAAAACAGTTCAGAAATTTGCTATTCAGGGCCTGAGAGCCAAGATTTTTCACAAGCAATGCAGCGACCACGGCAAGGGTCAGACTGTCTGGATGTCACTCCTTCCTGTGGCCCCAGTAATCCAGGCTGAGGGGTCTGCATGGAACGGGGGCTGGTGAGGCATTATGAGCCAGGGGCAGTGGTACATGCCTGGAATCCAGCCACCTAGGAGGCTGAGGCAGGTGGATAACAAGTTCAAGGCCACTCTGGGCCATTTAGTAAGACCCTGTTCTCAAAATAAAATCGAAAAGGGCTGGGGTGTAAGTCAGCACTCCCTGAGTTCAATTCCCACTACTAGGAGAGAAAAAAAGTCCTTATAGAAGTATGGAGGGAGGGAGGGAACTTGTACTCAGCACGGAGCAGTAAAAAGAGCGCTGCAGTAGGGGTCGGAAGACGTGAGCTCAAGGTCTGGCACTGAACATCGAGTGGACTTTGACAAGACCCTGAGCTGAACGTGACTGTTTCTTCCCTACAGCACCGGCCTGACAATGCCTCCCACCTGAGCTGCCTCCTGCCGTGGGGCTGTCTCACATGTGAAATGAGACTGAGTCCACTCAAGCTTTGCTGTTTCCCCTCCCAGCAGATCAGAACCCGCAGCTCCGTCCCCACGTGGAACAAAGACGAACCCTGAACGCACTCTGCCCCTCCCCGCACCCTCGCCAGGCCCGACTTCAAGGTGGCAGCATCGTTTTTTTTTTTTTATTTCAGGGAAAACTGCAAACATATACAAATAGTGCAACAAACCCCACGTCCCCATCGATCTGCCTGCACACTCGTGCTCTGCCTCTTCTCTCATCTGCACCTTCCCCACGTCCCCCATCTTTGCCCTCCTTTTCGGAGTTTATGTGAAATCCCAGACATGAAAGCACTTCACCTGTCAATATTTCCATGCACACCTTTTCCAGAAAAGCAACATGAGAATGGTTCAATTCCCGGTACCACAAAAAGGAAAAGAGAAAAGTGGTTTGCCCCGAGATGTCTTTCACAGATGGCTGGGCTGGCTTTGATCAGACCCCGGCCAGGCCTCACTTGCTTTTAGTTGATAGGTCTGAAGTCCCTTCTCAGCTTTACCAGCTCTCTCCTGCTTAGTCTCCCATGCAGTTTATCTGAAGAAAACAGTCATCTTTTAAGATCAAATCGTGTCATTCACCCACTTAAAAATGTCAAGGGCTCCCCACTGCGGCACAGAATAAAGTTAAACAACACTGACATTCATTCATTCATTCATTCGTCTGTTTGTTCAAGAGAACTCACAACGCCCACAGGCACTGCCCCAGAACTGGAACCACGACACAGCCTTCCTGTGGGCTCAGACTCATGAGGCAGACAGGCAATAAGCAAATAAACAAATAAATGAATGAACTAGCCGTGGGTGCCACGATAAAGAGCGTCTCCAACGGAGAGCTGAGACCTGAGGTGGACGAAGCAGCCTGGAAGAGAGGGAAAAAACAAACACACAGACTCACTGAGAAGGTAGAAAAGAAAGCCAGGCAGCCAGAGGCCATCCTGAGAGGGCCAGATATTGGCATGAGGGCAGACAGACCAGCTACGCCGGGCCACCCACGGGAGGGTGGTTGCCTTTCACGAAGCACAAAGGAAAAGCCTGGGAGGGCTTGGGGGTGCAGTGAGAAGGCTGAGTGGCCAGGCCCTGAGGGCCCTGTGGCAGAGCTGCTCCCAAGAGCACTGTCACACGCCAGGCACATACCAAACTCTGCGCCCTGCACTGGGCAGCGTCTCACACACAGCACAGTGACCTAATACGAGCCCCACTCTTGCCCTTCCCTCAGAGGTAACCTTTACCATCCTTTAGGTACCCTCAGGACCCCTGCACCGGCTGCATTCCACTCTGATCCAGGCCCACCCAAACCTCAACCTCTCTTGAGTGCTTGGCACAGCCAGCAGCAATTCAGTTTCCAGCACAAGCACTGTCAAATGCCACCTTTTCCTCAGTACACAGAGCACTCTGTAAGAGTAAGACAAACTTGTTATTACGGATTGGATCAGAAATACTACCAAAAGGTTGCGAGTGTGTGTGTGTGTGTGTGTGTGTGTGTGTGTGTGTGCATGTGCATGTGTGATTGTGCTCATGGACACAGAGAGAGACCATGGGTCTTATCGATGGGATAATCTATTGACAAGTTCATAGCTGAATGTGCTAGTAAGAGATGGGCCCTGGTTGGACGACGGACCTGGAAGGGTGTATGTCGTCGCTGACCTCTTCCTCCTCTGGCTCTTTCCCCACTCTCTGCCTCCTGGCTGCCATGAAGTGAGCAGCTTTTCTCTACCATTCCCTTTCACCGTGACGTTTCTGCTTTGCAGCCAGCTGATGATGGACTGAATCCTCTGAAATCGTGAGCCAAAATAAATCCTCCTTTAAGCTGTATATATCGAGTATTGGGTCACAGAAATGAAAAGCTGACCAATGCACTTGTCTTATTTTCAACCTCCATGTCCAAAGCTTCACACTGGTATATTAGGGTACCTGGCATACTAGGGAACAAATTAATTATTTGTAGAATGAATAAATGATGGGCTTTAACATTTCACACACATACAAAAAAAAAAAATACCCAGTTTCCTGAAAAATAAATGTGTTTGCTCAGCATTGGGTCATTCAACCAAAAAATATTAGAGACGCCAGATAAAATGGCCCTTCGGAATAATTTTGTCAAACCTGTTCACTTTATGAAAAGACCAGAACAAAAGGCTAAGAAATGAAATGATTTGACTTTAATTATAAATTGGTTTGTTTTTTTTCTTTGGTTTTTTGAGACAGGGTCTCACTATGTAGTTGCAACTGACCTGGAACTCACTATGTAGCCCAGGCTGGTCTCGAACTCACAGTGATCCTCCTGCCTCAGCCTCCCGAGTGCTGGGATTACAGGCGTGCGCCACCACACCCGGCTCGACTTTAATTATAAATTGGTCAACAATGATTAATTTCACTAGCAAATGGACAAACTTCCTGTGCACCCCATAAGTGTGGCCATGCTGCATGTGAACTAGGTGTGTGTGTATAGTGTGTATCTGAGAGTGAGAAAAAGAGGCAGGTAGAAGATGAGTCAGGGCAGAGGTATACAATCTTTTTGCTACCAACGATATCCTTTTACTATTTTCCCATGGCACAAAGGATTTTATCCTTAAAACAAAACTAAATATATTGAATAGTTCCTTTCTCCACTTTTTATGAATCAAAGGCAAATAATTTAACATGTAATGTAATTATGTTCTGGAAATTTTCCTTTACACCCAAGGAGAGCGTCCAACCAACATGAGATAACAGCATAAATAAACTGATATGATCAAATTTCACTGAAAGGGAGAAAATGCTTTACTGCCCTGTACAGCTTATTACAATTTTAAAGAACTCTTGCCTCAGGAGTTCAAGGTTCACTGGCCAAGGTGGCAGAGCTCGTGTGAAATGTCCAGTGGGCTGATTAGGGCCAGGATGGGCCCCAAGGGACAGCTGGTTTTATTGGTGAGACTTACTGATTTACCATCCCCAAACACGAGGTCATTCCATGGGGAAGATCAGACCTCCTCACACAGGGACCCTGCCGTGGCTCATGGGAGGAAGTCTGGAAACCAGGGTGGCACCTGCCCCTCCCATGGGACACTGCCCAGCAAAACTCCCCTCCCACCTTTGAACGTCTGTCACAAGGTGGCCTAGCCATGGGAGAGATCTGGATTGCATCAGCTCTCCAACACTTTGGTCTCTAGACCCCTTTACACTCTTAATGACTTTCGAAGATGCTCCAAAGCTTGTGCGCATATAGATGATTACAATCAATGCTTATTATGAGAAAAATTAAAGCTGAAAAATACTTAAATATTTCTAACTTTTACATAATGAACCCATTCCATATTAACATAAATAACATTTTTTAATGAGAGTGAACCAAAGCAAAAGTATTCAGGGAGAGAAATGTCATTATTTTACATCTTTGCAGATGGATCCAGTGTCTGGTTTAAGCGAAGACAGCTGGATTCTCATCTCTGGCTCTATGCTCAGTCTGCAGTGAGAGCTAGCAAGCATGTAAGCCACTGTACATTCATGAGAGCATGAGAGAGAGAGAATAAAAAGCAAAGAACATCTCAGTACTATTATTAGGAAAAATCTGGACAACAGAAATTTCTTACAAGTCTCCGGGACACCAAGGTGCCTGCACACACTTTGGGAACTGCCATCTTCAAGCTTATTTTCTAGGACTCTCAAGTAAACTCCTGGCATCTTCTTACACTCCTCTTCCCACCTGGAAGTCAGGCTTCCACTTCCTCCCCCAAATAACTGCTTGCTTGAGGGTCTGCTGGGCTCAGGGCATCTCCACCTCTTGTCCCTTCTTGCCTACACTACGTATGCAAACTGGGCTAATCTTTTCCTCTTCACCGACCCCTGTCTGTCTCCTTTGTGTCCCACATGTGCCCTGGCCGAAGTACTACGACTGCATCTCAGATCACCTCTCAGATCCCTCTTCTGTCCCCCTGTACCCAGGAGGTCTCGCGCCCACACATCTGGTGTGGTACTCGTTTCCCAATTCCAAACTCCCTTGTCTGTTTGTCCAGGCCATCGTGCAAACCACTGTCACACTTGCCCTACTAAAAGCAGGCATGCCTTGTCACCCACCCACCACAGACCTCCGAGCCGTCTTCCACATCATCTGGACCAGTTCCTTCTGCTCCGTGTATCCCTGCCTGGTGCCGCCATGTGGGGCAGTGGTAGCCGGCCTCCCCACTGACTGGTCCATGAGATGTTAACAGTATGACCCAGACAGAGGCTGCAGAGTGGGCTCAGGTCTGCATTTGCTCTCTGAGGAGAGTGTGTTCCCCATGAAAACAATCGCAAGCTGGCTGGCAGAAGCAGCACTGTCCAGCAGAACTGCCCCATCACAGCACTGCCCGATGGAATAACCACCGGCCACAGGAGGGTACTGGGCAATGGAAACATGACTGGTGCAACAGGAAGTCTGAAACTTTCATGTCATCTATGGGTCATTCACTTAAATGGCAACTTCCAACTAGTGGCTTAACGTATCAGAAAGACCGTACGTGGAAGAACCAATCATTTTGGCTGAAAAAGCCACTGGATTAGCCTACAAGCCTGCTAATTCCAGAGGGTGTGCAACTTAAATAAGAAGAAATTTCACTTGTAAATACATGCTAACTGATATTTAACATTTCCTTCTCTACGAATGTAGGCAAGACAAAAAACAAAAACAAACAAACAAACCAAAAAAACCGTAGTAGTAGCAGTGAGACCAGCCTTGGTAACTTAGCCAGACTCTGTCTTCAAAGAAAAACCTAGAGAGCAAGAGTGGTAGAGTGCTTGCCCACCTAGCATAGGTTCAAGGCCAAGCACTACTTAAAAAAGAAAAAGAACAAAAAAGTCCGTATGTATACTACAGCATATAATGTGTTTTCTGTATTTCAAAATATTTGGTAATTTTGTGGATTTCATTTTATGAATTTGAAAGCGTTATGCTGAGCCGGGAGAGCTGACACACTATAATCCTACAATCCCTGCATTCTGGGAAGCCGGGGCTAGAAGATCACAAGTTCCAGCCCAGCATGGGCAACTTAGCGAGCCTCGAAATAAAATAAAATGAAATAATTTAATAGAGGGGCTCAAAATGTAGCTCGGAGCGATGACTTGGGGTTCAATCCCCAGTACCCCCCCAAAAAAGTAAAATAAAATTAAAGCGTTATACTTCAGCAGCTTGCCCAAAGGGGCAGGGCTCAGTGCGTTGCCACCAAGGACTCACATTCTTTCTTCCCAGCACCGCGGACTCTGCACGCGGTGCTGTCCAGGCCCGGGTTGCGTCGCCCCCGCCCCCCTTGGAATGCGCACAGCTCCACACGAAATCCACATGGCGCGCGGCTGGGGAAGGTTGTGGCACAAAAGGACCAAGTTGACAGCGGCCCCAATCCGGACCAGCACTGCGGAGGCTCCAGAGAACTAGGGTCACCTGGCCGCGCTCTCCATTTGGGGGCCCCCAGCGTGACAAAAATCGGCCCCAGGAAACTGGATCACCGGGGCGCCCTAAGGCCCCAGCCCTGACCTCTGCACTCGGAAACGAGCCCAAGTAGAGAGAGCAGGAGCACTGATTGCCAAGACATCCGGAGTCCACACGCAGTCGCCGAGCAGTCGCTTCAGTTCCCGGGGAGAGGATTTTCCTCCAGGGCAACGGAGTCCAGGCCGGTGGCCGACGCGACCCAACTCTGGCCACTGCCCTGCGGGCTCCCCACCCGGGCCGGTCCTGCCTCCAGGACTGGACTCTGTGTGACGCACGGGTACAGCCTGTGATCCCAGCAATTCAGGAGGCTGAGGCAGGACTGTAAATTCAGGGATAGTCTAGGGAATTTAACAAGAAAAAAATAAAAAAGCTACGGATGTAGCTCAGTGGAACAACGCCTCTGAGGTTCTTCCCCAGGAAGGGGCGGTGTGGGTGTTAAAATGTTTTAACTCAACCTATATACAACTTGCTGTCATTTCTTTATTAAACTCAAAACTTAACTCGGAAAAAAAAAAAGGCGCGGACAAAGGCCAGCCTCGGAGCGACCTTAGGGGTCCGTGCAGCCCACGGCTGCAGGAGGAAGGTCAGCCCGGAGTCCCGGGATCCCCGGGGGACCGCA
>NW_022900922.1:11927888-11929844 GCF_012274545.1 Fukomys damarensis | reverse complement strand
CCCCTCGGGGGAACCGCTGGAGTGGGCGCCCCTCGAACCCCACACGGCGCTGGCCTCTGCGCGGTGAAGGCTGTGGGTTCCGGAGCCGAGCCCACCGCTGCACAGCTCGCCGGTCTCTGGTGGGGAGTTAGCACGGAAGGGTGGGCCAGGAGCTCGGCCGTTAACCCCTGCGTCCACGCAGCCAACATTTGAGGGCCTGGTCTGGGCTTCTTCGTGGGGCGGGGGTGTCCTCGAGGAGTAGGGCCCTACCCCCCAACCCAGATGAAGTCACAGGGGAAAACGCAATTCAGTCTTAGGTTGGGTGGGGGCCCCAAGTGGAAAAAAAATAGAACAAAACAGTGGGGCTGGAATAAGCGGCCAGTAGAAGCTTCGTATGGCGTGGTGGGAATCAAACCAGGTTTTTGGAAAGAAATGCAATTTAATCCGGGGAGAAAGAAGAGGTCCTGGGAGTTGGAGGGAAAGAGCAAGGTGGTTTCCGGGGACCTCCACCCCACCCCCATCCCAGAGAATTTGGGGAAGGACCTTTCGAAGTAAAACCTTGAATAACATCTAGGAATTTAAACTCGCCCTGCCCTGGCACTTAGAAAAGAACTCTTGAAAGTTTTTTGACAAAGGGAGATAAACGCTTTAAAAGTGCCATTTACTTAAACAGATGGTTGATCATTAATTTGGCTCCGAATTGAAAGTAGAGACAGGTAGGTCACTCTAGTGCTGTGGAAAGTAGGGGGCCGACGGGTGAGAAGGGAAAGGCGGAAATCCAGGAGAAGTGAATCTCCTGAATGAGAAAAACAAAGTGAATGAAAGGAGAAGCCAGCGCTGATGAGGAATTTGACTGTGAGGCAAAGGAGACATGAAGATAAACTACGTTGGGAAAACCCAGGGGATTGGAAATCCAGTGCTGTTTTCAGACGGGGAGAGGGCCTTGGAGTTGGATGTGTGTTTGATGTCAGACCTGTTAACTCCATGGGGTCAACAGGACAAGCTTGTTTCCTGCCAGCAGCTAAAATTAAGGACCTGCAGCCTAGTGTGAAATCATTTTACCCAGTAAACAGCAACATTTATAGGGTGTGAGCCCTGAATCCGCAGAATACACATACACACACACACACACACACACACACACACACACACACACACACACACAGCAAAGGAAATACTTTCCTAGCCTGAAGTCTTTGATCTACTCATGCTTTTCCTTTTTATGTATGTATTTTATTTTATTTATTGGCGCTGGGGGTTGAACCAGAGGTAGAACAGAAGAAATAAAGATTAGTGGATAGCCAAGCATGGTAAAGCAAGTTTGTAATCTCAGGTCCCGGGGAGGCTGGAGTAGCCAGCCTAGGATACATAATGAGACTCAATCTCAAAAAAAATCGAAATTAACTAATTGAAAATGAGTAGAAAGGAAACAAGGAAAATCATAATTTAGGGCCCAGGATTTAGCTCAGTGGTGCCGCCACCTGCTTTGCAAGTACAAGATCCTGAGTTTGATCCCTGGTACCAAAAAAAGAAAGAAAGAAAGAAAAGAAAATAATAATTTAAAATGTTAGTTTTGCTAGGCATGGTGCAGCCTGTAATTCCAGCACTCAGGACACAGAGGCAAGAGGATTGCCTCTAGTTTGAGGCCAATCTGGGCTACATAGTGTCTTCAAGGCTGGTTTGAACTACATAGAGAGTCTGTCTAAAAAAAAGATTTTTGTAAAAATTGTATTCCTCTAAAAAGTATTACTTTAAAAACTTTTAAGAAGACTGCAACTTCTGGGACCCATTTGAAGTTACCCAAGGTGATCCATATCAGCATTTCTTTGGTTAATTTAGGCTCCTGTCTTTCTAGGCCTGTCAAGCCCAAACTCCTTAAGAATACTGTAAATCAGGCCTGGGATTTAGTTCCACCACCTGCCTTGAAAGGACAAGGTCCCAAGTTCTATCCCTGATACAAAAAAAAAAAAAAAAAAA
>NW_022900922.1:11924976-11927797 GCF_012274545.1 Fukomys damarensis | reverse complement strand
AAAAAAAAAAAAAAAAAAAGTAAAGAGGGTGAACCTGATCCTAGGATAAAGAAGTAGTTTGAAAGAATTCCAAGAATGCTTAAATTATCCATTTTAAAAAACAAACAAAACAGCCCAGTGTTGTGCACACTGGTAATCCCAGCACTCAGGAGGCTGAGGCAGGAAGATCAAGACCAGCCTGGGCTACATAGTGAGTTCCAGGTCAGTCTCAACTATACGGTGAGACCCTGCCTCAAAAACCAAAAAAAAAAAAAAAAAAAAAAAAAAAAAAAAAAAATCAAAACTGGGCTTATAAGGGTTAAAATTGGCTAGTTCTGGTATCCTTTTCCTGGAGTTTCCACCCTATCAAGAGAAGCATAAATGTTCCCAGTTCTAGAAAATAATGCACTCTTCTCTCTCTAAATGCATGTGCTCCACTCTTGAGTGTATACTTTTATTTTACTCTTTTGGTACCAGGGATTGAATTTAGAACCTTGTGCTTGCAGGCAGGTGGCAACACCACTGAGCTAAATCCCTGGCCCTGAATGTGTACGTTTAAATCTGCCCCTAATGAAACTTTCCTGGGCCTCAACCAATTTACTTCAGGTTTCTCCTCCATGGGGAGTGTCTCTGGTTTTCTTCTGAGTCATTGTCTCTGGGGTCTGGGGTGCCTGTGGGCTTCTCCTAGTTATGCTTTCTAGGTTCTTGTCCTGAACAAGAATTGACCAAGACAAGTGGAAAGGGTAGAGAGGCTTTACATTTATTAAAGGTATGAAGGGTAGGAAAAGAAATACACTCTGCAGAGTGAGCAAGGGCCAATTAAAGGTAGGAAAAGAAGTTTGCTCTATAGAGTAAGAGTGAGCCGCTAAGAGAGCCCAGTGGTCAACAGCTTAATGGCAGCCATTTTTTGGTCCTCCCCGTCAGACTGCGGCTAGATCTAGGCCGCCCCCATCAAAAACATTCTTGATTTTTCATCAGAAGAACTGAAGATAGCACTCTGATTGGTCCCAGGTGCAGGGCTTTGAGAACTGTTTTTCTGTGGTGTCCTGGATCTCCTCGATTGACAGGTCATGCCTACTTATCCAGCTGCTTTGCTGTGCCCTAATCTTCTACCTCATTGTGCACACCCCAACAAATGTTATTTTAAAAATTTATTATTATGTGTAATCAAGTTGGCTATAGTTAAAAAGTAAGGTTTCTATATCTAAAGGAAGAAAGTTTCCTTAAGATACTAAAATGCTATTGGAAGCCGGGCTTGGTGGCACACGCCTGTAATCCCAGCACTCAGGAGGCTGAGGCAGGAGGATCACTGTGGGTTCGAGACCAGCCTGGGCTACATAGTGAGTTCCAGGTCAGTCTCAACTACATAGTGAGACCCTGTCTCAAAAAAAAAAAAAAAAAAATGCTATTGGAGCCAGGAAAGATGGCACACACCTGTAAAGCCCTCAGGAAGTTGAAGCAGAAAGATGGCTGCAAATTCAAGGCCAGCCTGAACTATAGAGAAAAACCCTGTCTCAAAAATAAATAAACAAATAAATGTTTTTTTTTAAATGCTGTTGGAAACTCACAAAAACTAGATTGAAAAACAAGTTTGTGTTTTATCGTGAGAATTTCTTATATATATGTGTGTGTGTATATATATATATATATATATGAATTCATTTAGTGTATTTCTTCACCATTGTTATAATTAAAATAAGAGAAAATTTCATTTCTTTAACAAACAGAAAGGAGTCTGTATGATGTTAAAGTGAACCTGTTGTATTTGGATAAAAACCTCAAGACAAATAGAAGTATTCCAAGGCTTACACCAAATGTTTCCTAAATTTTGTGTAATTTCTATGACGTTTTAGATCTACTATTTACCAAGATTCTACTTTTAATTTTTAGCCCCTGCTTCTTTTAACATGGTTATAAAATGAAGCTTAAGTGCCAGTGACACCTTGCAGGCTATCAAAAGATGATGGTTGGCCAGGGATTTGGCTCAGTGGTTCTGCTGCCTGCCTCATAAGCACAAGGGCCCGAGTTCGATACCTGGTACCAAAAAAAAAAAAAAAAAAAAAAACCCAAAAACAAAAAACGAAAAAAAAAAGATGATGGTTGATCACACAATAAAACTCATCATCCTTTGTCTCCTTTAGATCAGTCAGGGTGAGACTTTTGATCCAGGGCCAGGCAAAAACAATGCCCTTCTTCAGCCTGAAGCTGTTATAAGAAGGGGGACAGATCCTCATGGCTTCTGCACCCGTTGCGAATAAGGAATTTAAGTGGTGGGGATGGGCTGAGATGGGATAGAAGAAATAAAAGATAGGCAGAAAGGAAACAAAGAAAATCATTACTAAGAATTGTTCTTTTGCCAGGGATGTAGGTCTGTGATGCCACGCCTGCCTGGCAAGCACAAGGCCCTGAGTTTGATTCCCAATACCAATCAATGATACATACAGAAAAATTGTACTTTTAAGAAGACTGTCACTTCTGGGACCCAGTCAGAGTTACCAAAGATGACCCATGTCAGCATTTCTTTGGTTAATTTAGATTCTTTTCCGTCCAGACCAATCATGCCCAAACTCTGTAACAATATTTTAAGTCCATAAATTGGCATAGTTGAAAAAAAAAGTAAAAAGCAGGAACCTGATCCTAAGATACAGGTTAAGAGAATTCAAATGCCTAAATTATTCATCTAAGAAAGAAAAAAAAAAAGCTGTGTTCATACTGGGAAAGTGGGCCAGTTCCCTTGGGCAAGGGTCACCTCTTTCTGAGGTTTCTGCTTCATCAAAAGAAGCATAAATGTTCCCAGCTCCAGGAATCAATCTCTCTCTCCCTCTCTCTCCCTCTCTCTCTC
>NW_022900922.1:11909902-11924879 GCF_012274545.1 Fukomys damarensis | reverse complement strand
CTCCCTCTCTCTCTCTCTCCCTCCCCCCACTGGCACTCTAGTCTGGGATGTGTGCTTTTAATTTTCTGCCTAATAAATCCTGCCCTTGCCTCTTTCTGACCAATCCTAAAAATACTTCTTCTCCTGATGGAAGTAGCAAACCTTATTCTATGAGCAAGGGTGGGTTAGATTCCTTATCCTCAAACCCGGTCCAGTAACAAACCCAGAGCAGAGCATTCACACTGAGCCACACCTCCAGCCCCTTGTTACTTTTGTATTTTGAGATAGCCTTGCTAAACTGCTGAGTTGCCTGGGCTGGGCTGGAACTTGTGAGCCTTCTGCCTCGGCCTCCCAGAGTGCTGGGTTAACGGGTATGGGCCAGTGTGCCCTGCTTCTTTTTCTTTTCTTCTCCTTAGCCATTCAAGATAAAATTTACCAAGGGCTTGTGAGGCACCCCGTGTTCTACGGGTTCAAATTAATCTTGAGCTCACCTATTTTACAAAGCAGAGATAAGGCGACCCAGAGAGGTTAAATCATTCCCAGGTCACACAGCTTAGAAGCCTGCAGTGACCCAAAGTGGTCAGGCTGAAAGGACTCCCTGTTTGTATCTTTAGTTGTAGTGTTCGGGACAGAATCCAGGGCCTGGCATGTGCTAAGTGCCTACCGCTGTGCTATGTCCCCAGCCCCTTGGGACCCCATTTGTAACGCTGCATCTCAAGGCCTCTGTGCGGCTGCGCTTTTCCCAGTGGAGAGTGAGAAGAGTACTGGCAGTACATGGTCAGATCCGGCCTGCCGGCTCTCTTATCCCTCTCCATCCCCCGACTGCTGCGTATGCACCTCTGGGCTTCTGGGTCACAAGGAGGTCTCCCCGTGTCCACCAGGCCACGGCACAGGCCTGAGGGTGTCCCGTGGACGAAAGAACCTGAGCTCAGCCAGCATCACCCTGCCTGGGCTCACCCTGTCTTGCAACCCCACCCATCCTCTCGCAGCAGAGCTGCCCCAAGCCCATGCCTGAGCCTGGAATGCTCTTAGCTCTCTCACAGATTCTCTCCCTTTTTGGTGCTCAGATTGCTGCCTGAGCTCCCATTGGTCGGTGGGGTTTTCCCTGGGAATGTGGGAGGAGCGTTTTCCACCCTACAGAAGTCCCCCAGCCAAGGCCCAGGCCCCATCTGCCAGCTTTAAGGCAAGTTCCTCCTCATCTGTGTGTGTGATGCTCACATGGTAGTGAGGATGAGATAAGGAGATCCGTGAAATTCTCCCAGCAGGAGTCAGGCACAGCGTTGTACTCAGTTAAAGCCAACCCATCATTATTATTTAAATGTAGAGTTTTAATGATTCTTATTATTTCCCTGTCTACTGAAAAGGTGCCATGAGTCAGACACTGCACTAGGAATTTGAAATTAATGCATAATCCCTTTTGTGAGAAGCTTGCAGTATGCTAAAGCATAACATAATGCCATGCCTTAGCTGGTACACAAAGAACAGAAGAGATACTGCTCGTTGTGCATTTGCCTCTGCTAGAAGCTTTGCGCAGCTCTGAATTTAATACTGATCACAATTGCACACACACACACACACACACACACACACGATTAGATGACATCCCCACTTGCACATAGGAAGTGGCAGAGTGAGGACTCGAATCACGCTGTGAAGTCAAAGCTAACACCCTTCCTGCCACATTACCCTGCTTTGGCTATGGTAGGCGAGGTCTGCTGTGATTTCCACCTACAATATGCCCTTGTTCCCCTGTTTATACCTGATGTGGAGGCTTATTTCTCTCTGCTTGGTTCCTTATTGCCTCAGTGCCATCCCACCTGCGTAAGCTCACAGTCACTTACTATTTATAACCCTGCGCTCATGTCACACAGCTCAGCCCTTGTGGAGATGTCGATCCTGTGTCTCCTACCAGTACAGTGCGGCCTGTGTCCCTGTCACTTTTAGAGAATATGGTTCCAAATATATCTCATGTGTAATCGTAACCTGCATCAGAGAATATTTTGTTTCCCCTCATGTTCTGGACATACTCAAAATGTATGTAGTACTGTGTTCCTTTTCTCTAGCTGTGCTATGTGTTTTCCCAATTATAAACTCTTTGGGGTAAGGACTATGCGTTCCACTGGTGTTCCTAAATTCACAGAACCTAGCTCAAAGCTGTGTGCAGATGATTAAAAGTTAGCTACATAAGACCTCAGTAACATTTTAAAAATTATTTGAAGCTGGTATGGTGGCACACATCTGCAATCCCAGCACTTGTGAGGCTGAGGCAGGAGGATCCTCGTGAGTTCAAGGCCAGCCTGGGCTGCACAGTGAGTTCTACATTTGATATCTGCAGTAGCAATTGCACTGCTGCTTCCATAATATACCAATTGAGGGAAAAAGTGTGTGGGGATGTAGCTTAGTGGTAGAGCACTTGCCTAGCATGGGTTAAGTAATTTAGTTAAAAAACAAAAGCCTGCCTTTTCGATACTTTTGCTCTTTCTTTGCTCTTTCTTTCATCCTGATGGGGCAGACAAAATTTAGGAAGCAGCTCTCAGACCGTGTTGATAAGAAGCCAAGGTAGTTCGTCTACCGGGCTATTCAGCCAATAGCCCCGGGAACTGGGAGGGCAAACAGCTCCCTGGCTATTTTGCTGAAGGAGGTGTTCATTCCAATCTTCTTCTCAGGGACAGCTGGCCACTGGGCAGGAACGGCCATGGAAGCTTCCTTTACTTTACTTTATATATATATATAAAGTTAAATATCTTAACGTTTGAACTCTAGATGAACTCACCTTAACTCAAGAATATATTAAAAAAACCTAAACTCAATTCCGATCTCAGATTAAAAACAGCATAATTAAATGACAAAGGAGGGAGACCAAATGGGATTTGGTGCTAATTGTTTTTATATCTGGAGGTGATTTGGTATATGTTTTGTTTGGGGTACCAGGGATTGAATTTAGGATCTTCCACTTGTGAGGCAGGCAGTGGAGCCACTGAGCTAAATCCTTGGCCCTTGTTTTGTTTTTGAGACAGGGTCTCACTATGTAGCCTAGGCTGGCTTGAACTTTTTTTTTTTTTTTTTTTTTGGTACCAGGGATTGAACTCAGGACCTTGTGCCTGTGAGGTAGGTAGCACAACCACTGAGCTAAATCCCTGGCCCTGGCCTTGAACTCTTGATGATCTTCCTGCCTCAGCCTCTCGAGTGCTAATACTATTGCATTAGTGCTTGTTTGATTTTTCATGTCTGTTAATATTTGTTTTATATAGTTGGGTGCACCAGTATTTGGTGCATATATATATATATATATATATATATATATATATATATATTAAGGATTTTTCCTTTTACAAGAATGTAGAGTCCCTCTTTGTCCCTCTTAATCAGTGTTGGTTTAAAATCTATCTGATCTGCAAATAAGATAGCTACCCCTGCTTTTTTTCAGGTTCCTGTTGCATGGAGTATTGTTTTCCTTTAACTTTTAGTCTATGGGTTTCTTTTTGAATTAAATCTGTTTCTTGTATGCAGCATATTGTTGGATCTTGCTTCTTGACGCTTTTTGCCAGTCTATTTCTTTTGATTGGTGAATTGAGACCATTCCCATTGATAGCTATAACTGAGAAGTATTGATTTATCCTTGTCATGAGCTTTTCCTGTTGTTGGATTCTCCCTCTTTGCATTTAATTTCTTTTTTTTTTTCTTTTCTTTTTTTTTTTTTTTTTTTCTTTGAGACAGGGTCTCACTGCATAGTTGAGACTGACCTGGAACTCACTGTGTAGCCCAGGCTGGTCTCGAACTCACAGCGATCCTCCTGCCTCAGCCTCCCGAGTGCTGGGATTACAGCCATGTGCCACCACGCCTGGCTGCATTTAATTTCTTGTCTTGCCTGATGGATTCATCCTGCTGGGCTTGCTGCAGTTGTTATTCTTGTTGTGATTTCCTAGGATATTGTTTAGAATATTTTGGAGTGCTGGTTTTGGTATTCATGAAGTTCCTCAGGTGTTCTTCATCATGAAAATATCTTATGTCTCTATTAGCTCTGGGTTGGAGGTTGTTTTCTTTCAGGACTTGAAATACTTCGTTCCAAGCTCTTCTTGCCTTGTGGGTTTGTGTTGAGAAGTCTGTATGTCAAATTCTTCTGCTTGGGGAGTTTTCTGCCATTACATGCATGGTCAGTTTTTGGTTTTTTTTTTAAATGTCATTCGCACTCTCTCCTGTCTCTTCACTGACTATGTTCAGTCTTAGGTTATTCTTCTTTGCATCGTCTAGCAACTGCTGTATTGATTTCTCATGGTCCCTCGCTATTTTTAAGAAATCCTTTTTTCCTGGTCACTAATCACAATCCTGTTTTCTATATCTGATATTCTATTATTACATTGGCTCATTCTGCTGCATGAGCTTTAATGGAATTTTTAATCTCCTGGATATCTCTTTGTATCTTTTTATGCATGTACCTTTTTCCATTTGTTTCCTGGGCTGGCATTCCATCAGGTTCCTCAGCTCCTCTATTTTTTTTTAATCTGTGTCTGCTCTAGAGTTATTAAACATGTCTTTCACTATGGACGCAATCTCTGCTGTTATCTGAGAAATTATTTTCTGATTTTATTTTTTCTGGATCTTCTTTTGTGTCTAGTTCAGGGAGTCCAGATGGTTGAGTTTCAGATCGTTTCATTTCATTGCCTCTTGGGGTTGCCCTTGGTGATCTGGAAGTCTAGTTTTGAGACTTGTTTAGGTGTCTTCTCATTTCAACCAGTGCAGTCTACTGCGCCTTTATTGAGGTGACGCTGCTGTCCCAGTGGGCTTCACTTCTCAACAAGCCTCAGAAAGGCCTTCTCTCTGCTGCTCATCACTGTGCCGATACTTGGGTTGAGAATGATGGTCTTCTGGATCCCCACACTGGGCTGTTGTCCAGGCAGGCTTCTGGCTGGGGCCTGTGCACCTGTGTGGCTGTTTTCCAGGCAGGCCTTCGGCTGGGGCCTGTGTACTTGCACTGCTGTTGTCCAGGTGGACTTCTTCGCAGTGCATGTTTTTACCTGGACTACTTGAGAATAGGTTGAAAACATGATGCTCTTTACCTCTGAATATTTTACTATCTGCTTCATAAAACAAATGCATTTACTATAACAAGGGAAGTAGCATTGCTACTACCCTGTAATTTACAGATCTTATATAGAATTATCAAATGTCCAAATAATGTCTAGTAGCAAAAGAAAGTACTGGATTGCAAATTGCATTCAGTTTACGTGTGGTTTTAGTCTTCTTTGATTTGAAAAGGGCTCCTCTATCATTCTTTATCTTTCATGACTTTGCCTATTTTTTTTCTTTGAGACAGGAACTTACAATGTAGCCCAGGCTAGCCTCAAACCCATGGAGATCCTCCTGCCTCCTCCTCTCCAGTGTTGGGATTACAGTCATGTACCCCCACACCCAGCGGGTCTTTGACTTTTTTAAGAAAACAAGCTCTCTGTAGTTTGGGTTTGCCTGCTGGTTCCTTCATTATTATACCAGAGTTTTGCATAAACTCTGGCAGGGGCCCCCAGAAGTAATGCCCAGTGCTTCATGGTGCTATATATTAGGCGACACACTTGTCCCCATGCTGGTGATATTAACTTTAATCAACAGGTACATGCACAGTTCCTTGATTTCTCTACTATAAAGTTACTACCTTAGTTACTTCTCTCTCACTGCTGAGACAAAATACCTGCCACCCAAAGTTAAAGGGGGAAAGTTTTATTTAGCTCACAGTTTATAGTGGCTCCAGTCCATAATCAGCTGGCTCTAAGGCAGGGTGGTACGGCAGCCGGGCATCACAGAGGAGAAACAGTTCATGGCAGCCAGAAGCACCAAAGCCAACAAGGGTAGACCGCAGCTCTTTCTATCCCTTGTATCTTACCCAGGCTATTTAGGGCAGGAGGCCCTCACAACCTTAATCCTAGTGCCCTTGAGCCTAGCAATGCACCATGAATCAATTCTAGTGTCACTAGACAATAGAAGTAGTGTCACTCTAGATCCAGCTACTTATGAACAAGCCCCACCAACGACCCCATGAGGCACAGCCATAACATTCCACCCTTGGCCCCCAAAGACTCATGCATATCCCTTTATGAAAAAGGCATTTAGTCCATCTCTATAAGAGGTGCCAAAGTCCGAACATCTTCAGCCTTGCTGAAAGGTCCAAGTCTAAGTCTTTTCTGAGATTTAAGGCAAATTCTTAGCTGCAAGCCCCTGTACAAATGAAAAGCAAGTTAAACACTTCCAACATTCGATGGCACAAGGTAGACAGCTCCATTCCAAAAATTACAAAGAGGAGGTTAGCAAGGCATGGGAATAAAGCATGACCAAAATTCAGCAAGGCGAGTATTAAATCCCGCAGTTCCACTTCAGCATCTCTGGCAGTGTGTGCCAAGTTACGGACTCCAAAGGGCTTGGGTGGTTCTGCTTCTATGGTACTGCAGGTGGCTGTAGCTCCCATGGCTTCTCTCCTGGGCTGGCTCTGTTTCCTCCTTGACGTTTTTCTCAGACAATCCATGTTTCCAGCTTCTTCAATCTTCTGGGGTCTCCACTGCACTTCTGGCTTCACACTCACAGCTTCACAGACTCCCTCTCAGGGGCGCACTGCCTGGCCTCCCAGGCCTTCCTCTGAAATCTGGGTGAAGCCTCCCTGACCCCACAACATTGCATTCTGCACGTGCCTAAAACCAGCACCACGTGGATGACGCCAAGGTCTGCTGCCAGCTGGAGCAGTAGCCAGGCTTCCTTCTCTCTTGGATGTAGGTGTTGAGTGCCTGCATTGCTGACCACTCTGAACCCAATCCCAAGGAATAAATTCTCTAGGCTGCCATCATTCTGGAATATGGTGCTCCGAGGCTCCTTTCCTCAAAGCAAATTATTTCACTTTTGCAACGCAGAGGCTGCAAAGGCTGGAGTCTTGGTGGTACTTGTGATGTCTTCAGGTCATCTTTCCTGTTGTTTTCTTCTGAAATACTTGGCTTTTCCTTGCTAGGCTTTTCAGAAAGGTTTTCTTTGTTCTGTTCCATCTTTACAGACTGTAACATTACTGGAGTTTCCCTCTCTAGCCAAATTTACAACGTTTTGAATCATTCTGCTGGGCTCTTTGCTCTTGATTCTCAACGTAAATCTGGCTGAAAGCTCCCAACAATAGCCATGTTGCAGCCTCAGTATCAGATTGCCTTGAAATTAGTTCACCACCCTTGATCTTGGTCTCAGGTTAAGTCTCTGGACACAAGCATAATACAGAAAAACTTTCAGCTAAGGTATAACACATATTGCCTGGAGTCTAACAGCCCAGCAGAAATCTCCTGAGCCTGGTCTTTCGAGCAGGATTTCTATCAGCTGTCTAGTCTTCTGAGCTCTGACCAGAAGCTCCCATCTACTGTAGCCTAAGGCATTCCAGCACTACTTTTTCAACTGGCATTTCCAAATCTTTTCTAACTCTTCTCCTTTCCCACAAGCCAGTTCCAAAGGCTCCTAAACCACATGGTCAAGTACAGGCACAGCAACGATCTCACTTCCCTGATACCAAATTCTGCCTTAGCTACCCAACACTCAAATTTAAAGGGGGGACAGGTTTATTTACCTCACAGTTTGTAGCGCCTTCAGTCCAAAATCTGCTGGCTCTAGGGCAGGGTGGCACGGCAGCCGGGCATCACAGAGGAGAAACAGTTCATGGCAGCCAGAAGCACCAAAGCCAGCAAGGGTAGACTGCAGCTCTTTCTATCCCTTGTATCTTACCCAGGCTATTTAGGGCAGACAGCACTCACATCCTTAAACCTAGTGCCCTTGATCCTAGCTTTGAACCATGCATCTACCCCAGAGTCGCACTCTAGATCCAACCAACCTCTGAAAAAGCCCCACCTATGACCACATGAGGCTTGAGGAGGACATCTAAACACAAGCCATAGGAGTTACTATGTTTCCTTTTATAATTAATAAGTATGTTGGGGGGGAGATAATTTGAGGCCATGGAAATATCCTGTTCTTCATTAAACTTGTACTCTCTAATTTTACCCCATCGACAGTTCTTGCAGAATTAATTACTGTTGTAATGGTAGTCAGGTTTTTTTTTTTCTTCCTATCATTAATATTTTTTACTGTGGTAAAATACACGTGCAGAATATTTACCACCACAATCATTCTTAAGTGTAGAGTTCAAGTGGTGTGAAGTATATTCACATTGTTGTGGAAACACTACACCTATCTCTAGGATTCTTCTCATCTTATGAAACTGAGACTCTGCCCATTGTACATAATTCCTCGTTCCCCCTTCCCTCGGCCCCAGGGAATCACCATTCTATTTTCTGTCTTTATGTGTTTGACTACTTTAGGAAACTCATACTAGTGAAATCATTGTATTTGTCCCTCTGGGACTGGCTTATTTCACCTAACACAACGTAGCGTGCATCAGAATGTCCTTCCAGCATCTACTCCGTCACCTTTTATTATCCATCCACCGGGGGATAGCACGCAGGCTGCCCCTGTGTTTTAGCTATTATAAGTAATGCTGTAGACTATCTCAGTGAGACCCTGCTTGCAGTTCTGTGGTGCACATCCCAGAAGTGGATTGCAGTATTACGGGCCACTCCGGTCCATATGCTCAGGCCATTTATTGTGGTAAAAGGAGAATGGATTTATTTAAATTAGCTTCACGGAGATGGATGAGCCTGTGTGCCTCAAATCACCATTTCACCATGTATAGGTGGGTTAAGGTCTTCTACAGTGAGCAACAGTAGTGGGGAAGGGAATACAGTGAAACAATAACCATGCTCAGGCTTGTTTCATCTCTTCTTGGACCCAGCCTCCCTCTCCCTCGCCTAAGGGAATGAAACTGGACTTGACTTCCCATGCATCTGGGCATACTGGGAGTGTGGGCACACGTCTGTCATCCCAGCACTCAGGAAGCTGAGGCAGGAGCAGTGTTGAAAGTTCGAGGCCAGCCTGGGCTACATAGTGAGTTCGAGGCCAGCCTGGGCTACATAAGGAGATCCTGTCTCAAAGAGTCCAAATGAAACAAACAAACAAAAAAATCATTTGGGCTGAGGAAGGGTGGGTGTAGCTATTTATTCCCTAGTCCTGAGGAAATCTGAAGAAGCCAACAAAAATCTAAGCTTTAAAATTCCATTTTGTACCCGGGCATGGTGGCACACACCTGTAATTCCAGCACTTGGGAGGTTGAAGCAGGAGGATTGCTGGGAAATCGAGGCCAGCCTGAGCTATATAGTGAGTGAGCCTGAATTTTATAACAACATCCTGCCTTCAAAAAAAAAAACACAAAAAAAAATTTTGCCACATACAGCATCATATGGCGATTTTATTCTTAGTATTCTGAGAAACTGCCATATTGTTTTCCACAGCAGCCATACCATGTTTCATTCCTAACAGCAGTGCTCACCAATTGCCTGTTCTCCACATCTTGGACAATATGTATCTTTTTTCGAGACAGAGTTGCCAAATATACTTTTCTGTATCTATATAGTCTATATATATTCAGTATATATACGATATGTAATATATATATTGGTCTCCCCCCAATGAATATGAGGTAGGACCTCATTATGATTCTGATTTGCATTTCCTTAATGATTTTTTTTTTGATACCTGGAATCGAATGCAGAGCCTTGCACTTACTAGGCAGGCACTGCACCATTGAGCTACATCCCCTGCTCTTCTTTTTAAATGGTTTATGTTGTTCAACATCTTTTTATGTTGATGACCCATTTGCTTTTCTTCCCTAGAAAAATATCTGCTCAAATATTTTCCCATTTTGAATTATGTTGTTTGCTTTTTTGGTGTTAGTGTTGTTTTTTTTTTAACTTCATATTTTAAGAAAAATTGGTAAGACAAAAATACACACAAATGCAGCAGTTGTTAACATCTTACCGCATCTACCTCTTTCCATCTCTCAGTATGTCACTGCTATGTGCAGAATCATTTGAGAGTCAATTGTAGGTGCTGTATTATGACCCTTTCTGTCTAAAGACTTTAGCATAGAGTCCCTCGCAAGCGCCAGGACCTGAGTTCAATCCCCAGTACCAAAAAAAAAAAAAACAAAAAAAAAAAAAAGGCCATGAAAAAAAGAAAAAAAAAAGACTTTAGCATAGAGTCCCTCGCAAGCGCCAGGACCTGAGTTCAATCCCCAGTACCAAAAAAAAAAAAAAAGAAAAAAAAAAGACTTTAGCATAGGTGCTCTGAGAACAAAAATTTTCTGTTTGGAACAGCAGCACACTAAGCATAGTTAAGAACTATCTATGGTAGCAGAACAATCACAGTATCTAATTATACACTGCATATCCAAAATTGATCTGACTTCTAGCTTCTAGAACTATGGACGATAAATTCCTGTTTAAGCCCAGCTTGTGGGGTACTTTATTCCAGGAGCCCAGGCAAACCAACATACAGTGTTACCCTTCCACTTTCTGAGCTTTCTAAGGCAGATCTCTTTGTAGTCTCTGCGATATGCTTATGACAATGTAGACCGATACTTGGGTCAGAAAGATTGGAAGGCAATTTGCCAAGCGCTAAAAATGATACACTCAGATGCTTCCTTTATAAATGATTTTTATCTCTTCTATTTTAAAAGAATGTGACTTAGTTGTATTCTTTTCCACACTTCAAAAAATACCTTATAACTTTGAACTAATTTGTGACTTGCAAGAAGTCGGCATGTCATTTTTTAAGAAAGAGCACCTGAAACCTGAAGACTAGAAGCAGATCCTTCTGGCGCTGCCCAAACTTACGTGGCTTTTGGGGGCTGGACGCCCTCCAGAGAAGCCCAGCGGGAAGGCCCAACAACTGCATGACTCTTGGAATGTTTTTTTTTTTTTCTTTATTTCTTTCTTTATGCCCTCTGGCAGCCCCGGGGACTGAACCTGGGGCCTTACACACATGAGGTAAGCGCTCTGCCCTTGAGCTGCACCCTCAGCCTCCTGTGCCACTTATGCAACCCACTCCCTCGTGGTTTTGCTGTCCCCCAAACCATCCACCCGATAGAAACAGTGTTTGGATCTGTCTGATCGTGTCCCTCTGTTCTCTTAGGTCAAATACTGTGTATCCAAGGCAGGTCTCTCTGTGATTTTCATGGTTGTTTTTGGTATTGGGGATTGAACCCAGGGTGTTCTCACTGAACTAATCCCACAGCCCTTTGATTTTTTATTTTTGAGACAGAGACTCACTAAGTCACTAAGTTACCGAGGCTGGACTTGAACCTGCAAACCTCCTGCCTCAGCCTCATAGAGTGCTGGGATTGCAATATGCCTCACCACCTGGGCTTGCTCTAGGTCTTACAGTTTGTGACTCTGCCCATTATCAGACCTAGTCCTGTGCTGTGTGCCCTCCTCACTGCACAAATATTTACTGAGTGACTGCCATGTGTCAGATACAGCTCTAGGTTGTGGAGAAACAGCAGGGCATCAAAATCCCTCTCTCTGGCACTTCTGTTACCGGGTGGGGTAGGAACCAGCAATGAGTTCCAGGTTCTTCTTTGTTCCAGTCAATTCATTGGGAGGACAGCTGGTGGGTGTGAAAGATTTCCATTTATGTTCGGGCAGAAATAGGAAAAAGAAAATAAAAGAAGTATATGAAAAGGGCCAGTGAGAAAAAAGGTGATTTGAAGGGAAAAGAGAAAATACGTCCCGCAGGCAAAGCAGAACAAGGGGCAGAGGCGGCAAAGTCTACTGCTACCGTCCTCTCCGTCGTCTTCGGCAGTGGATCCAGGTGCCCCTACTTGACCGCATGCTGGATCGAGAGCAGTGCGGGTTCAGCGGGTTCTCCTGGCGGAAGATTGGTGACAGGTGCAGGCTTGGTGATGCGCGAGCCCATGTCAGCCTCGCTGTAACTCCCCAGCCTCCTGCTACACTTCCACAGGGAGGGAGACGGCTGATGAAACACCAGGCTTCTCCGTGGCCGGTGGTGATGGGCACCGTGTGGAAGGGTGGAGCAGGGTGAGGTGGAGACGGGAGGGCTGCCAGAGAGACGGGGCCTGTATGGACGCCTCCTCTGAGAGCCCTGAGCCCTGTGGCTCTCAGAACGCAGGGCCCCTGCAGCATCCGGGCAGCTTGATGCAATGTACGTTTTTGGGCCACCCCAGACCTGGAAAATCAGAACTTCCATGACTGGGGTCGCCCTGTGTGTTGTGACAAACACACCACGAGGTGGATGTCACTAAGGCTGGTGTGCCCTGCCCGCATCCATGAAGTCCTGGCAGCAGGTCCTGAGATGATTGATTCAAAATCTCACGGCACCTGGCTTGGGGCTGGGCATGAATCCATAGTATAAACATCTTCAGACTTGTTGAGTGTAATCCCAGCACTCTGGGGGGCTGAAGCAGGAGGATCACCAGTCTCAGCCCAGCCCAGGCAACTTATCAAGACCCTGTGCAAAGGCCTTGGGTTCAACTGAGTTCAGTATTGAAAAAAAAAAAAAAAAAAGGCCATGAGGTTCTACAGGAGAAGAATGTTCCAGACAGAGGCAAGTCAGTGCAAAGGCCCTGAGGAAGACATAGGCCCGGCATATGAGGGAACTCAAGGGGCGGTACTGAGAGAGGAGAATAGGTAAGGTTAGTAGTGTGTGCCTGCATGTGTGTGTGCACACATATCTGGATGGTGTGTAGTGCAAGTGTGTATTGCATCTGTACGGTGTGGGCAAGCTGCAGACATGTGCATATGTGTTTGTGATATGTATAGTGTATATGTATGTGGCTAGAGTGTGTGCACATGGGTGTACTAGTCACATAGGTATGTTTTTGGCTTGCGTGTGTTTGACATGAGCAAACATGTGCATGTGTGTGTACTCTGTGTGCATGTTGTATGGTGTACTGTGTGTGAGAGGTGTGTTGCTGCATGCGTGTGCTTGTTAGGTCAGGAGCTCAGCATGAGGCTTGTGAGATGTGGCCACCTGAGCCTGGGCCTTTCTTTTCGTCATTAAACATCCAGTGTCTGGTACTTTGTTAACAGAAACACAGACTGGGACATGTAGTGGGAATGGTGTGCACATATAGGGTGTGTGTGTGTGTGTGTGAGTGTGCGATGTTTGACAAGTGGGGAGGAGCAGGTACTGCATGGGACATTTCTGGGCTCCTGAACTCTCACACTTCTAAACCTGACCCCATCCTGCTTCTCCCTGGTAAACCAGGAAGGCTCTGGACCAGCCACTGGTCCGGATCCTCTGAGTTTGGTATTGTGCTTGGATCTGGGCCCTGGATCCAAGCCAGACTGGGGAACACAAGTCAGTTAGGGGCTCCTTAGCTTTAAGAGAGCTAACGTCCCTTTGGAACATTGGGGCAACTCTCAGATTTGAAATCAAGAAGTAAAGGATTGCTCATTGGAGAGGAAAGGCTCTGGCTTTGAAAAACCAAACTGGGAAAAGCTGGAGCTTTTGGTGGTTGTTTTTCACGATCTTTGCTGGAGGCAGGAAATCTAACAACTTCCTGGGAAAGGAAAGAGAGTCCCAGTCAACATACATCAGTAGGAAGAGGATGCAGTGGAGTCAGAGGAAGACTAAAGCAGGCTTCAGGGGGGCTTTCTGTGCTGAAACAGAAGCAGAGGGACCTCAGGAGTCGGGCACACGAGCTGGTCATGACCCTCAGCTGTTGGCAGCCTGCCTGTCCCTGCCTGCCTTTCAAACCCCTGTTGAGGGACTCATCAGAGATGAGAATCTGATTGTGTAGTCTTTATAATTGACCTTGATGGTCTATTTTAGTGTTCTCAGAAGTTTGGAGTCTCTAAACCTTAAACTTTCAACTTTAAGCAAAAGAAAGAAAGAGAAAAACCAAAAGAAATTTACCCACTTTTCAGTGCCGTCATTTGACTGATGACAGGACACTTCAACACCAAAATAGAGAAATCATGTGGTGTCAGGAGAAAAGAGAGTCCTTTTGATTCCTCATGGTTAACTCTATGAAAAACTCACTTTACAAAATTATACACATATGTATAATACTTAGATGTATCATATAGCCAGGTGTGGTGGTACATACCTATAATCTCAGCACTCTGGAAGGCTGAGACAGGAAGGTTTCAAGTTAGAACCCAGCATGGGCAACCTAGCAAATTAGTGAGACCCTGTCTCAAAATTAAAAAGTTAAAAAGGGCTGAGGATATAGTTCAGTATGAAAGCCCTGGATTCAAACCCCAATATAAATATACATACATACCCTATAGAGATAATAGGTAATTACATAGGATATGTAATTTAATATAATTTTATTTATTTATTTAATGTATATACTTTAAACAATTTTATTGCATCAGGGCTTTAGATCAGTGGCGCAGCGCCTACCTTGCATGCATAAGGTCCTGAGTTTGATCCCCGGTACCACAGAAAAACAAAAACAAAAAAACTCAATTTTATCAGTAGACTGTATGAAAGTTTAGTGTTTTTTAAATTTATTAAGTCTATTGGTTAATTTTGGGTATACCTTATGATCACATTCATCATTGGGAATTTGTACCTGCCCATGATATATCTTGGTTCTTATTTTTCTCCGCTTCCCTGCCCTACCTCCAACTCCTCCAGACCTCCCTATGTACATGAGCTTTGTTTCCATTTTTTTCCTTCTTTTCTTCAATCATTTTTCTTTCTCTTCTTTCCTTTCCCCTGCACTCCTCCCTAGTTCCCCTTCCTCTTTGAACATTTTCCTCCTATTTCACAATTTCTATCATATATTTTGGTCCTTATTTACGCCTTTACTTTCTCACAGCAGAGAACAATTCGGTATTTACACATGTGTGTCCTATTTATTTCACTTACGAGTAGGGCCTCAAAGGGCCAGGGATTTAGCTCAGCGGTTTGGCCACCTGCCTTGCAGGTGCAAGGACCTGAGTTTGATCCCCGGTACCAAAAAAAAGAAAGAAGAGTAGGGCCTCAAGGCTCATCCATTTTGCTATAAATGTCTCAAGTTTGTCTTTCTTTATAGCTGAGTAGTCTCTCTCTCTCTCTCTCTCTCTCTCTCTCTCTCTCTATATATATATATATATATATATATATATATATTCTATATATA
>NW_022900922.1:11890874-11909771 GCF_012274545.1 Fukomys damarensis | reverse complement strand
ATATATAGTCCATAAATATATGACTACTTTTCATCCACTCATTAGTTGTTGGGCTTTTGGGCTGTTTCCAAGTTTTAGCTATTACAAACTATGCCGCTATAAACATGAGTATTCATATATTGCTGTGGTATGATGATTTTAATTCTTTCAGGAACATATACAGCAGGGAAATGACAGGGTCAAATGGGACTTCTAATCCTAGTGGGTTTTTTTTTGCTGGTTTGCTTTTGTTTTTTTCTTGTACCAGGGATCAAACTCAGAACCTTGTGCTTGCGAGGCAAGCATGGTGCCCTTGTGCTAAATCCCTGGCCCTAATCCTAGTTTTTTGAGGAATCTCCACGCTGGTTGCCACAGTGGTTGCACCAATGTGCAGTCCCAGTGGAGAAGGGTTCCTTTCTCCCCACAGCCCTGCAGCATTTGTCATTGGTAGATTACTTAACAGCGGCCATTCTTTCTGGAGTGAGATGGGATCTCAGTGTCGTTTTCATCTGCATCTCTTGGATAACCAGTGATGGTAAAGTTTTTCATGTATTTATTTGCTGCTTCTACTTCTTCTGAGAAGTGTATATTCATTTCAGATACCCATTTTTGGAATGGGTCTTTAAATTTTGGAGGTTTTTTTTTTTTTCAAGTTCTTTATATATTCTAGATAGTAGTCCTTTGAGGAATAGCTGGTAAAAATTTTTTTCCAACTTTGTAGGTTGTCTCTTCACTATGTTGGTGGTTTTCTCTTGCTGTGCAGAAGCTTTTTTATAACACAAGGTCCCAGTTGTTGATACTTTGTGCTGGTTTCCATGTAACTGAGGCTTAGTTCAGAAAGATTTTTCCTACACCATTGTCTTTGAGTTCTCCCTAACCTATCTTCCAGTAGGTTTAGTATTTCTGTTTTAATAATTAGATCTTTGATCTGTTTAAATTTTAGTTTAGTGCATGGTGAAAGATATGGGTATTCTTTTAATTTTAGGCAAGTCAAAACCCAGTTTTTCCAACACCATTTATTAAAAAGGCTATCTTTCCTCCCCTGAGGGTGTTTGGCTCCTTTGTCAATGATGAGGTGGCTCCTTTGTCAATGATGGTAGTATGTCTGGATTTGTTTCTGCATCTTCTAGTCTGTTCCACTGATCCTCATGTCTGTTTCTTTGCCAGTACCATGCCCTTTAATCATCGTGGCTTTGTAGTTTAGTTTCAAGGTGGGGATTGTGATATCCACTGCCTTGCTTTTGTTGCCTAGATTGCTTTTGCTATTCTAGGTCTCTTCTGGTTCCAAATGAATTTTTTCTCTCTAGTTATGTGAGATATGCTGTTGGGATTTCAATCTGGATTACATAAAATCGATATAGCAGTTTTGGAAACATGGCCATTTCACTACATTGGTTCTTCCTACCCAAGAACAAGGGGTGTCTTTCCATTTTCTGATAGCCTCTTCAATCTCCTTTTTGGGTAATGTAGTTCTCAAAGTAGAGGTCTTTTACTTCCTTTGTTAGGTTGATTCCTAGATATTTCTTTTCTTGGATGTTGTTGTAAAAGGAGTTATTTCCCAAATTTCTCTCTCAGTGACTATTATTCATGAAGAAGACTACTGATTTTTTAGTATTGACCTTGTATTCAGCTACTCTTCTGAATCTGGTTATTAAATCTAGAAGTCTTTTGGTGTTGTTTTTGGGATCTTTTATGTACAGTATCATGTCACCTGCAAATAATGACAGTTTAACTTCTTCCTTTCCTATATTTATGCCTTTTATTTCTTTCTCTTGTCTAACTGCTATGGCTAATGTTTCCAGAACTATATTGAGGAGTGGTGGTAGTGAACATCCTTGTCTTGTTCCTGATTTTAGTGTGAGAGATTTTAGTCTTTGACCATTGAATATTATGTTGGATGTTGGTTTTTCATAGATGGCTATTATGAGGTTGAGATAAAGACCATCTATTCTAATTTTCTGTAGCGTTTTTATCATGAATGGGTGGTGGATTTTGTCAAATGCTTTTTCTGCATCTATTGAGATGATTATATGGTTTTTGTCCTTAACTCTGTTAATATAGGGTTTTACAATTATTGATTTATGTATGTTGAACCATCCTTGTATCCTTGGAATGAATCCCACTTGGTCAAAGTGTGTGATCTTCTTGATGATCCTTTGTATTTTGTTTGCCAGTATCTTGAGGATTTTTGCATCTGTGTTCATTAGGGAAATCAGCTTGTAGTTCTCTTGTTTGGTTGAGACTTCTCTGCTTTTGGAATCAAGGTAATGGTTGCTTCCAGGAATGAATTTGGGAGTATTGCTTCCCTTTTGATTTAAAGAATGAAAAGTGGTGACATCAGCTCTTCCCAAAATTTCTTGTAGAATTCAACAGTAAGTCAACTGGGACCTGAGCTTTTCTTTGTTGTTAAGTTTTTAATTTCTTTTTCTTTAACAGTGATAAAATATACCTTTATTTGTTTTTTTGAGTCAGAGGGTAGTAAAAACAAATTGCTAAAGTAGATATCAGGCAAACAGAAAGGTGCTTTAGAAATCCATTTACCTTTGAGTTTATTTAAACTTAGAGGAAATGGTCATAATGTTTTCATGCAATACATACTTGGTTCTTTACATAACAATTGTGACAAAGAGCAGAAAGAATTAAGGATTGCTGTACTTGTGATATATACAAAATACCAACATTTTGGGTTGTACATAATTAAAGAAATATCTCACTTTTTGGGTTTTTTTTTGTTTTGTTTTGTTTTTTGGTACCGGGGATCGAACTATCGCACTTTTAAAATACTGTAATAGCCAATACACAGAGGTATGCCTTAGGTGGGCATAGGAATGCAGTTTAGAAAAGAAAAAAATCACAGTGGAACTACACAATGTCTTTAAAATAACTGAGCAAGAAAATCAACACTGAACTTACATACTGATTTTACACAACTTCTATGCAGTATCTTGACAAATCCAAGAGCAAAAGTTAAGATTTTCTTCCCCTATTTTTGGTAAATTTAGATGACTTTTCCCCCTGGATTGTACCTGGTAGTGGCCTGTTTAATATTTTATTTAAAAGAGGGTAGGTTTGGCACTTTTATACTGATGTCACCAGTGTTAATATTTCTTGGGATCTCAGGAAGATTCATATTCTTTATAGCTGATACAGCACGGGCTGGAGCTCCTGCTAAGCCAGCCTCAGACTTCTCCAGTTTATTTTGTGCATCAACTTGTGTAACAATTTCATTTATGTTGGTCTCCAATACCATCCCCCAATCACCATTTCTGCAAGAATGTTGTGAACCTTGTCTACATGGAAAATTAAATCCAGTTCACAGACATTTTCAAAACATTTGTCTAATGTTTCCACAAACACGTGAATTAAATCTAAAATGCCACATTCACTTTCAGAAGAATCCACACAGAAGACAAAATGCAGTGTTGCATAATGTCTATAAATCAATTTGTTGTCAGATCCTCCAATTAATAATCCTCCTTCTAGGAAATTACACACATTTCCATCTCTCTTAGATACCAAATGGAAAGTCTCCCTGATGATTTGTCATTGGCTGTCTTCACCGGAAGGCTGCTAGAACTTTGAGAACTTGCCGTGGTTGTTGAAGATGAGGATCACCTTGATCATGGCTGGGCCAGGCCGACCTCAGTAAGTTTTTAATTTTGTTTTCAATTTCATTGATATTGAGTTGTTTAGAATTTTTATGTCTTCTTTGTTCAACTTTGGTCATTCATATGTATCCAGAAATCTGTCCATTTTTCTGTGTTTTTCATTTTATTAGAGTATAGGTTCTTTAAGTAAGTATTGATGATCTTCTGGATTTCTGCTGGATCTGCCGGGATTTTACCCTTTTCATTCCTAAATTGAGCCATTTCTTTCCTTTTTTAAAAATAAGGTTGGCTAAGGGCTTGCCAATTTTATTCATTCTTTCAAAGAACCAACTCTTGGATTCACTGATTTTTTTTTTTTGGTATTATTCTCTTAGTCTCCATTGCATTGATTTCTTCTTTGATCTTTATAATTTTATCCCTTTTATGAGCTTGTCTTGATCTTCTTTTTCTAGGAGCTTTAGGTTCAGCATTAGTTTGCTTACTTGAGCTCCCTCTGTTTTCCAAATATATGCATCCACTGCTATGAATTTGCCTCATAGGGATGCTTTCCTTGTGTCCTGTAAATTCCAGTATGTTGTACTGTCATTATCATTAAATTGTAGAAATTGTCTAATTTTTTCTTGGTTGTTCAGGAGGGTGTTATTCATTTTCCATGTTTCTGAAGTTCTTCTGGTTTCTTTTGTTATTGATCTCTAATTTCACTGCATTATGGTCTGACAATCTACAGGTGATAACTTCAATTCTTTTGCATTTTCTTAAGCATGTTCTATGAGCTAGCATGTGGTCTATTTTGGAGAATGACCCATGTACAGCTGAAAAAAAATGGGTATTCCGATTTGTGCAGTGGAATACTCTGCAGATATCTATTAAGTCCATTTGTTCAAAAGTTTGGTTCAGTTGTTGTATTTTGTTGTTTATTTTATTTCCAGTTGATCTGTCTATTTGTGACAGTGGGGATAGTGAGGTCCCCCACTACTATTGTATTAGTGTTTATTTAGTTTTTCATGTCCAGTAATATTTGTTTTATATAGTTGGGTATACTAGTATTTGGTGAATATATATTTATGATTGTCATCTCTTCCACTTGAATTGTTCCCTTTACAAGGATATACTGAACTTCTTTGTCTTTCTTAATTAGTTTTGGTTTGAAATCTATTTTGTCTGCTAATAGAATAACTACCCCAGATTTTTTCCAGGTTCCTGTCACATGGCATATTGTTTTCCATCCTTTTACTTTCAGTCTATGAATTTGTTTTTTAATTAAGTGGGTTTCCTGTGTACAGCATGTTGTTGGATCTTGCTTCTTGATCCGTTCTGTCAGTGTATTTCTTTTGATTGGTGAATTGAGGCCATTAACATTGAGGGTTGCTATATGTATTGACTTATTCTTGTTATGATATTTTCCCATTGTTGGATCTTTTATTTTTTATTTTACCCCTCTTTCTATTTGATTTCTTGCCTTGCCTGACAGCTTCCTTCTGCTGAGACTTGTGGAGTTGTGACCCTCATTATCTTTTTCTAGGATATTATTTAGAAATTTTTTAGAGTGGTGTACTAGTAGTCATGAAGTTTCTCAGGTGTTCTTTATTGTGAAAATATCTTATTTCTCCATCAGTTTTGCAGAATACATCAATCTGTGTTGGAGGTTGTTTCCTTTTGGGCTTGAAATACCTAACTCCAGGTTCTCCTTGACTTGAAGGTTTGTGTTGAGAAGTCTGCTGTGGTTCTGATGGGCTTTCCTTTGTACGTGATTTGTTTCAACTGCTTGTAGTATTTTGTTCTTCTGTTGGGATTCTGTGATCTTGAGTATTATATGTCTAGGTGTAGATTTTTTTATCCACAGATAGTTAGAATCCTATATGCCTCACTTATCTGTATATCAAATTCTTTTCCTCTGCTTGGTAATTTTCTGCCATTGCTTCTGTGAACAGTTTTTTTAATGTCATTTGCACTATCTATTGCTTTTTCATTGACTCCATTAATTCTATGTTATTCTTATTTGCATCATCTAGCAGCTGCTGGATTGATTTCTTGTGGCCTTTGCTTTTTTTTTCCCAGTACCTGGGATCGAACTTAGGACCTTGCACTTACAATGCAGGCATGACACCACTGAGCTGAATCCCCAGCCCTCATCCCTTGCTATTTTTAAGAAATATCTCTTTTCATGGTCACTAACAACCATCCTGTCTGCTATATCTGATATTCTGTCCTCACATTGGTTCATTCTGCTGTGCATACTTTTAGTGGACTTTAAAATCTGGATATCTGTTTGAATCTATTTTATGGATTCCATTTCTTTCATTTCTTTTTCTTTGCAGATTCGTGGTTTCCACCTTTTTTCCTATACTGGGTGTTCATGGATTCCTTAATGGTCCTGAGCGCCTCTATTTTTTTTTTAAATCTATTTCTGTTCTAGAGTCATACTACTCATGTCTTTTATTCTGGTCACCAACTCTGTAGTTATCTGGGAAATTATTTGTATTTTGATTTTCTCTAGAGCCTCATTCATCTCTTTTGTTACCTCCCATGTTATCAGTTCAGGGTGTCCAGGTGGTTGTAAGATTTTTCCACCTTGTACTTTTAGAATTTGCCTTCGGAGAGCTGGAAGTCTGGGTTTGCATCTTGTTTAGGTGTCTTCTCATATTTATTTTTTTGTTGTTGATGTTTTTAATTTAATTTCTGAGTTGATACTTCTATATTGCTTATTGTGAGTATCTTTATTGCTAGTGTATAGAACCCTTAAGGGATGATTGCTTCTCAGAGGCATATTCCAGGAATAGCTGGTTTTTAGGTTTTTGAGTCTATAATGACTCTTAGGTAATCTTGGTTTTGGTATACCGGAAAGGACAACTGATTAGAACAATCATGTCACCTTAGCTCAAGTAATACAATCAGCATCAAGAATAGCATCAAACCCAACTTAGGAAAGGACAAATTGTGGTAACAATTAATCTGTCACCTTTAACTGAATGAACTAGATCAAAATCAAGGACCAACCTCAAATATGTTTGAAGTAAACAAGCCCTTCAATATACTGAATTTACCCTCCAGGGTGAGAACTTAGAAGGAATGGGGATGGGTAGAGAGACAGAAGGAGAGGGAAGGGTTAGAAATGAGGCTAGAGGACACAGAAAGATCATGCAATCTTTGCAAAACGGGGAAGGCAGGAAGAAAAGAGATAGATAAGGAAGGACCAAAAACAAGAACAGGACAAACTAACAGCAACAGGAAACCTAGAAACTGTATTCATTCTCCTATAAAAAGAAGAAGAAATGAGGGGAAAAAACCCCCAAAATAGGACAAGAACTGGAAGAAGAAAGAAGAGAAATGAAGAAGACAAAGAAGGAGAAAGAGAAGAAGAAAAGGCCCCCATCAGGGCCTGTCTCAGCTGTCACAGGTAGACAACATGGGCAGCAAGCAGCATGCAGATCTAAGTTGATTAGTCTCAGTGAGCCAGCCATAGTTTACTGAGATTTGCGCTGGTTTCTGGCTGCAAGGCCCAGACTGAGCTCCCTGCCTCCTATGGGTTTGAACTCTGCAAGGTTCTGCTGCAGGTTTGAGCTGCCCTTCCCCCAAAGTGAGCACAGGCCCTGGTGAAAGCTGCTGATCCCACCAGTTTACCAACTGCTATAGTTGGCTGCACCTTTATTATGGAGACTTTGTTCACTCTCCCAGTGGGCTTCAGTTTTCATCAGTGAGCCGTGGAGAGGCCCTCTCTCTGCTGCTCACTTCTGATCTATCTTTTCAAGCTCGTAACAATGGCCTTTATGACCCTGGGTGTCTCTGCCACTAGGTTCAGGATCCCTGCATGGTCTGGGGTAGCCTGAAGCAGGTCTGAGCCTCTCCTGGTAGCATTCCTGGGGCACAGTGGTTGAAGTAACGAGAGTTTTGTTAGAAAATGCACTGATACTGACTGCTTAGGAGGAGCCTCTGACCAGGCAGGAAGCCCTCCTCCTTTCTCACTGGAGGCTCAGACCACCACCAGCCTTTCCCCTTCTGCAGTTCTATACCTGACATGCCAAGCCCTGAGCTTTGGGCTATCTCATGCTTTCTGTTCCTTCTACCTGGACATACTTTTTCCTCCCCTGAGTCTTCATGTCATCTCTTGCTTTTCCTCCAAGTTCTAGTCATATGTCACCCTCCTAATTTGCTTTGTCTTGCCCCTTCCCCTATAAAGGCAGGTGTGACACTTGTGCCTTAGAAGGTGTCTTGGTCCATTTTGTGCCACATAACAACATACCTAAGATGGGGTGAATGAATTTCTCATAGTTATGGAGGCTGGGAAGTTCAAGGTCAAGGTACCTTCTGTGTGTGTCTCACATGGCAGAAGAACAGATAAGAGCAAATCCATTCCTATAGCCCTTTTCACAGTGACATTAAATCATTCCTCAGGGCAAAGCCCTCAAAACTCAGACCTCTCCCACCAGGCCACATCTTCCCATGCCCTTGCATTGAGGACTGTGGTGGTTAGGCTGTGTCAGCTTGGTTGGCTTGTGAGCCACCTAGGGACTTAATAAACACTCTTCATGGTTTGTCTGAGTAGGCTGTGGAGGTATGACCTTGGAGTCAACAGCTGGTCTCTCATCCTTCCTCTCTGGCACTGTTCCTTTGCTGTGCTTCCCAGCCACCATGAACTGAGCAGCTTTGCTTCCACATGCTCTTCCACCATATTCCTGCCTAAGAGCCATCTTACCATGGACTGAATCCCTCAAAACCGTGAGCAGAATTAAACCTCCCTTCCCCTAAAGTGTGGGTGTTGTGGGTATTGTGTTCCAGTGATGAGAAAGCTGATCAATACAGGGATCATATTCCAACATATAAAACTGTGATGTATGTTCACATCATAGCCAGTGGTACCATTTTTGTGTTTTCATTAGTGTGTTGGTAAAAACAATTTCATTCACCCTTACAACGCTTGAGTTCTTGTCTACTTGGTCCAAAGCATTAAACACAAATTAAGAGTTCATTAAATGCTTACAATATGGTTCACATTAAGTACAGTTAATGAGAAGGACTGAGCCCTATTGCCAACTCCTTATGAAAACAACGTGCCTGTGGTGTCAACACTGAGTGCTCTCTGGGGAAATTAAGTCACCAGTCTCAGGGTCCAGAGAGGTTCTGAATTAGAAATGATATTTTCAGTTATGGTTTAAAACAGAGGGCATTTAAAATTATTGCATATGCACAAGTACTGTGAACATTATATACGACCGACATATACATAAAAAAGAAAAGAGATCAAAAGACGGACTGAATGGAGAGGGATAGGGAAAGGAACAAAAAAAAGGAGTTGGGATGTTATGTACATGTACCAACTCCACACAAGGAGTGCAAACATTAGGTACTACAGGGCCAGGGATTTAGCTCAGTGGTGCTGTGCCTGCTTGGCAAGCGCAAGGTCCTAAGTTCAATTCCTGCACCAAAAAACAAAACAAAAACACCATTGTGTTCTACAAACATGCACTAATAAACAATTCTTTCCTACAAAGTAGGTCTTTGTTTATTCACCAATAATACTGAGAAAAAACTGCAGCTATTACATTGTCTTTAAGAAACCAAATGAGCGGGCTGGGGATTTGGTGCAGTCGTTCCTGAGTTTGATCTCCGGTACCAAAACAACAACAACAAAAACCCAAATGAGTAGTTAGAACAGTTACTAATACATTGTTATTTTTAAAATGTTTATTTTTATTAGTACATGTTTGTGGTACGTAATGATTACATTCGTTTTGGGAGGTTGATACATAAAGCATCTTAATTCTATACTCATGCCCTTACTTTCCCTTCCTCCCACCCTACTTATATCCCTTGGTCTCATCCCTTTTGCAAAAGATCTACCTCTTTGTTTTTTATTACCTATCTTTCATTTTGCTCATTAATTTATTTATACTTTGGGTTTCTCCTATAAGAGAAACAATGTGATATTTCAGATTATGTGTCTGATTTATTTTACTAAACGTCGTATTCCCAAGGTTGCATCCATTTTCCTATGAATGACTTGCACTTATCCTTTATGGCAGAGTAGTGCTCAATCATGTATAAACACCACATTTTCTTTATTCATCAACTGACGAACAAATAAGCTGCTTTTGAGATTTAGCTATAATAAATTGTGCTGATATATATATATATATATATATATATACATATATATATATATATAGATATATATAGATATATATAGATATATATAGATATATATAGATATATATAGATATATATAGATATATATAGATATATATAGATATATATAGATATATATAGATATATATAGATATATATAGATATATATAGATATATATAGATATATATAGATATATATAGATATATATAGATATATATAGATATATATAGATATATATAGATATATATAGATATATATAGATATATATAGATATATATAGATATATATAGATATATATAGATATATATAGATATATATAGATATATATAGATATATATAGATATATATAGATATATATAGATATATATAGATATATATAGATATATATAGATATATATAGATATATATAGATATATATAGATATATATAGATATATATAGATATATATAGATATATATAGATATATATAGATATATATAGATATATATAGATATATATAGATATATATAGATATATATAGATATATATAGATATATATAGATATATATAGATATATATAGATATATACATATATACATATACATATATATGAGTATGCATGTATCACTGTAATTTGCTGTCTTTAATTCTTTCAGTAAGTTATGTAGAAGGGGAATAGCTAGGTCAAACTTAATTTCTAGTTTTAGTTTTTTTTGTGGAATTTCCATAGTGGTTATACTATTTTACATTCTCGTCAACAATGTGGAAGGATTCCTTTTTGTCTGCAGCCTTATTATCATTTGTTATTGTTTGATTTCTTGATGATAGTTATTCTTTTTGGAGTAAGATGGAATCTCGTGTTGTTTTAATTTGCATTTCTCTGATGGAATATTCTCTAATAGAATTTTTTTTCATGTATTTATTGTCCATTTGTATTTCTTTTTCTGAGAAGCAACTATTTGTTTCAGCTATTTTCTGCTCATGTCTTTTATATTGTGGGGGTCTGATTTTTTTTTTTTAGTCCACTGTGCATATTAGATATTAGTTGTTTTTTTTGAGGTATAACTGGAAAAATGTTTTGCCATTCTTTAAGCTGTCTCTTCAATCTGTTGATTGTTTCCTTAGCTGTGGAGAAGTTTCTTAATTTGATAAAAATTCCATTTGTTAGTTCTTTATGTTATTTCTTGTGCAGTTGGGGATCTGTTCAGGAAGTCCTTGCCTGTACATATTACTTAGATTTTTAGCTATTTTATCTTCTAACAGATTAAGTGTTTCCATTTTAATATTTAGATATTTGATTCATTTTTATTTTAGTTCAGCATGTGATGAGCAATATGGGTCAAGCTCCAATCTTCTGCATGTGGATAGCCAGTTTTCCTAGCATCATTTCTTAGAGAGGCCATCTTTCTTTCAGTATATGCTTTTGGCCCTTTTGTCAAAGATCATATAGCTCAACGTGTCTAGGGTTGTTTCTGCTTCTTGTGGTCTGTCCTATTGATTCACATCTGTTGTTACTCCAGTGCCATTCTGTTTTTACTACTGTAGTTTTGTAATACAATTTGAAATCTGGGATTATGATGTTTCCTGCTTTACTCTTGTTGTCCAGGATTGGTTTTGCTATTCTGAGTCTCCTCTGGTCTTATATGAATTTTTTAGTTGTTTTCTATAGTTCTGTGAGGAAATGCTGTTGGGATTTTGATTGGGATTGGATTAAATCTATATACAATTTTGGAAGTATGGCCATTTCTTTTTTTGTACTAGGGATCAAACTTGGGTCCTTGCACTTGTGAGGCAGGCACTGGAACTACTGAGCTAGATACCCAGCAAGTATGGATATTTTGATAGTATTTGTTCTGCTTATCTGGGAACAGGGGATATCTTTTCATTTTCTGATGACCTCCTTGATTTTCTTTTTTAGAGTGATATAATTTTCATTGTAGAGTTCTTTTATTTCCTTGGCTACTGCTATGCCTGTGTCTAGGTATCCCCTCCAAAGCCTAATGCAGTCATAGGTGGGGCTTTTTCATAGGTGGCTAGATCTGGAGTGTGGGACTGCTTGGATTGATTCGTGCTATGCTAGGATGAAGGGCACTAGGATTAAGGGTGTGAGTGCTGCCCTAAATGGCCTGATAAGACATAAGGGATGGAAATTGCTGTGGTTGCCTCTTGTTGCTTTGCTACCTTCTGCCCACTTTGAGCTGTTTCTCCTCTGTGATGCCTGTCTGTCATGTTACCCTGCCTTGAAGCCAGCCTATCATAAACTGAAACCTCTACAAACTGTAAGCTAATAAACCTTTCCCCATTTAACTTTGAGTGTCAGGTATTTTGTCTTAGCAATTAGCAAAGTAACTAAGACAATTCAGTTAGTTCCTAACTAGGTTTTGTTTGTTTGTTTGATGCTATTATGAATGATATTGTTTTCCTAATTTCTTTCTCAGTGTGTTCATTACTGGTAAACAGGAATGCTGTTGGTCTTTGTATGTGTATTTTGTATCCTTCTTCCCCTTCTAACTGTGGTTATTAATTCTAGGAGTCTTTTTGTGGAATTTTTTTTGTCTTCCTTGTTATTTGCAAATAATGATAATGTGGCTTTTCTTCCTAGACATATCCCTTTTATTTACTTATTTTCTGCTGTATTGCTCTGGCTAATATTTCAAGTACTATATTAAACAGGAGTAGTGATAGAGGAAATCCTTGTCTTGCTCCAGATTTATTTTATCTTATTTTATTTTAAAAAATTTTCTTGATGGCCTGCCTTGCAAGCGCAAGGACCCCAGTTCAATCCCTGGTACCAAAAAATAAAATAAAATAAAAAATTTTTCTTTTGGTACTGGGGATTGAACTCAGGACCTTCTTGTGAGGCAGGCAGCAACGCCACTGAGCTAAATCCCTGGCCCATTGCTCCTGATTTTATAGAGAACATTTTCTACTTGTCTTTTTTCTTTCTTTCTAGTTTTTATTTATTTATTTATTTATTTTGGTTGATTTTTGTTTTGTTCTGTTTTGGTTTGGTTTGGTTTTTTTGGTTTTTTGAGACAGGGTCTCACTATGTGGTTGAGACTGACTTAGAACTCACTATGTAGTTTCCAAACTAGATTGCCACCACGCCCGGCTTGGTTTGGTTTTTTGTGAGACAGGGTCTCGCTGTGTAGTCAAAGCTGGTCTTGAACTCACTATCTAGCCCAGGCAGGCCTCAAAATCATGGCAGTCCTTCTGCTTCAGGAGCCCCAGATGCTGGGATCACAGATGTGTGCCACCACGTCTGGCTGCTTTCAACTTCTTCCCATTCAATATGGTCTTGATAGTGGGTTTGTCATAAATACCTTTTATAGATTGAGATAAGAACCCCCTACTCCCATTTTCTTCAGGGTCTTTCCCATGAATGGATGTTGGATTTTGTCAAAGGTTTTTTCTGGCATCAATTGAGATGATTATCTTCACTTCTGTTTATGTGATGGATTACATTTATTGATTTGCATATGTTGAACCATTCTTGCATCCCTGGGAGGAAGACTGCTTGGCCATGATGTATGATCTTTTTAATGATTTAGTGTATTTTGTTTGCCAGAATCTTGTTGATGATTTTTGCATGTATATTTATTCAAGAGGTTGGATTGTAGTTTTTGTTTGTTTTCTTTGTTTGTTTTTTAGTTGAGTCCTTATCTGGTTTTGGCATCAAGGTAATGCTAGCTTGTAGGAATGGCTTTGAGAGTACTTTTCCTTTTCAGTTTCATTAAAGAGTTTGACAGTAGCCAGGTATGGTGGTGCATGCCTGTAATCCCAGCACTCGGGAGGCTGAGGCAGGAGGATCGTTGTGAGTTCGAGACCAGCCTGGGCTACATAGTGAGTTCTAGGTCAGTCTCAACTACATAGTGAGACCCTGTCTCAAAAAAAAAAAAAATTAAAAAAAAAGAGTTTGACAGATATGGGTAGTATATCTTCACTAAAGTTCTCTTAGAATTCAATGGAGAATCTTTGAGGTCCTGAGCTTTTCTCAGTTGGTAGGTTTTTAATAATTTATTTGCTTCAAATTCATTGACTGTTGTTGGATTATACAGGGTTCAATTCATATGTATCTAGGACTCTATCCATTTTTCCTGGATTCTCTAATTTATTGGACCACAGGTTTCCAAATTTTCTGGATTTCAGTGGTTTCCATTATGATTTCACCTTTTTCATTTTTTTTTTTTAGGTTTCTACTTCAGTTGCTTCTTGTTCATTTGGCTAAGATCAAATGTAAGTTTCTACTTCATTATTTCTGCTCTTATCTTCAAATTTTCCTTCCTTGTACTAGCTTTGGATTGGGGGTATTTTTGTTTTTCTAGGAATGTGAAGTTATCATTGGGTTATTTATTTGGGCTTGCTCTGTTTTTGTGATGTGGGTATTCGCAGCCTTAACCTTCCTTCTTAGGACTGATTTCATTTTGTCTCATAGATTCTGGTATGTTTTACTGGCATTATTGTTTGATTCTGGGAACTGCCTAATATATTCTTTGATTTCTTCTCTGACCCATTGATAATTGAAAAATGCAGTGTTTAATTTCCTTGTGCTTGCATAATTTCTACAGTTTCTTTTGTCATTAATTTCTAGTTTCCTTCACTATGATGTGATCATAGGTGTGGAATAATTTCAATTCTTTTGTATATATTTAAACATATTTTATGGGCTAGTATGCAATCTAGTTTGGAAAAAGTTCCATGTAGTGCTAAGAAAAATGCATATTCTGCTGTTGGATGAAACACTTTGTAGATATCTATTAAGCCCATTTATTCAAAGGTTTAGTGCAATTCTGACATTTCTTTGATTTTTTTTTGGCCTAGTTGATCCATTTGTGATAGTGAGATATTGAGGTCCCCCTTTATAATTGTGTTGATATTAAAACTTATTATCTTTTATGTCCTTCAGTGTTTGTATTATGAAGATGGCTGTGCTAACACTCACTGATATATATTTAAAATTGTTGTCTCATCCTACTGAACTGCTCCCTTAACCAATTTATAGTGACCTTCTTTGCCTCTTCTGATCAGCTTTGGCTTGAAACTCACTTTGTCTGAAAATAGGATAACAACTACTGCTCCTGTTGGGGGCTCCTATTGCATGGAATGTTATTTTCTATCCTTTCATTTTTAAACTGTGAATATCTTTTTTCTATTAAAAATGTTTCTTGATTACAACATTCTGTTGGGTTTTGCTTTTTGATCCAATTTTCCAGTCTGTGTTTTTTGTTGTTTGTTGTTGTTGTTGTTATTTTGGTACCAGGGATCGAACTCGAGTCCTTGTGCTTGCGAGGCAGGTGGCAGAACCACTGAGCTAAATCCCCATCCCCAGTCTGTGTTTTTTGACTGGGGAATCAAGACCTTTCACACTGAGAGTTATTACTGAAAGATAATGACTTATTCTTATCATTGCATTATTTTCCTATTGCTGACTCCATTTTGTTGCCTTCTGTTTAACTGCTTAGTCCATGGAGTATTCATTCCATTAGACTTCTTGGCATTATTTGATTCATTGTCTCTTTTTAGGATATCCTTGAGAATTGTTTGGAGTGCTGGTTTGGTGGTCATGGATTTCCTTTGTTTTGTGTTGATTGTTTTTTTGAGACAGGGTCTCACTATGTAGTTGAGACTGACCTGGAACTCACTATGTAGCCCAGGCTGTTCTCGAACTCACAGCAGTCCTTCTGCCTCAGCCTCCCAAGTGCTGGGATTACAGCCATGCAGGGCTGGTCATAGATTTCTTAAGGTGCTCTTTGTCATGGAAACACCTTATTATTCCAGCAGTTTTGCAGGATACAGCAGTCTGTTTTCCTGTAGGGCTTGAAACACTTCGCTCCAAGCTCTCCTTTTGAGAAGTGTGCTGTAATTCTAATGGGTTTACCTTAATAAATGATTTGCTGCTTTTCTCTAACAGCTTCTAAGATTCTGACCTTAGCTGGCCGTGGTTGTGCACACCTGTAATCCCAGCACTTGGGAGGATGAGGCAGGAGGATTGCTGTGAGTTCGAGACCAGCCTGGGCTACACAGAGAGTTCCAGGGCAGTCTCAACTACATAGTGAGACCCTGTCTCAAAAAAACAACAAACAAACAAACAACAACAAAAAAGATTCTGACCTTGTACTGGACATCTAGGATTTTGACTATGATGTGTTATGGAGAAATTCTTTTCTTTTTTTTTTCATTGAGTTTATTGGTACTTTTTAGGTATACTGTACAGTTACATTCATCATTGGGATCTTGTACCTTTACATGACAGGTCTTGGGTCTCATTTTTCCCCTTACCCCTGCCCTCCATTCACCCCCTCCACTCTCCCCTATTTACAAAGACTTTGTTTCCACTTTTTCCTTTTCTCATATTTTTCTTTTCCCTTATTACCTTTCCCCTACCCTTCCCACTTCTCCTACTCCTTTAGCCTTTTCTTCCTCTCTCACATTATTAGTTATACAATTTGGGTCTTATTTACACTTTTAGTTATTCACACCAGAGAAAATATTCGGTATTTACATGTTTGTCCTATTTATTTCACTTAAGAGTATGGCCTCAATATGCATCCATTTTCCTATGAATGACACTAGTTTCTCATTTTTTTTTCCTTTGGTACCAGGGATTGGACTTGGGTCTTTGAGCTTGTGAGGCAGGCAGCAGGGCCACTGAGCTAAATCCACAGCCCTGGTTTCTCATTCTTTATGACTGAGTAGTACTCCATTTTATAGAGAAACCACATCTTCTTTATCCAGTTTCCAACTGATGGGCAATTGGGCTGTTTCCAATTTTTAGCTATTACAAACCATACCTCTATAAACATGGGTGAGCATGTATCACTGTGATATGATTCTTTTAATTCTTTTGGAAAGATACCCAGCAGAGGGATAGCTGGGTCAAATGGAACCTCTAATCCTAGTTCTTTGAGGCATCTCCATATTGATTTACATAGTGGTTGTACCAGTCTACACTCCCACCAACCAGGAGAAGGGTTCCTTTCTCCCCACAACCCTGCCACAACCCTGTTATTGGTTGATTCCTTAATAGCAGCCATTCTTTCTGGTGTGAGGTGGAATCTCAGTGTTGTTTTCATCTGCATCTCTCTAATGACCAGTGATGTGGAACATTTTTTCATATATTTATTTGCTGCTTTTACTTCTTTGTCTGAGAAATGTCTGTTCATTTCAGATGCCCATTTTTGAATCATTTCTTTATATTTGGGGAAACTGCTTTTTTTTTTTTTTTAGTTCTTTATATATTCTAGATAGTAGTCCTTTGGAGTAGCTGTTAACAATTTTTTCCCACATTGTAGGTTGCCTCTTAGCTCTGTTGGTGATTTCTCTTACACCGCAAAAACTTTTAATACAATAAGATCCCAGTTGTTGATTCTTTGTGCAAGTTCTCATGCTGCTGAAGATTTTTTCATAAAGTCTTATCCTATACCAATGTCTTTGAGAGTTCTACCTAATTTACTTTTCAGTAAGTTTAGTATTTCTGTTTTGATATTTAGATCTTTGATCCACTTGGATTTTAGTTTAGTGCATGGTGAAAGATAAGGGTCTAGTTTTAATCGTTGGCAAGTTGAAATCCAGTTTTTCCCGCACAATTTATTAAAAAGGCTGTCTTTCCTCCATTTAGGATGGTTGGCTCCTTTGTCAAAGATGAGATAGTTGAGGGCTGGGGATTTAGCTCAGTGGTGCCACTGACTGCCTTGCAAGTGCAAGGTCCAGAGTTCAATCCCTGGTACAAAAAACAAACAAACAAACAAAAAAACCATGAGATAGCTGAGTACATTTGGAGTTGTTTCTGTATCTTCCAATAGATTTCACTGATCCTCGGGTCTTTTTCTTTGCTGGTACCAGGCTGTATTTTTTTTTTTATCACAGTGGCTTTGTAGTAGTTTTGAGTTGGGGATTGTGATACCCCCTGTCATGTCTCTATTGCCTAGAATTGCTTTTGCTATTCTAGGTCTCTTCTTGTTCTAAATTAATTTTTGGATTATTTTCTCTAGTTCTGTGAATTATATGATTGGAATTTCAAATGGGATTGCATTGAATTGGTATAGCAGTTTTATGGTATAGCCATTTTTCATTATGTTGATTCTTCCTACCCAGGAGAAGAGGATATCTTTCCATTTTCTTATATCCTCTTTGATCTCTTTTTTTCAGAGTTTTCAGTGTAGAGGTCTTTTGCTTCCTTCATTAGATTGATTCCTAGATACTTCATTTTTTGGGATGCTATTGTAAAAGGAATTGTTTCCCTAGTTTCTCTCTCAGTGAGTCTGTTATTTGTGTATAAGGGGGCTATTGATTTTTTTTTTAAATTGAGGTTATTGGTAGAATCTAGGTATACAATACAATTACATTCATCATTGGGATTCTGTACCTTTACACTTCCTTCATTAGATTGATTCCTAGATACTTCATTTTTTGGGATGCTATTGTAAAAGGAATTGTTTCCCTAGTTTCTCTCTCAGTGAGTCTGTTATTTGTGTATAAGGGGGCTATTGATTTTTTTTTTAAATTGAGGTTATTGGTAGAATCTAGGTATACAATACAATTACATTCATCATTGGGATTCTGTACCTTTACATAATAGGTGTTGTGTCTCATTTTTCCCCTCGTCCCTGCCCTCCCTTCGCCCCCTCCTCCCCTCCCCATTTACAAACACTTTATTTCCATTTTTTCACTTTCTCATATTTTTTTCCTCTCCCTTATTACCTTTCCCCCACCCTTCCCACTTTCCTTACACCTTTAGCCCTTTACTTCCTATTTCACATTATTAATTGTCTCATTAGGATCCTGTGTACTATTATAGTTTTTCACACCAAAGAAACTATTCGGTATTTCAGTTAAAGAAATCTCTGTATGAACATTAAAAATAGGGAATCCTAAAATAAAACTAAAAAGGAAAGTAAAAGAGAAAAGGCAATGATGTAACATCAAAATAATCCTTAATTCTGGAGATGAAAATGGTCCCTGAACATATTTAAATTGCTTCTCGCTCTTATAGTCTTATCTTATTCTTTTTTCATTATTTAGAGAATACTTTATTAGTTTCTGTAATCAAACCCACGTAGATATGACCTTACATATTTAGTATGATGTGTTATCCCTATACACATGGGAAAAAAAATTAACATTTCTAAACCAATATGGTTGTCCATTTCTGTACAATGCCAAGTCAACACAGTAAATTGGGATGACTTTTTCCAAAGTTGGCAGCAC
>NW_022900922.1:11823375-11888577 GCF_012274545.1 Fukomys damarensis | reverse complement strand
AGATCAAGCACAACTTGGACACTGACCACCTGTGGTAGTCACTAGTCTATCACCCTTAAATCATTTGAATTAAATTGAAATCAAGAAGCAGTCCAGAACATGTCTGCAGTGAACAAACTTTTCAATATAGTATATTTACCATTTAATGGCTCAGACAGAGTGAGAATGCAAAACCCCTGATCTCAGTTAGCTGATTGCTGAACCCCATGACGCTGACTAACCTCGGGCTGCAAGGCCCAGAGTGAGTTCCCCATCCTTCTGAATGGTTGAACTCCGCAACATTCTATTACAGGTTTCCCACGCCCTTTCTTTAAAGATGTTCAAAGTTGGGAACTCAGAAAAATACCATTGATGACCACCTCTGTCTTTGCAGAGTGGGTCCAAAGACTTGCAGTCAGGAGGTCGGAGAGTGTGGTGGTGGGGCTTATGGGGGTTCAGGGGTGCCTGCGCGGCTACCTTCCCGGCGCTTGAGTGATGGCAGCTGGGTTGGGAGCAGGCGTGGTTCTCCTTCCCACAGTGGATCGGAGCCCGGCCTACCTCCCGGCATTTGAGTGATGGCGGCTGGGTCCAGGGGGCTATTGATTTTTGAGTGTTAACCTTGTATCCAGCTATTCTTCTAAAAGAGTCAATTAAGTCCAGAAGTCTTTTGGCAGAGTTTTTTCAGTCTTCTATGTAGAGTATCATATCAGCAAATAATGACAGTTTAACTTCTTCCTTTCCTATCTTTATTGCTTTAATTTCTTTCTCATATCTAATTGCTGTGGCTGATATTTCCAGAACTATATTGAACAGGAGTGGTGATAGTGGACATCTGTGTATTGTCCCTGATTTTAGTGTGAAGGTTTTCACTTTTTGGCCATTTAATATGATGTTGGCTGTTAGTTTTTCATCGGTAGTCTTTATCAAGTTGAGATAAAGACCATCTATTCCAATTTTCTGCAGGGTTTTTATCATAAGTGGCTGTTGAATTTTGTCAAATGCCTTTTCTTCATCTATTGAGATGATCTTGTAGTTTTTGTCCTTGACTCTGTTAATATAGTGTATTACATATATTGATTATGTATGTTGAACTATCCTTACATCTATGGAATAAATCTGACTTGGTCAGGGTGTATGATCTTTTATTTTTGGTAGCAGGGATCGAACTCAGGTCCTTGTGCTTGCAAGGCAGGCTGTGGAAATGTATGATCTTCTTGATGACCCTCTGTAATCTGTTTGCCAGTATCTTATTGAAGATTTTTGCATCTATATTCATTGAGGAGATTGGCCTGTAGTTCTCTTTTTTAGTTGGGTCTTTCCCTGGTTTTGAAATCAAAGTAGCACTTGCTTCCAGGAATGAATTTGGAAGTATTGCTTCCCTTTCAATTTCATTGAAAAGTTTAAAGAGTAGTGACAATAGTTCTTCTCGAAATGTCTTATAGAATTCAGCAGTGAAACCATCAGGACCTGGACTTTTCTTCGCTGGTAAATTCTTAATTATGTTTTCAATTTCACTGATTATAATTGGGGTGTTTAGAATTTTTTTATCTTCTTCGTTCAACTTTGATAATTCATAAGTATCTAGAAATCTGTCCATTTCTTTTGTGTTTTCCATTTTATTAGAGTACAGTTTCTCAAAGTAGGTACTGATGATCCTCAGGATTTCTGCTGCATCTGTTGTGACTTCAACTTTTTTGTTTCTAATTGCATGGATCTGAGCCTTTTCTTTCCTTTTTTTTTTTTTTTCTTTTTGGTACCAGGGATTGAACTCTGGTCCTTGTGCTTGCAAGGCAGGCCACTGAACCGCTGAGCTAAATCCCACCCCCCACCTTTTTTTGACAAGGTTGTCTAAGGGCTTATTGATTTTATTTACTCTTTTGAAAAACCAACTCTTAGATTCTTTGATTTTTTTGTTTGTGTGTCATTCTCTTAGTTTCTATTGCATTTATTTCTGCTGGGGTTTTTTGTTTGTTTGTTTGTTTGTTTGTTTTTTGAGACAGGGTCTCACTATGTAGTTGAGACTGACTTGGAACTCACTATGTAGCCCAGGCTGGTCTCAAACTCACAGTGATCCTCCTGCCTCAGCCTCCCAAGTGCTGGGATTACAGGCATGCACCACACCAGGCTCTGCTCTGATCTTTATAATTTCCCCCCTTGTATGAGCTTTGGGTTTTTCTTCTCTTCTTTTTCTAGGATCTTAAGATTCATCATTAGGTTGTCTATTTGAGATTGCTATGTTTTCCTAGTGTGGGCATTCATTGCTATGAATTTTCCACATAGAAGTGCTTTTATTGTGTCCCATAGATTCCTGTATGTTGAATTGGCATTTCATTTATTTGTAAAAACTGACTAATTTCTTCTTTAATTTTCTCTGTGACCCATTGTTTGTTCAGGAGAGTGTTGTTCAATTTCCATGTGTTTGCGAATTTCTTACGGTTTCTTATGCTATTGATCTCCAGCTTGATTGCACTATGGTCTGATATATACATGGGATAACTTTGATTCCTTTACATTTATTTAAACATGTTCTATGAGCTAGTATGTGGTCTTTTTTTGAGAATGACCCATGTGCAGCCAAAAAGAATGTATATTCTGATGTTGTGAGGTGGAACACTCTGTAGATATCTATTAAGTCCATTTGTTCAAAACCTTGGTTCAGTTCTAGTATTTTGTTGTTAATTTTTTGTCTAGATGATCTTTCTATTTGTGATAGTGGGATATTTAGGTGCCCCACTATAATTATATTAATGTGTATTTGGTTGTTCATGTTCCTTAATATTTGTTTTATATAGTTGGGGGCATTAATATTTGGTATATATATATATATATTTATGATTGTCATCTCTTCCTCTTGGATTGTTCCCTTTTTAAAGATGTAGTGGCCTTCTTTGTCTGTCCTAATTAGTTTTGGTTTGAAATTTACTTTGTCTGTGAATAAGACAGCTATGCCTGCTTTTTTCTGGGTTCCTGTCACATGGAGAATTGTTTTCGGTCCATGAGTTTCTTTCTTTCTTTTTTTTTTTTTTTTTTTTTTTTTTTTTTTAGGGTCTCACTGTAGTTGAGACTGACCTGGAACTCACTATGTAGCCCAGGGTAGTCTCAAACTCACAGCGATCCTCCTGTCTCAGCCACCCGAGTGCTGGGATTACAGGCATGAGCCACCATGCCCGGCACCATGAGTTTCTTTTTGAACTAGTTGTGTTGCTTTTTTTTTTTTTGTACCAGAAATCAAACTCAGGTCCTTGTGCTTGCAAGACAGGTGGCTGAACCACTAAGCTAAATCCCCAGCCCTAGGTGTGTTTCTTGTATACAGCATATTGTTGGATTTTTTCTTCTTAATCTATTCTTTGGTGAATCGGGCCATTGACTTTGATGACTGTAATTGATATGTATTGACTTTTCATTGTCATGTTATTTTCCACTGTTGCTTTCTTATTTTTTATTTTTCCCCCTTTCTTTAATTTTTTTCCTTGCCTGGTGTATTTGCTCTGTTGGGCCTCATGGTGTTGTGACCTTCATTGTCTTTTTCTAGAATATTGTTTAGAATTATTTGGAGTGCTGGTTTGGTATTCATGAAGTTTCTTTGTCATGAAAGTATCTCACTTCCCCATCCATTTTAAAAGAGAGTTTTGCAGGATACATCAGCCTAGGTTGGAGGTTGTTTTCTTTTAAGGCTTGAAATACCTCACTCCAGGCTCTCCTTGACCTGAGGGTTTGTTTTGAAAAGGCTGCTGTGATTCTGATGGGCTTTTCTTTGCATGTGATTTGTTTCTTTTCCCTAACTGCTTATAGTATTTTGTTCTTCTGTTGGGTTCCTGGGATCTTGACTACTATATGTCTAGGTGTAGATATTTTTTGACTATGGTTAATTGGAGTCCTATATGCCTCAGTTATCTGTATGTCAAATTCTTCCCCTCTGTTTGGGAAGTTTTTTTTTTTAAGTCATTTGCAGTTTCTCCTGTCACTTCATGAATTCTTATCGTCACATTATTCTTCTTTGAATCATCTAGGAGTTGTTGGATCGATTTCTCATGATCCATGTTTTTAAGAGATCTCACTTTTCATGGTCACTGACTGCAATCTTATCTTTTATATCTGAAATTCTATCTTCACATTTGTTCATTCTGCTGTGAATGTTTTCTATAGAGTTTTTAATCTCCTGGACATCTGCTTGAATTTGTTTCATGGATTCCATTTCTTTCCTAGGTTAGGCATTCATGGTTTCTATTTTTTTCTTATGATGGGCATTCATGGCTTTTATAATGGTCCTGAAATCATGTAGTTTTTGTCTGTCTGTTTCTTTTCTAGAGTTTCTAATTATGTCCTTCATTGTGCTCACCATCTCTGTAGTTATCTGGGAAATTATTTCTGTTTTGAATTTTTCTAGAGTTGATTGATTTGTTTTGTTACTTCCTGTGCTATAAGTTCAGGATGTCCTGGTGGTTAATTGTCAGACTTTTCCACCTCTTTTCCCCTAGAATTTGCTGTTGGTAAACTGGAAATCTGTATTTGTGCCTTGCTTAAGTGTTTTCTCTGTTTTGTTTTTGTATCAGAGATCAAATTCTGGACCTTGTACTTGAGAGGCAGGTGACAGAATCATTGAGCTAAATCTCCAGACCTCTCATTTTTATTTTTGTTGGTGGTGCTGTCCTTGGTTTAATTCCTGGGTTAGTACTTTGATCTTCTTGATATAGCTGCTCTTTAGGTTTTGAGTCTCTAATGACTAAGGTACACTCTCATTTTCATAATATTGGAAGGATAACTGATTAAATCAATCACAACCATTTAGCTCAATTGATATAATCAGCAACATAATAGCATCAAGCACAGTTTAGAAATTGACAATTTGGCCGGGTGTGGTGGTGCACGCCTATAATCCCAGCACTCGGGAGGCTATGTATTAGAGACCAGCCTGGGCTACATAGTGAGTTCTAGGTCACTACAACTACATAGTGAGACCCTGTCTCAAAAAAAAAAAAAAAACCACACAAACAACAACAACAAAAATGAAATCAATTACCTTTAACCATGTGAATTAAATCAAAATCAAGGACCAGCCAAAAATGTGTTTACAGTGAATAAGCCTTTCAGTATAGCAACTTTAGCCTTCAGGATGGGGACTTAGGGGAGTTGGGAGGAGTGGAATAGATAGGTAGAAGAACGAAGCCAGAGGACACAGGTTGATCATACAAACTCTAGGAAACTGTTGAAAACAAGAAGGAAAGACAGAATACAAGAACAAAGACAAGAATAGAACAACTTAACAGTAATAGGGAAGCTATAAATTGTACTCACTTTCCTTTGAAACTAATGACAACTAAGCGAAGGAAAAAGAGAAAGAAGAAATCCAAATTAGGGGAGGAACCGGAACAAAAAGGAAGATGAAGAATAATGTGGGGGAGCAAGAGACTGAGTTGGAAAAAGAAGAAAGAAAAAAGGAAGAATTTGAAGAATGGGAAAAATAAAATTTTAAAAATAAAAATTAAAAATATGAGGAAAATAAAGAAAAAAATATTTGAAGGGCCTCTTTCTGGGTATATCACTGCTGTCACAATAGGCAATGTGAATTAAGTCAGTTAATCTCAGGTAGCCAACAGTAGACCCCTGAGATTCAGTCTGAATTCTGGCTGCAAGGCCCAAATTGAGCTCCCTGACCTCCTGCAGGGTTGAACTCTGCAAGGTTCTACTACAGGTTCCTGCTGCCCTTCCCCTGAAGATAGTCCAGGTTCTGATGGAAGGTGGTGATCCCTTAAACTTACCAACTATGGAGGTCTGCTGTGCCTTTATTGCAGTTGCTCACTTCCATTCTATCTTCTGGAGCTCAGTACAATGGCCTTTATTACCACCTGTGCCCCTGTAGTGTGGATCCAGGTACTGGCACAACCAGGAGGCCCGAGAGCATGGGGGTGGGGGGAAAGATGATGCAGAGGCACCTGTGTGGCTGGGCAGTCCTCACTGGTCTGCTCTGATCAAGAAATTCTTTTCTGATCCTATTTTGGAGTTCTATGTGCCTTGTTTATCTGTATGTTAAATTCTTCCCCATATTTGGAAAGTTTTCTAGTATTATTTTTGTAAACAGGTTTTTTTCATGCTGTTTGTGGTTTTGCCTTCCTCCTCTTCTTTTGTTATTTCTTTCTTTCTTTCTTTTTTGCTAGGTTATTCAGGTTGGCCAAGAACTCACAATGTAGCCCACACTGGCCTCGAACACAGGGCCATCCTCCTATCTCAGCCTGCTGACTGCTGGGATTACAATTTCACCTCACACTCCCCTACTGGATTAGTAGAGGTGGTTGGATCTTGAGACAGAAGCAAAGACCTACAGTTAGTCACACCCAGAATGTACCACTGAAAAGCAGACATTGACTAGAGATTGCTATACTAGCAACAAGATCTTTCCACTATAATTAACATGCCTACCTCAGCACAAACAAATAAAAAAACAACCAAACAATACAACAGATGAGAAGACAAGCAATAAAGTACCTTCAGAAACACCCATCTTCCCCAGAGCTGATCCATGAGGCATCAGTGGTGAGGAGAAGAAAAAAAGAAAACAAAATCCCTGAACTATGCAAAATGATAAAAGAGGAGGAACAAAAATAGTTCAATATGTTACTCAGCAAGCTCAAAGATGATATAATGAAACAGACGATGTACTTCATAAACAAAATGGTTATAGAAGATACTAATAAAAACTAGCTGAACCAAATAAAATGACATAAAACATGAATTACCAGTTTGATAAAAGATTAAAGTTTATGAAAAGGTACCAAAAAGAAATCCAGATGATAAAAAATTCTATTGTGCTGGGCGTGGTGGCACACACCTGTAATCCCAGCACTTGGGAGGTTGAGGCAGGAGGATCACTGTGAGTTCGAGACCAATCTGGGCTACATACTGAGCTCCAGGTCAATAATCTCAACATCATAGTGAGGCCTTCTCTCGAAAAAAAAAAAAAATTCTATTGAAAATATGGGCAGCAGAAGTGGTCCGTGTGAGGACCAAGTGTCAGAACTAAAAGACAAGAAGCCAGGGATTTAGCTCAGTGGTTCTGCTGTCTGCCTCGCAAACACAAGGTCCTGAGTTCAATCCCCAGTACCCCCCCAAAAAATAACTAAAAGACAAGGCTGATGCAGGTGACCATATACTCAGAGATACCTGAAAAACAAGAAAATGAAAAACAGACCCAACAGCTGCTAGATAACACCAAGAAAACTAATCTAAGATTAACCTGGATTAGCGAAAGATCCAAAGACAGCACAAATCCCTGTTGTTTCTACCTGGAGCTTCTGACCCTGTCTGGTTTACCTTGTTTTAGTGGGAGATAGGTCCCCTTCCCTGGGAGCTGAGTGAGCTTTGCATACTGCTTCATTCTTTGCTCTACATTGTGCTCCATTTCTTTTGTTTTGCTGTAGTTTCTATTTCCCCTCTGGATTTCTAAAGATCTACTACTTTTTTCTCTTCACCAACTTGTTGTTTTCCAGTTGTCTTGATTCTAGGTCCCAGAATCTTTTGGTGTTTACGCTGCCATTTTTAGTCTCTTACTTTTTTTGTTTGTTTGTTTTCGGTTTTTTGGTACCAGCGATCGAACTCCGGTCCCTGCACTTGCAAAGCAGACACTAGGAACAACTGAGCTAAATCCTAGGCCCAGTCTCTTACTTTTTTTTTAAGTCTCTTATTTTTATTATTTTTTTGCACCGGGGATTGAACTCCAGCCCTTGTGCTTGCAAGGCAGGCAGTAGAACCACTGAGCTAAATCCCTGGCCCCCAAAGTCTCTTATTTTTTAAAAAGGAGTATTTGTTGGGCACAGTGACTCATGCCTTTAATCCCAGCTAATCAGGATACACTGGCAGAGTGATGGCAAGTTTGAGGCCAGCCTAGGCAAGTTTAGTGAGAATTTATCTAAAAAAAAAAAAAAGCGGCCAAAAATTCAGCTCAGTGGTGGAGCACTTGTTCCTGGGTTCCATCCCTAGCAAATGGGGGGGCGGGGATTATTTTATGTGTGAACTTTTGAAATCTCAAACTTTTTCAAATATTATTTTCTCAGTCGTCTAGCCATGGGTAACGTGCCCTTTCCACTTAAAACACACCTTACACTCACTTCTGTGTAACGCTATACATTTCCTCTCAACAACTGCTATGGTTTGGATTTTAAATGTCCCCAAAGGCTTGTGTGTTGCAGGTTTGGTCCTCAGATGATGGCCTATGGGAAGGTGGAGGGACCCTCCGGAGGTGGGGCCTATCAGGAGGAAGTGAGATCAGGGGGCATGGCCTTGGCGGGGAAATAGGGACCCTGCCCTTGTTCCCCTCTCTACTTCCCTTCCACCTTAAGATGTTCCCTTCTTGGGCCATACCTTCTTCACCTTGATTTTTCTGCTTTGCCTCAGGCTCCAAAACAACAGAGCCAACTAACCATGGACTGAAACCTCTGAAAGTGTGAGCCAAAATAAACCTTTTCTCCCCGTAAGTTGCTTCTCTCTTGGTGACAAAATCTGAAGCTGTGCAGATTCAGAAATGGACAGAAGCCCTCAAATCTCTGTTCTTGCGACCCGGTAGTCTTGTGGACACATGGCCCCTGTTCCAGTTGGGAGACCTGAAACTAAAACAGACAGCGACACACTTACTTCAGCCCAAATATGGTGCTGTGCTGGGCCCTGGTGCTTCTGCCCTTCCAGGAGCTAGAGCCTAAATATTTACAAATGTAAGAGAGGCTGTGCAGAGGCGCCCTTGAGGTCCAAGTGGTGGCTGGCAGACCGTTTCCCTCTCGCTGGATTTACACTGAAGATATACTGTGGAAAAGCAACTGTGAAAAATGAGAAATGGGTCTGGGCAGTTGTTTGGATAACACGGCAGCAGCTGGCCTACCAGGTGTCTGCGAAGCACTTGGAGTCCTGCTCTCCTCTGTCCTCTGCAGAGGCCGCCCTAGCCTTGCATCTCATCTTTCACTAGAATAGCTAGACTTTCTAACACTGCTTTTGTGTTGAGACTGGGTGTTGTTAAGTCACTGTGTTGCCCAACCTGGTCTCAAACTGGAGATTCTCCTGCCTCGGAGCTTCCTGGAGTGCTGGGATTATAGATGTTTGCCAATACACTGGGCTTAAACAGAATGTTTTACACTAAAAAATAATATATGGCTGTTTTAAAATGTGAAAAGCATGCAAAAGGGAAATTTAAGAATGTAAAAAGGAAATTTTTTCTTTTTCCTTTCCTATATCCCATACCCCAGCTGTAACGTGAAGTTTATCCTTCCAGAATTGTTCCCAGGGATGTCATGGTGAGGAACAGACTCTGGAGCCAGCCTGCCTGTGTCCTTGTCCCAGCTCTGCTGCTCCCCGTGAGTGGTATGACCTGGGGTGCATTACTTTACTTCTCCGCAGTTCAGTTGGCTCATAAATGGACAACAACCACGGTATCCATGCCAGTGTTGTGAGGTTTAATCGAGCTGTTCCTATAGTGTCCAGAACTGTGCTCGGCACCTGGCGAGCAGCACACGTGGGTTAATCACCTCTATCAAAGCCGTGACAACACAGGTGCTCTCGGTGTGACCCGCTACACAAGACTGGCTGCCCCAGCAGGGCTATGGACTGCAGGGATCAGACAGACAGGATCGTGTTTCTCTTCCTGGAAGCGAGAGGATAGAAGCAGGGCAGCCGGGTACCACTGGTCCAGACTTCCATCCCCTCCCAGTGAAACTGAAAACTTTCCATTCCGTCGATAGGACTCATAGTCGCTAGTCCGGGAGAAGGGAAAGCACACCAGGAGCTGTGGGGACAAAGCCAAAATAAAGCTTTATTTAACACCGGTGGACCAGTCTTCGTTTGCACGTGGGAGACTGGCCCCATCCAGTGCTCGGCAAAGGAGGATATACTGTTTGGGAGGGGTGGGGTTACGGATAAAGCGCATCTGACATACATTTATTGCTTACAGAGTTTGAATATTTGTTAGCAGGTGGGCTCAGCTGTGGTATTGGCTCAGACATATCCAGGCATGTGAGGCAGGACAGACCCAGGCATGTTGAACAAAGAAAATTTCAGGTAGGAAATTTCCCTGTAGTAAGTCCAGCTTGAACCATGGAGACAAAAGTCCCCTTTCAACAGGGGTCCCTGGCTTGGCTAAGTGCATTCGGGTCCTCAGGTGCCATAGAGCCTACGGACAACATAAACCAGATCTGCACATCCTGGCACAGGACGTGGCACCAATGTGTTGTCAAATGAAAAGTCCACGTGGAGAGTGATGTGTGCAAAATGATCCCGCTAGAAAGTGTGTGTGGCAGAGAGCACCGACAGGTCCTCAGTTTCCTCTCTTGTCTGGCCCCTCCAGTCCCATTTGAAGTGAGCAGCTGGGGTCTGTACTGGCCTGGGCAAGAGTGAACATCCAGGGCTGGTGCAGCCATGTTATAGGCAGCCACAGCCTCCAGAGGCAAGTAGGCCTAGCTAACAGGACACTGTGCTGTGCAGAGAAGATACATACAACTAAGTGGTCTCATCCTTTGAAAGGAAGTCAGTTGTTGTTCATGCCCCCTTGCACCTCTGTGGCAGTGGGCTGCTAAGGGGATGGGTTTGAACACTTAAATTTTTGATGCACACTGGGAAATGCCACTCTGAAAGTGTTTCATCAAAGTGTGTGCCCCCAACAGCTTCTGAGAGTCTCCATTTTCTTCTCTGTAGAGGACAGGACTTCTCCCCGACACACACCTGCCACTGTAGAGAGACATCTGTTCCATCAGAGAGTGAGCAGCACCCTGCAGCACCACCCACCTGATTTACAGCTGCCAGGGTGGATTGTGTGAAAGAAAGAAAGGACACTTGGCACTGGCTGAGACCTACTGATTATCCTCCTTGCCTTGTGTGGAAATAAAGGCAAAGAAGCATTTATATAATTTGTCCAGTTACATAGCTAGTAGGGATTTTTGCTTCCTCCTTTTTTGTTTTGGTGCCGGAGACCAAACCTGGGGTCTTGAGCATGCCAAGACCTGCTCTACCACTGAGCTATGCCTGAGCCCCAGTGGGCCTCACTGCCTGTTCTTCTGCTGCTTTGGGGAAGCTTTCGTGTCTTCTCATTCTTTTCTCAGCTTTACTGAAGTGTCATTTGCATACAGTAAAATCTACTCAACTATGCAATTTTGCAAGATTTTTTGTTTTGTTTTATTTTATGAGACAGGGTCTTGCTGTGTAGTTCAGACTGGCCTCGGTCTCCTGAGTGCTGGGATTATAAGCATGTGCCGCCATGCCCAGCTCAACTCTGCAAGATTTAACCACTGCCACTATGATCGAGGTATAAAACATTTCCAATGCTGCAAAAAGATCCCTCGTGTTCCCCGACACTCAGCTGCTCTCTTCTACCGCACCCCTGGCAAGTGCAGAAGTACTTTGCCGTGAAGATTTGCTTTCTAGGGTTTCATGTAAATGCAATCCTATAATATGTGATCTTTGTGTTTGCCACTGTTAGTGTTGCTATATCCTTATTACATATATCTGGTTTACTTTATTTTTAATTTCTGAGTACTATTTTAAGGTAAATATAGAAATATTTGTTTATCCATTCACAAGTGTGGCTTGTTTCCAATTTTTATCTCTCACAGATAAAGCTGTTGGTATCCAAGTTCTTTCTGAATGTATGTACAGGCTTTACATTTCTCTCATGTAAACAGCCAGTAGGATTGCTGGGTGCTGGAGCTGGCATTTACTGAACTTTATGAGAAGCTGTCAAACCGTTTTCCTAATCGAGTGCACCTCATCCAGTACTGTAGCCAAAGAGGTTTATCCGAGGCGCAGTCATTGCTAATTGAAAACTTTTCCCAAATTGAGTGCACCTCTAGGCATCCTCACCAGTGATACCTGAGAGTATTGGGCCCTGCATGCTTTTGCAGCCACCGCTATTACTGGTCTTTTTCATTTTAGCTATTGTGCTACATTGTAGCTTTGTCTTGTATTATTTCCCTCTTTCTTTCTTTCTGGCCGTAGGGATTAAACACAAGGTCTTTGCACCGACCTACAGCCTCAGCCCTTTAAAAATATTTTAATTTTGAGACAGGGTCTTGCTAAACTGCCCAGGCTACACTTGAATTTCCAATTCTTCTGCCTCACCCTCCCTAAAATTGGTATTATAGTCATGCTCCACCCTGCCTAGTTAGCATTTTCTACCTGATGAGTGATCTTGAGCATCTTTTCTTAGGATTATAGCCTTTTGTATATTTTCCTAAGCAGAATATTTATTCAGTTATTTTTCTTCCTCTTCCCCACTTAAAAAAATCAGGTCATTTGGCTTATTATTGAACTATAAGAGTTCTTTATAAGAATTCAGATTCTCAGTCTAACAAATAACATATTTACAAACATTTTCTCCCATTCTCTGGCTTGTCTTTTTGTTTCCTTAATGGTGCTTTTTTGTTTGTTTGTTAATACCAGGATTGAATTCGAGTCCCTGTGCTTTCGAGGCAGGCAGCGTAACCTCTGAGATAAATCCCCTGCTTTAATGGTACATTTTGAAGAGTGAGTGTGTTTGATTTTGATGAAGTCCAGTTCATTGACTTTATGGATTAGGCCTTTTCAGGCACATTGTATTCACCATGAACTCCTATGTTCTGTGTCTTCATGCTTTTATTGTAGATGGCTAAGGTAGTTAGAAATATTATAGACAGCCAGACAGGGCTGGGCCCTCCAAGAAGTCAATGCAGAGGACAACTGGGCTGGAGGTGCACTCATTGAAGGCCAGGCTTCAAGAAAGAGAGAACTGATTATATCCACATAGCTGCCTAGGGATGAGCAGCCATGATTGATATTCTAAATAGGCATCAATCACCTGGGTGAGGGACCAACACCTTAACCCATCTCTTCCAGGAAAGGTCCCTGACCCATCCCTTCCAGGAAAATCAATGTTACCTAAGGAGCTATATTTGTAATCTTATTGGTTGACCATAGTTTTGTCCCACCTTATACCCACCTTGTGATTTTCTATTGGATCAATATTTCCTAAGCAACTATACTTGTAATCTTATTAGTTGACTTTAGTTTTGTCCCACCTTATACCTGCCTCACCTCATGGTTTTGCTCTGTAAAATTCCCTTGAGAAGCAGGGTCCCTGGCCACTCACTTGGGACTCATGAATCTCTTAGAAGCTCTCTTTCTCTCAATAAATTCTTCCTACTCTTAACCTCCACTGTTCCTAGAATTCATTTTCAGTTTTAGAGAACACCAACTTGGCATGTTGGATATCTAACAGGTTGGGAGTTATAACCTTTCCCTTATATCATTTGGAGGTCCCACTGAGATAATTGGATGGTGGTACAGTGGCCCCTTGAGTTATGACCAGCCTGATATATGTTTTGTTGTTTGTTTTTTGAGACAGGGTCTCACTATGTAGTTGAGACTGACCTGGAACTCACTATGTAGCCTAGGATGGTCTCAAACTCACAGCGATCCTCCTGCCTCAGCCTCCCAAGTACTGGGATCATAGGTGTGCACCACCATCCCCGGCTACAGCCTGATATATGAACAACTGGGGTTTTGACTGGAATTTTAGTTTTAACCTGCAACTAAATTTTTGAGTTACAACCCAAATGCCAGCCACTTGTGCTTCCATAGGGTCTCAGATACAGATTTAATCCTTAAAGTGTTCGAAAAGAATATTACAACATCCTTTCCTGTGTGGTACTGAGAAACCCTCGGCCAATGCCTTTCTGAGGACGCTGAGATATGCCTGTGTATAGGAAAGAGACTTTAAAGACTGTGTGGAGGAGCCTGAGCTGTCATTGGCCAACTTGAGTTACAACCAGCACTGACAAGTGAATTGAGTTCATAAGTCAAGGGCCCACTGTAAGAGTTTGCTTTTGTTTCATAGATTCCAGATTGTGGCTCACTCGTGTAATCAAATTTACCTTAACTTTTATGCTTACGTCTTGAATTTTTGTCAGTTGCATATACCTTGAGTTTTTATGCCTTGTTTCTCTTATGATGCATTGTCTTTTGTTAAAATAATGGTAAATTTATATGTTACATTTGGACTAGTTGCTAAATTCATTGGTGTTTCTTGCTTGACTTGTTAGACTACAGCACTAGGGGAAAAAGTAGTGATAGAATGTCCCCTAGTAGACCTTGATATAAAATTCTGTAAAATGGGTTTTTTAATGAAATCTAGTTAATATGTAAAAAATATATATGTCTCAGTAAATCACAGGACCCCTTTCTGCCAGTTAATAAAGACAATAACCGGCAGCCATTCTTAAAACTTGGGGGACAGGTATCGCTGAGACATTCTGGCTTGATCCTTCTTATACTCTAGAGAAAATGTTTTGCCTATTCTGCCTCAGTTTCCTTTCTGGTCTGATCTTCTGCTGGTGAAGAGGCATTCTTAACTCTGGAGATTACCCATTCTCACCTTTCCAGGCTGAGAGTGACAGCTCATGAGCAAGTTGTCTCAACAACTTTCTGTGAGCATGAGAAGAAAAGACTTCCTTTTGCTGATCTCCTTTCTGATCTTTCCCTGACATTCTATATTTCCTTCTTTAAAGGCATGTACAATTAGAGAAAAAGGAACCCTAAAGTGTCCCAACCATTCCGTCCCATCCAATAACTAAGAACCTTTAAATTGAGCCCATAAGAAATGAGCTTTTGTAAGGCTTAAGTCTCACTTTTACTCCTGGAGCGTGAACAGCCAAGAGGCTTCCACGATGCTGGGCTCAGAAGCTCAGCGAGGCTCCAGGAGCTTGTCAGACAGCGAGAGTCACCCAGGAAGGAACACACCAGGCAAGTTGGCAAATAGACCTTTATTAGTCTGGCCAGACGGCACTCCCCAAGCCAAGTGGCTCAGAGAGGCAGCTAGCTCAGAAACAGAGGCCATTTTATATAGGACTGAGGGGGGGTTTACACTTAAAACTTACAGGAAGAGGGCAAAGGCAAAGAATCAGTTGATCTGAGCTAGTGGTCATCAAGCATATACTTGACCGTCACGTACTAATGATCAGCAGAGCGATTATCCATTATGCCATTTACAACTTAGATTATAATGTTCAGAACATTCAACTACAGGCAAGTAAGGAGTGGAGTGATTTGTGTTGGGTCTCTGTGTTCACTACAGTTTCCATTTAGTTTCCCAGCTACTTCAAAGCAGTTACCTAACAATTCACAATTAATCATTAGTTATCCTATAAGGGATGATGGGGGAGCGACAGTCTCTAGGTTGTTTGCTGGTCAACATGGAGTCGCTCTGGTTCAGTCAGGCTCTTACACTTTTGCAAACTCCAAATTCAGGGAGTATTTTAGAATAGGAACACATATCCTGTCTCTGGGTCAGATGAGACATCAGGATTTTGCCTGTCCAGGAGAACACGTATAAAAGTGATGTTCCTTCTTAGTGTTCTGGGCAACAGTCTTCCTTGGGAGACTGAAACTGGGACCCTGTGGAAACAGCTGACTTCTGGGTGAGCCTAGAAGGAGCTATTTCCTAAACATAACATTTAAGGGACCAAAACACATTTTAGTTTGGGCCAGGGATTTAGTTCAGTAGTGCTGCTTCCTGCTTCACAAGTGCAAGGCTGAGTTCGATCCCTGGTAGGAAAAACAAAACAAACAAACAAACACCCCCCCCACATTCTGTTTAAGGGAAAATTCTCTAATTGCCCCACTCCCAGGTCTGGTTTTTGTCATTTATATGTGTATGGGAGGAAAATACTTTCACTAAAACGTTGTGGAAGTTAGAAAAAAATCCCTAAGGTTTTTCCAACTTGCTTAGAGTTAACCTTAAAACTCCTTTATTAGCTAAATCACTTGGTAGCTAATCTAGCCCTCCCTCAAGGAAGCCAGGCTAAGGCAGCTTGCAACAACTGTTTGCCTTTCTCAGAGGAGAATAGCAATCAGCTAGCGATTTACACATGTGCCTTATTATATGCTAGTTAGAATAAAAAGAGATTTTAGTCAGCCTTTCTCTTCTTTTCATATGCATGTAGAAAACTGATAAATGGCCAGCTGTTGTGGTGTACGCCTGTAATCCCATCATTGGGTGGGGGCGGGTAAGGCGGGAGGATCACTGTGAGTTGGAGACCAGCCTGGGCTACATAGTGAGTTCCAGGTCAGACTCCACTACACAGTGAGACCCTGTCTCAAAAAAACAAAAACATGTGAGAGAATGAAAAGATGAAAATAAAGTAGATGGGGAGGGGAGGAGGGGGTGAAGGGAGGGCAGAGGTAAGGGGAAAAAATGAGAATCAAGACTTGTCATGTAGAGGTACAAGATCCCAACAATGAATGTAACTGTACAACAATAAACTCAATTAAAGCTGAAAAAACAAACAAACAACAAAAAAACAAAACACACACACAAAAAACAACAACAACAACAAAAACCTGATAAATGTTCCTTTACTGACATGTGAATTGTGGTTACTAGCCATGGAGTATAAATTTAACCTGTGGGCTTCAGAGACAGAGATTGTAGATTAGGCCTTGATTAGAACATAGCCTTGTCTTGCTGCTAAGGAAGGTGGCCTAGGTGATTAGATAGCGGAAATGTCTTAAAGGCTTCTCGCCCCTAGGTCCCAGGGCAAGATTTATCCATTTTATCTGACTCTGTCTCTGGAGGTGATCTCATTTACAAGCTGAGAAGTGCTCCGATTATTTCCAACTTGGTCTTTGGTATTTTCTCACTCTATTTCAAAGAATTAAAAAATAGTGGCTTAAGTCTCTTGATTATTGGTTTTGCCAGCAATGCTTCCTTCTTTAAATAGGACTGTTGCAGCTGAGGTCAATCATAACTTGTGCTTTTAAAATACCTGCTGGAGTTAGCAATTCAAGTTTGCAGGGAAGGTAGTGTCTTGAGCTGGTAAGGGTGGCTAGTCTGACCCTGGCCTCTCTTCTGGTTTCTCTCCAGATGGCAGCCACCTGCTCTGAAGCCAGTCACCTCAGGGATGCCTTGAGATTATAGGAATCAAGTAGAAATTAAAAGGGACACCAATTTCTCTATCTTGTTTCAGATGAGGAACTCAGCATCAGAATCTCTTACTCCTTTGAAATGCATTTTCAAACACTGGAAGATGTTTGACCTACACACGTTGAGAAAGAGCAGTTTAATATTCTTCTGCACCTGCACATGGCCTACCTAACTCCTAGAACCAAATCAGTACGTTGCTGTTTCACAATGAGTTGTACTGTAAAAAAGAGGAAAAATGGTCAAAACTACCTATTTTCAGACTTTCTTTGCATTAATAATCTTTACTTGTGTTCAAAATGTAAATGTATACCACAGGAAAACCAGACATTTCTGGCCCTTAAGGCATCCACTGTCACAGAGCCTGAAGCTACTCTTCCTCATCCTTTGGAACCTGAGGACATGTTTCCAAGGCAACCTTAATCAAAGCTTCACCCACTATTACTGAGTCCGAGGCTTTCCCTATTTATTCTTCTGGTCCCCAGGGGTGGGGCTTCTAGGCCAGCCACAATCAAAGCTTCTATGGGGCTATATCCATCCTTAGCTGATTTTGGTTTGTGTGTGTGTGTGTGTGTGTGTTTTGAGACAGGATCTCACTACATAGTTGAGCTTGATCTGGAACTCACTAGGTAGCCCAGGCTGGTCTCGAACCCACAGCGATCCTCCTGCCTCAAACTCCCAAGTGCTGTGATTTCAGGCGTGCACCACCACACCCGGCCTTATCCTTAGCTGATTTTGTTTAAACTCCTCAAAGACAACATTCCTCATAGGAAATAAATGGGAAATTTGGAACTACTCCCCTTCATGTGTCCTTTTCTCTCAGTGACCTAAACAGCTCAAGCAAAATCTAGGAAAGCTTTCAGATGACCCTGCTAAGGACAATGAGGTCTTCAGATAACTTACTCAGACCCATGAACTAGACAGCAAAGATGTAATGTTACTCTTAAATCAAACACTGATTTCTAATGAGAGACAAGCAGCATTACAAGTTGCTATTACATGTAGGGATGAACATCGTGTTGCTAATTTTAGAAGGCCAGAAGATAGACAGCTAGTTCCCAGAAGAGCTCAATCAGGCCCTACTCAGGACCCCTACTAGCCTAACGACCAGATGGGAGATTGGAGTTGGAGGCATCTTCAAACGTGTATTTTTGAAAGTCTGAGAAGGATGAGAACCAAGCCCTTCAATTATTTTAAATTATCAACTATTCAACATGAGAAAAATGAGAATCCCTCTGCCTTCTTCGATTGTTTATGAGTAGTATTAGTGAAACATACATCTGTGTCTCCTAATTCAGTAGACTGTATTATTCTTAAAGACAAGTTTATTACCCACTCATCCTCAGATATTAGAAAAACTACAAAAGATGGCTTTTGCTCCAGATAGCTCACTTGATACTTTAGTGAGAATTATCTTCTTTGATTATTTTATAATTGAGACCAGGAGGAAGTCAAGGGAAAAAACAAAGAAACAAAGAAACAAAATGGCCACCTTGGTTTTGGCCTTAAAAGGAACAGATCCTAGGTCTGATTCTCAGGGCTCCAAGAAGAGTTTGACAACTACTAACGTTTTTCTCCAGCTACTGCTGTGGAAAACCAGGCCACCCTAAGAGGGGCCGTGATAACAAGTGCCACAACAAGAGCCTCCTGGACCATACTTCAATTGCAAAGGTGACCCTGGAAGTCAGACTGCTCTCTGAGGCGAAGGCCCCAGAACTCAGACCCATCTTACCAGCTGGTCCAGCAAGACTGAAGGGTCCCAGAGCACTCTCTGCCTTCTCTCTCTGGCTGGGCTGTCATCTCCACAGAACCCTGGGTAATCACGACTATAGAGAGAAAAGAAACCAGCCTATTGCTGGACACTGGTGCGTATCTCTCAGTCTTTCTTTTCAACCCTGGCCTTCCTTCCAGACATCATACCTTGGTGAAAGGAGTCACTGGAGAGGAAGTAACTCAGTATTTCTCACAACCTTTAGGCTGTAACAGGGATGGCTTTCTTTTTACACATTCCTTTTTCATTACGTCTGAAAGTCCAGTTCCCCTCCTGGGGAGAGAGATTTTGACTTGTTTAAATACTGTAATATATACGCATTCAGGTCAGATATGCTGCCTTCCCCTTATAGAGTCAGAAATAAATCTTGAAATGTGGGAAACTAAAGATAGGATAGGTAGAGTGATAAAAGCTACTTCTATATAAATACATCTCAAAGATCCTATTTTTCCTCACCAGAGACAATACCTTCTAAGGCCTGAAGTTAAGAGAGGACCATTGCCTATAATCAATAATTTAAGAACCCAAGGTTTACTTAAAGTTTGTAACAGCCTATGTAGCACTCTGATCTTGGGAGTTCAAAACCCCAGTGGGGAATGGAAGTTGGTACAGGACCTTAGACTGATAAATGAAACAGGAGTACCAGTTCAGCAGGGGATATCTAACTCACGCACTCTCCTCTCTCAGATCCCAGATGATGTCAGTTGGTTTTCAGTGTTAGATCTAAGAGATGCTTTCTTTTGTTTTCCCTTTTTTATGCGGGGGGGGTACCAGGGATTGAACTCAGGCCCTTGTGCTTGTGAGGCAGGTGCTGGAACCACTGAGCTAAATCCCTGGCCCTCTTTTGTTTTCCTTTACCTACAGATTCCCTTTTTCTTTTTGCCTTTGAAAAGCCTCATGATTAGGCCTCTCAGCTAATGTGCACTGTGCTTCCTCGAGGATTCGGAGATACTCCTCATCTTTTTTGAGCCAATGCCTTCCCACAACCTGGCAAGTTTTTAATTTTCCCAAGTCACATTTATGCAATATGCAGATGATATTCTGTTACATGCCCCTCAGAAGAGCTCTCTAGCCAAGGCATCTGTGCTCTGCTGAATTTTCTAGCAGACAGGAGTTATAAAGTTTCTACATTTAAGTTATAACTTTGCGTCCTTGAGGTAAACTCTTTGGGCCTTATCATATCCAAGAAACCTGAAGGCTGGCGGAAGAAAGAATTAAACAAACCAATCCCTTGGGGGATTCCTAGGACTCCTAGGCTTTTCTTGACTTTGGATAGCAGGATATGATGAAATTACATGAACCCTCTATCAGTTTATAAAAAAATCCCAAAAGACAGATATTTAACCTGGGAAGCTTATTCCCAAAATGCATTCCATAAGCTTACACAAACACCTCTAAATGCCCCAGCACTGAGTCTACCAACAGGACACTGTTTCAGTTTGTATGTTGATGAAGGCAGGCCATGGCTTTGGGAGCACTTACTCAGGATAGGGGACCTGCTCAACAGCCTGTAGGGATCTGAGTCATGAATTAGACATTGTGGCAAAGTGATGGCCTGTGTGCCTTAGAGCTTAGAGCTGCAGTAGCTCTCTTAGTGCCAGAAGCATCCAAGCTGATGCTAGGCAAAGATCTCATTGTATATACATCCCACAGTGTGGCAGGACTTCTTCCAAAGAGAGCCTATGGCTACCAGACAACTGGATTCTTAAATACCAAGCTCTACTTCTAGAAGGACCAGTCATTCAAATAAAGAGACGTTTGCCCTAAAACCCAGCCTCCTTTTACCAGAAGAGGAGGAAATTGAGACTGACAGACGTGGCTGTGAACAGGTAACGGTCCCTACATACACGACCACAGAACACTTACTAGACACTCTCCTTACTGACCGATTTGACCCTCTTCTGTAATGGCAAATCCTTCATGGAAAATGGGACAAGAAAGGCCATAGTGACCTTACACCGGATGGTTGGAAGTTCCTCCCTTGTGCTTGGGACTCGTGCCCAGCTAGCAGAACTCATAGCTGTGACCGGGGCTTTACAGTTCAGTGAAGGCTAGAAAATCAATATTTATATTGGTTCAAAGTACGCTTTTCTAGTGTTCCTTGCCCACAGAACCATATGGAAAGAAATTATCTGACAGCCAATTAATCTCCTATAAGGTATCATAGGAAGATAGGTGAACTTTTTCTATATGCCCTCCAAAGTGGTGGTAATTCACTGTAAAGGACACCAAAAAGGAGTTAAAAACTATCTCAAGGTCATCAACTGGCTGATGCAGCAGCAAAAAAAGCTACTCAAGGGCCCCCTCAATTTAGACTCCCCTGATTGGGGAAGGGTCCCTTGATCATACTTGACCCAAATATTCTCTGTCAGAAATTGAATGGGTTACCTTGCAAGTGCAAGGTCCCAAGTTCGATCCTCAGTACAAAAAAAAAAAAAAAAAAAAAAAAAAAAAAAAAAAAAGAAAGAAAAAGAAATTGAATGGGTTACCTTGCAAGTAAAAGGTCCCAAGTTCGATCCTCAGTACAAAAAAAAAAAAAAAAAAAAAAAAAAAGAAAGAAAAAGAAATTGAATGGGTTCTCTCCCATGAATGTCAGTTCCTTCCATCAGGGTGGTTATAGTCAGATGATGATAAGTTGTTCCTTTCTCATGGTAATCAATGGAAAATTATTAAGTCTTTACATCAAACCTTTCTCTTGGTGAGAGACAAAACCCAGCAGATGCCTCAAAGTTATTCATAGGAAAGGGGCTTTCTCAGACAATAGAACAGATAGTTAAGGGGTGTGAGCTCTGCCAAAAGAACAATCCTCTTTTTTTGGTACTGGGGACAGAACTCAAGACCTTGCTCTTGCAGTGCAGGCACAGTGCCACTGAGCTAAATCCCCAGCCCAAGAACAATCCTCTTAACCAGACCATAGTCCCTCTAGGCATATGGAGGGTATATAGTAAATACCCTGGAAAAGACTGGCAGCTCAATTTTACTCATGCCAAAGAACGAGGGACTTGAATACTTATTGGCTGGGTGGATATTTTCACACACTGGGTTGAGACCTTTCCTCGTAGAACAGAATGGTTACAAGAAGTGGTAAAGCAATCATTCCCATATTCAGACTTCCTAAGAGCTAACAGAGTGATAATGGGCCTTCCTTTAAGGCAATAGTTACACAGGGTGCATCTCAGGCACTGGACATTCTCTATCACCTCCACTGCGCATGGAGGCCACAATCATTGGGAAAGATGAAGAAAATGAGCAAGACACTGGAGAGACAGCATCACAAAATGGCTCAGAAGACCCACCTACAGTAACCTCACTTACTACCTATAGCTCTTATCAAAGTAAGAAATGTACCTTAAATCCTAGGCCTCAGTTCATTTGAAATGCCTTATGGATGCCCTTTTCTCACTATTTTCTCTTCAGTAGAGAAACAGATGCCTTGCTAAAAGATGTCACCTCACTAGCTAAATTCCAACAGACTCTTTTTTTTTTTTTTTTGAGACAGGGTCTCACTATGTAGTTGAGACTGACCTGGAACTCAATGTAGCCCTGGCTGGTCTGGAACTCACATTGATCCTCCTGCCTCAGCCTCTCGAGTGCTGGGATTACACGTGTGCACCACCACACCCAGCTTCCAACGGACTTTTTAACAGTTAACAGAAGATCAGCCTAAAGAAAAGGGGATTTGGGCCAGAGATTTAGCACAATGGTGCCACTGCCTGCCTCACAATTGCAAGGTCCTGAGTTCGATCCTAGGTATATAAAAAAAAAGAATCCTATGTTCTACCCCAGAGATTTAAAATATCTTCCCTCATCATCTTCCCTAGAATCAACTTGAAAAAGGACCATACTCTGTGATCCTGTCAACTCCATCAGCTATCAGGGTAGCAGGCTGGACTCCTGGGTGCATCATGCCCAATTTGAGCCCTGGGAACCAGAGACCTCTCTGAGTGGGAGCAGCCATCCAAATACTCCTGTGACCCTATAGACGACTTAAAATTCTTATTCAAGGAGAAAGAAAAACCTTCAGTTAACTAATCTAAGATGCTACTCTTAGTCCTTATACTAATTACCACTTAAAGGAGTGCAATTCCTTTCTAATATGGGCACAGGAATGTGCAGAGTCCTTACCACAAACATCTTGCTGGATATGTGGCCTGCTCCCCTTGTCAAGGACATCAAGGACTTCCTTGGTGGCTATCCCCACTTCAAGGAGACAGCTGGAACCAACTGCAAGACTACATTGATGAGACATGAAAGCAATCCATGGTTCATAGTTTAGTCCACTGTTACAAGGTAGCTGAGTGGCCCATAAACAACACCCTTAATGATCCTGGACATAATCCGATTTTTTCTAACAATGCCACTGAAGCCTCTCTACAGACTCTAGTAAAACCCCTACTAAGAAAGAGTAAGGGTCCTATCATGAGGGTCAACAACCATAGATATCAAGATGGCTATTTTCAGATATGGGATGACTATATGTGATTAACCCCCAGTATAGGACACCTTTGTAGAAAGGCCCATTTATGTTGGGAACAGAAAAATCACTCTTCTCGTTGGCCTAGCTCTACTAAATACTTGGAACACACACCCCCTGAACAGTGTATACATACAGTAGTTTAATCACCCTGGAATTAGAAGGGAAGCCCCCAGTGGCACTCAGTGGTCCTGTGGGACCAAATCTGTGGCCCTGACTATCCCCTAGGTGGACAGGGAGATTTGTGTGGTTACAGGGAGGAGGGTCAAAGGTATCAGCAAACCTGCACACTTACCCTGCCTGCGACGTTGATGATCTGGAGGTGTGTTCCACTGGTCTCAACATTTGGCTTCTGTCTTTACCCCTTCCCCGGGGTTAGAAGGTGTCATGCAACACAGTTAGTAACACTCAGTGGGTGGCAAGCTGTCTTCCAAAATCAGACTGCATTAGACATTCTAACAGCAGCATTGGGGGGTACCTGTGCCATTATAAAAGCTGAATATTGTGTGTATGTTCCTGATCCTTCTGATAACATCTGGAGAGCTCTTCAAGATATTAAATGACAGGTTAATGCCACATTAGATTCTAAAATCCCCTGGACCTTCTCCTTATCCTCTTTGTGGGAGGCTAGTACTGGTTCTTCCTGATGAAAACCTTTGTTGGTATATTCGGCACGTCTTGTTGATCTTATTGTTTGGCCCATGCGTTCTTAACTGTTTCTCTGGTCTTGTCTCCACCAGATTTAAAGCCATACGGCTACCCAAGTTGGGACTGCCTGGGGCCTATCGAGGGCTTCGAGATAGACCATCTGTGGAGTATCTGTGACTGCTGATCACAGCTATGCCCCTTGTCAACCAGAAGTTGTCAGAACAGTTTGTCCCTTGCATCCTCACAGCAGTTAGAAGTACTTCTTCAGAGGGGGGAATGTGGTAGACCGCTAAGTTAGTTAGAAATATAGACAATCAGACAGGGCTGGTCCCTCAAAGAAATCAGTGCAGAGGACAACAGCGGCTGGAGGTGCATTCATTAAAAACTGGCTTCAAGACAAAGAGCTTTAACTACACCCACATACTTCCCCAAGGAATGAACAGCAGTTCTTGATATTTTAAATAGGCATCGATCACCTGGGTGAGGGACCAGGACCTTAACCCATCCCCTCCAGGAAAGGTCCCTGACCCATGTGTTATGGCTTGGGTCTAGATGTCCCCCCAGAGCCTCCTGTGGTCATAGGATTGCTCTACAGTGTGTGAAGCTGGAAGGGATTCACGATGCAATGCTAGGCTCAAGGGCACTGGGATTAAGGGTGTGAGTGCTGCCCACCCTGAGTATCCTGGATAAGAGGGGCAGGGAGACTCTGTTAACTCTTGTTACCCTTGCTGCCTTGAGTGCGCCATGTTGTTTGTGCTCTGCCATGCCTGTTTGTCCTCCCTGCCCTGGAGTTGGCTGATTGTGGACTGAAGCCTCTGTGAACTGTAAGCCAAATAAACCCTGTCCATTCCAACATCTGGTGTCAGGTATTTTGTCTTAGAAATAAGAGAAAAATAAACTGACACACCATGTTTTCCAGAAAAGGTCCTTGGTCCATGTATGCTTGCCAAGTGACTTGCAACACCGGGGAATTGATCCCCACTTAGTCAATATTACCTGAGCGTTATACTCGTAATCTTATCGGTCTACCATAGTTTTGTCCTACTTTATACCCGCCTTACCTCGTGGTTTTGCTCTATAAAACTGAGAAGCATCCACTGGGGACCCCTTTGTCTCTTTTAGGCAGAAGCTGTCTTTCTCTCCATAGAGTATTTCTGTTCTTAACGTCTTTTGTTCCTAGAATTCATTCTTCGATTTTAGAGAACACGAACTCGGTGTGTTGGACATCTAGCAGGTTGGGAGTTATAATATTTCCCATATATTATCTGGAGGTCCATGTATCTTTCATCCTATATCACTCCGACACCCGGGGCCTTGCTGGGCAGGAGGGGCTCTGCCCCAAGCCTTGCTTCTGCCCGAGGCAGTAGAAGCCAGGCCTGGGAGGTGGCCCTTCAAGTACAGATCGACCCACGCAGAGCCCACAGTCAGAGCCACTTCCTGCCTGGGCTGTCACACTCTGGGCCACTGTCCCTCTGCCCTCTGACCCCTGAGCCCCCTGCAGTGTCCCATTTACAGCCTGTCCGGCCTGCTTACCTGGCCTCACTGTTCTTTCCGTAAAGACCACGTGCAGCAAGACCCCGTTGCTGTCCCTGTCATGGTTTACATCTGGAATGTCCCCCTCGGCTCGTGTGCGGAAAGGTGGACACTTTCGGAGGTGATCAGATCACAGGGCGCTGCTGACTGTGCTGGTAGAAGGGGCTCTGGTTGGGGGAGGCAGGACCTGGTGCCTGTGGAAGGTGCGCCTCCCTCCCTGGCTCCTTCTTCTTGGCCACCATGGAATGGGCAGCTTTCACCTGCAGGCCCTTCCACTGCAACATTTGTGCCTTGGAGCCAGGGCAGCATGGACTAAATCTGCTGAAACCGTGACCCAAACTAAACTCTTCGCCTTCAAGATGTGGGTGTCGCTGTCGTGTTCCTGTGGCGGGAGGGCGCCCGATACCACCGCGTCACTTTGCCTCCCCTCCCCCATGTGGCCTGGTGTGCTGTGTCCGGCTTCCTGCTCTGAGAGGACTGTGGATATCTTTAAAACTGTTTCCTTCACACATTCGTTTTCTTGCCTGCCAGTCTTTCCATAGCCAATGAAAACAATGCTTAGTTACTGTGCAAGTAGAGCTCACATCAGTGAAACCTGTCTAATCCAGAGTCACAAAGATTTACTCGGTGCTTCCTTTTAGAACAGGAGTCGGTACACAGCGGGCCGCAGGCCAGTTGCCTGTTACTGTGAATAAAGTTTTATTGGAACATATCCAGGCCCACTCATTCGTTAGCCTACAGCTGCTTTTGTGCTAAAACGCAGGTGAGAGGTCAGGATGGACACGCGGCCCCTACGCCTAAATGCTATCTGGCTCAAGAAGAAGCTTTATGAGTGTCTTCCAACATTTTATAGCTGCTGCATTTACACTGGGTTCTAAGATCTATTTTGAGTTCCTTTCTTTCTCCTACTGGGGATTGAATAGCCCCTCCCTTTATTTGACACAGGATTTGACTAAATTGCCCATGCTGGGCTTAAATTGCGACTCTCCTGTCTCAGCCTCCCAAAGTGCTAGGATTACAAGCATGCACCACCATGCCCAGCTGGATGAAATATTTTTATGCTATCAAGTAAGATATGAGATTCCTTGTCTTTACATATGATCATCCACTTATTTCAGCACCAATTTTCAAAAATGATTATCCTTTATGTGCATCCTTATAAAAAATTAACCAACCATATTATATATGTACATCTTTTTCTCAGCAGATTCTGGTGATCTAGTCTCCTACCAATATCATACTGTCGTGTCTGTTGTATCTTTATAATAAATCTTGAAATTGGGTTATACAAGTCCTCCAACTTTGCCAGTTTTTTTCCAAAATACTTCGCTTATTTAAAATATTTGAATTTCCATGATTTTTAGAACAGCTTGTTAAGTTCAATATCAAAGTTTGCTGAGATTTTGTGTAGACTTTGAGATTTAGAAAGAACTGGCACCTTAACACCACTGGGTCTTCTGTTCTGCAAACATGGTATCTCTATTTACTTTGGTATTTATTAATTTCTGTTAAAATCCTTCTATGGTTTTGTTTTGTTTTGTTTTTTTAGACAGGGTCTCACTCTGTAGTTCAGGCTGGCCTTGAACCTTTCAGCAATCCTCTTGCTTCAGCCTCCCAGTGCTGGGATTACAGGCCTGTACCACCATCTCTAGCTATTTGGTTTGGAGTGCAGGGCGTCTTGTGTGTGCTTTACTAAAATCCAGCCTTATATATTTCACATCTTTAAATTGAAAACGATGTGTTTTTTTTTTCAATTTCTGATTGCTGCTAGCTTGTGCAATTGAGTTCTGTATATTATTAGTCTCGTGTTCGTGACTGCTAACATTCACGTATTAGTTCTAAAAGACTCCGGATTTCCTAGGATATTCTACACAGTTACACTGTCTGTGTGGAAAAGACAGTTTTATTCCTTACTTTCCAGTATAGGATAACTTCTATTTTTTTCCTGCTCACGTGCTTATTAAAGTCTGTAGCACGGTGTGGAGTAAAAGTGGGGGCACCAAATGTGCACCCTAATTTGAAGTGTCACAGCTGTTCTGTAGTTTTGCATGTGGGAAGTCTTACCTGTTTTCTGTTAAATTCACCCCTATTTCACACCTGTAAAGTGAAAGCAGCATTTGTTTTGTTTTGTTTTGTTTTTCACTTTTCAATTGTTGCTGGAATGTGCAATCAAGTAATGGAGTACTACTTCTGTATCATCATAAAACCCAGAAATCATAAGCTGAGACATCCCGAGTTGAGGCTGTGTTTGTAAGGGAGGGCAGCCTAGAGGGTGAAAAGTAAATAGGATTAAAATTCAACCTTTTCCTGTAGGCATGGTGGTGTGTGCCTGTAATCCCAACACTCTGGGAGGCTGAGGCAGGAGGATCACAAGTTCAAGTCCAGCCTGGGCAATGTAGCAACTTATCTGAGAACCTGCCTCAAAATAAAAAATTTAAAAAAGGTCTAAGCCGGGCGTGGTGGCACATGCCTGTAATCCCAGCACTCGGGAGGCTGAGGCAGGAGGATCACTGTGAGTTCGAGACCAGCCTGGGCTACATAGTGAGTTCCAGGTCAGTCTCAACTACATAGTGAGACCCTGTCTCAAAAAAAAAAAAAAAAAAGGTCTGGGGATATAGCTCAGTGTGAAGGCCCTGAATTCAATCTCCAGTATTAAAAACAAAAACCCCCAATAAAACCTAGCCCTTTATGTTTGATAGCAGATTTGAAAAATGCTCCAGTAGGGGGCAAGTATCTAACCAATGGCTCATTAAATTTATATTTTTGTGTTTCTTCTAACAAAGGATTTTCAAGATTGACTATATATACACATATATATCAAAGAACAAAATATAACATTTCTACGGTTAAATTCATCGAATTTATCCATGTTGTGCAAAAACGAAAGTATCCAGCAGATGGCGCCAAAGCCCATCTTTTCTGCACCTCCCTGTGATCTGCAGTTTCAATGTCTGCCCACACCTCGTAGGAGCCAGGGCAGAAAATTCCAGCAAAATGTTTATGGGAAAGTACCACCCAGAATTGTAGCCCTGGGAAGTATCAGCAGCAGCCAGCTTTCCAGGTTCTTCATAGTTTTGGATTTGAGCCAGTTCGATTTTGAAGAAATGGCCCCCGCAGGCCCGAGGGTCAGACTCCTTTCATCTGCCACCTCCATCTTTGCCGCTGACCCCCATGGAGGTGGCAGCCCAGACCTTCTGGGACTCTGGGACACAGAGAATCCTCAGCTTGGCCTTAGACCGTGGAGCAGGAGATGCTGAGGGCCCAAGACCGGCCGTGGCTCTTCCCCAGGCCTTACGTGGGGTGCAGATGTCCCCGAGGCTCTCCCAGGCCAGAGAAGAGCACTGACAGGCGAGGAGACGGGAGAAGGAGCAACCGGGTCAGACGCCTCCGTGGAGTCTCAGGGCCCACACGGTGCAGGCCGGGAGAGGTGCCTGGCCTCCGGGAGTGAACTTCAGGTGGAGAGAAAGTCACTGGGGCGGGGGAGGCAGCCTGTGTGAGCCTTGGAGTGGATCCCGAGGGTCTGTGTTCAGTGACGTCACAGTCAGAGGTGTCACCTCGGCCATGGTAGGAATATTCACGGGAGAAGTCAGCAGACGCTGCGAGTCAGGGTTCCGAGCAGCCCCCCCCACCCCAGTGTTGGAGATTAAACATTTACCAGCACAGTACAAACTGCTCAAGTGAAGGTGGAGCAGTTGTTATGACTTTGTGGTCAAGGTCAGACTCTCTCTCCGTTTCAGCCTCAGCTCCAACCTGATAAGTATAAGGAGGGTGGGCACTGGTGATTGAACCAGGGCTTTTGTGACCCCCAGCCCCTTTTAATTTTTTATTTTAAAACAAGTTCTCTAAATCACTAAATCCTACTGCCTCAGCCTCCCAGAGTGCTGGGATTATAGGTGTACACCACCACACCCAGCACCCCTCTTCTCCGGCATGAGACTAACACTAGTAACTGCCCTGGTTATTTAGAGTGCCCAGGAGATGGGCTCGTAAAAATGCTGTGCTAAATCATAATGGATTTACCAAGGTAACAGCTCCTTGGACAATTATGAGAACGGAGCCCGCCCAATCCCAGTTTTATGGGGAATACTTGAGATTATTGTACACAGCTAAACCAGTTAGAAAAGACTATATGGCAGTTAGGCAGGGCTGGGCTCTCAGCACGGAAGACAATTGTGGCCTGAGGCTCATCTACTCGAGGCCAGGATTCAAAAAAGAAACAACTACACCCTCATACTCCCCTGGGAAGTAACAGCAGCTATTGAGATTCTAATAGGGCATCAGTCACCTGGGTGGGGACCAAAACCTCCGCAGCCCCTTCCTTCCAGCAATCCTTGTTCATTCCTTGCTACATGACTAGCTTCCCCATTTGATCCTCATTTAATCAATATTACGTAAGTGACTATGCTTGTAATTTGTTTGTTTGTTTGTACCTGGGATCGAACCCAGGACCTTGCACTTGCCAGACAGGTGCAGTGCCGCTGAGCTACATCCCCAGCCTTACTTGCTGTAATCTTATTGGTTGATCATAGTTTTGTTCCTCCCTGTGATTTCCCATTGGATCAATATCACCCAAGTGACTATACTTGTAATCTTATTACTTAGCTATAATTTTGCTTCACCTTGTACCTACCCCACCTCCTGGCTTTACTCAATAAAACGCCTTTCAGGAGCAGGGTGGGCGAGCAACCCACTTTCCAGTCCCCATTTTTTCTTTTTCAGACGGAAGCTTTTTTTCCTCTCAATAAATTCTTCCTACTCCTAACCCCCATTTTTCCTGGAATTCACTCTTGGATTGTAGAGAACACGCTCACCATTTTAGATACCTACCAGGTTTCCTTTGGCTTATCTGGAAGTCCTGTGTCACAGGCCCTATAGCAAGATGATGTGTATTTGCTTATTTTTCCATTTATTTAAAATGCTTATGGGTGTTCCCAGTTTACTAGGTGCTGTGGAGGTTGGGCGGCCGCTCCTGGGCCCTTTTGTGGAGGCTCACGCCAAAAAGAGATGGTTGTTTTTCTCAAACTTCCTCTTCTGTGGTATGAACGCATTCAGGCTTGGCTCTAACTCCCCCTGCTAGGAGGGTTACACTCTGGCACTTTCCTTATTTTAGATCATAATCACTGACAAGAAAATGTCCTTGCCATATTTCACCAGCTGCCAAAAAGGTAATAAAAGATGCACAACATTATACAAGGAATGGTAAGAAATATGGTGACTATGTAAGCTAGATGATTTATTGCAATAAGAGACACATTGCCGGGCTGGGGATTTAGCTCGGTGGTTCTGGAGCCTGACTTGCAAGTGCAAGGACCAGAGTTCGATCCCCAGTACCAAAAAATAAAAAACCACACAAAAAAAGATACATTGCCAAGAACAAATCTGAAGCAAGAGGGAGGACTTGAGGGGCTGATGACAATAGTCTTTTACTGCAACACATTTTCAAATTTAAAGTCACCATATTTTTTGATCTCCTGGCCCCGATCAATCACTTACAGCGATTTCTATCATATAAAAGCATTACAAGCCAGGCGTGGTGGCGCACACCTGTAATCCCAGCACTCGGGAGGCTGAGGCAGGAGGATCGCTGTGAGTTCGAGACCAGCCTGGGCTACATAGTGAGTTCCAGGTCAGTCTCAACTACGTCGTGAGACCCTGTCCCTAAAAAACAAACAAACAAACAAAAAAGCATTACAGTGCCCTCAATCCACCTGATTCACCAGATCTGGCACCATGTGATTTCTGGCTCTTCTCCAAAGTCAAAATGACCGTGAAAGGGCAAAATTTTTTTTTATTTTGATATCTATCTACCTATCTATCTATAGGTGTCTAGATAGATAGGTAGATAGATAGATAGATAGATATTTTTTGTACCAGGTATCAAATTCAGGACCTTACACTTGCGAGGAAGCCTGTGGCACCACTGAGCTACATCCCTGACCTGTTTTGCTATTTTTTGTATTTTAATTTTTATCAGTACGTATTTATCGTGCATAGTACATGCCTGTGGCCTTCCCTTCCCCTTTGTACCCTTCTTCTCTTTCTCTTTTCTTCTTTTTTCCTCTGGTACTGGGGATTGAACCCAGGGTCTTTGCGCTGAGCTATATCCCGAGCCCTTTTGTACATTTTTATTTAAGGCAGGGTCTCCGTCTCGCTAAGTCCCTTGGCTGGGCTTGGACTCGTGACCCCTCCTGCCTTAACTTTCACCTCCTCCTCCTCCTAGAGGTCTGGGGTTATAGCCGTGTGCCGCCGCACCTGGCTATTTATTTTTCTTCATTTGACATTCACTAAAGTGTGAGTATGTGTGTTTCTTGCACGTGTGCTCTGTCACATAACCCAGAGGACTTACTCTCTGGGCCTTGGTGTTTCTACCGCTGAGTAGAGGCTTTCTCGACTCCCCCGGAATCTCTGTTTGCTGAAAGCCGCTTGGGAAACCGGAAGCCCTTTCTGCTGACCAGCACAGACTCCCGTCTGCCAAGTTGTCTGAGAGCAAGTGGAGTTGTGGCCGGAGGCTGTGACAGAAATCACTGCCCAAGACATGGAGCCTTGGGCAAATCCAAGGGACAGAGCCGAGTGTCAGAGCAAGTGCCTGTGTCGCCTGTTTGTGATGGAGCTGCTTCTGTGACACTCTGCTTGGGCCACCCCTGGGGACAGTTTAGCTTACACGTGGCTTCCCAGAGACGTGTCTGTCATGAGGCCTATAATAGCACACACATGTAGTAGAGGAGTTGCTTCCAGACTCTTCTCTGTGCACAGGACAAGGCGTGCAGCGGGAGTACTGAACAAGCCCCAGCGCCAAGGCACATGGAATTTAGTTTTTCTGGTACTGGGGATTGAACTCAGGACCTTGGGCTTACGAGGCAGGCCCAGTGCCACTGAACTACATCCCCAGCCCAGAATTTAGATTTTTCTTAGCAGCCTCCTCTGAAAAAGTAATAAGAAGCGTAATCAATAATGCAAGACACGCTTCATCATTTTAACCATGTAATCACTCTTCAGAATGATTATTGAGGTGAATTACATCCCTTTGTCCCTACCATGCCTCCGGACTCCAGAAGGCACCATGGTTCCTGCTTGCTGTTTTAGGCGCAGGGCCTGGGGCCTGCAGCCACCCTGTCAGGCAGCTCAGATCTGGCTGTGTCCACACAGCCTGCCAAAGTCACAGGATGGGAGGAGGGTCGGTGCACCTGGGCTTCTGAGGGGATTTAATCTTAGGGGTTAAAATGTCCACCGGGCAGCTGGGCATGGTGCTGCACACTTGTAATCCCTGCACCCTGGGAGGCTGGGGGGCGGGAGGATCCCAAGTTCAAGCCCAGCTCCAGTGACTTAGTGTGAACCTGTCTCAAAATAAAAAAGAAAGGGGGCTGGGGATTTAGCTCAGTGGTTCCGCCGCCTGCCTTGCAAGCGCAAGGTCCCGAGTTTGATCCCCAGTACCAAAAAAATAAATAAACAAAAAATAAAGAAAGGGGCTGGGAATGTAGCTCAGTGCGAAGGCTTCAGTACCCTGCATGCTCCTACACACACGAAGCAGATGCTGGCTCAACAGGACTGGATGGAAAGCGTGAAAATCCCTTGTGCCCCGGCGCCGTTGGTGAGTGTGACTATTTGGTGCGTGATTCAGCACCCCCACAGCGCTGTGAGATGAGCAAGAGCAAGCTGTGTCACCCTGACTCAGCTTCCTCCTGTCCCTCCTTCCCTCCTCCCCTGCCTTCGTCCTTCCTTTTGCAGTGTCGAAGATGGAACCTAGGGCCTTGTGCATGTGAGGCGAGTACTCTGCCACTGAGCTACATCCCTGACCCCTTCCTTATATTTTGAGACAGGATCCTGCTAAATTGCTCAGCTGCCCAAGCTGGCCTCCGACTTGTGATCCTCCTGCCTCAGCCTCCTGAGTAGCTGGGACGAGAGGCATGGGCCAAGTCGGGGTGGAGTCTGTGCAGTGAAGGGATGGCCCTGGGCATGGCTTGTGAGTGGGAGGGAGGGAGGCTGCTGGTTCTTCCTCTTATTCCTAGATGAGGCTCCCAGAAGGCAGGTCATGGCACCCCGTCTTGGCGGAGTGCTTCTCCCACTCACTGATCTGATAGCCTTGTGCTCTCTTCCATCTCCTGCCTCTCAGAACTGCCCGTGAGGTCTCCAGGCCAACGGCATCGCGCACCCCCAGAGGACCTCACCCGACACTGGCTCCTGCGCTGTGCCCCCCGAGCCCTGGGCAGAGAGGCATCCTGTTAACCTTAGTAACTGCACATCCAATCCTTGGGGCACTGTTAGGCACACCAGGGAGTTTCATCCTCTGAGGACCTCTTCCCTCCAAGGTTTCCCTGCCCCTCTCTCCTGGGTGTCTGCCTACCTCCAGTCCGAGCTCCAGCTCTTGTCTCCTGGCTCAGCAACTTGTACCCATCCCGGGCTGCCCCAAATTCCTCCTGGCTGGTTTCCCTTCCCCCGGCCTTGCCCACTTGATCAGTGCCATCTTTCTAACAGGGAATTCTGACTTTGCCCTCAAATTTGAAAGTGGCCCAAAGTTAGAAAACAAGCAAACAAAGAAGCAGCCTCCCTGGGTAGATACAGAACCTTCTTTGTGATCTGGCTGCTGGTGACCTCTGACGTTATCTTTTGCCCCTTTCCAGTCTGCGTTGTAGAACTGCGCGTAGCTCCACGGCGGAGAACCGGGCCGCCCACACCTCCCCATCTCTGCGCATGTTCTCCTGTTTTCCATAGCTCAGGTCGCAGCGGCTCGATTGCCCGTCTGTGCCCTGTGACCTGGCCAGCTGCTTGCCGGAGGACAGGGCCTTGATGGCCCTCTGTAGTTCTCAGCATTCGGTGTGATAACTTACAGTTGGATGAAAAGTAAATAAGTATGAGCAACTCCAGAAGGGGCTGGTCTTTGTGGAAAGGAAATCAGTAGGGGAACGGTGTGAACTGAGCTCAGGTCTTAGGGGGTCCTGACCCTTCCCGCCCTGCGGAAGGCCTCTCGGCCAAGGGGTCCCAGGGTAACGAAGACCAACAGGAAGGGAATGCAATCCCCAGCAGGAGACGTAAAGGAAGCAGGGTGCATGGGGTGACGGGCTGGGGCAGGATGACAGCTCACAGAGACGAACCTGACTAGAGCCAGGGGTGGAGATGCCGCAGCAGCACCCAGGAGCTGCCCCCACCCCAACCATTGGGAGGAGGCGCAGGCAGGAAGCGAGGCTGTCACACGCTCCTCCCCCAGCAGGGGTCCCCCACCCTCACAGGAGCCCAAGAGCCAAAGGGTGTGGCCAAAGAGCGACTCTTCTGCACCCGGACTCGGGAGCCCTGACTTTGTCCGCATCCATCACTGACTGGCTGCGTGACCTCCGAACGCCCAGTCCTCTTCTTCACCCTCAAATTTATTTAGAAAGAGAGAGACCGTCATCCACGTCTGAAATTGTTCGACCCTTTGCAGGTTAAATCTGCCACAGTTCCAAGGTCTGGGAGCTGTGACTGAGTCCCGGTTGGTACTGGTGGTTTGGGACATGCCCCACATGTACCTGTGACCTGTACACGGTTGACCTGTCCTCCTGCTTCTGCTGCTCACGGGATTGGCCGGGTTATTGGAGGTGCTTCCCCAGGTGCTTCCCTCTTGCTTTTCTTTTCTTTCTTTTTTTTGATACTGGGGATTGAACTGGGGACCTTGGGTTTCGAGGCAGACAGTAGAACCACTGAGCTAAATCCCCAGCCCACCTCTTGCTTTTATCTCTGCCACATCAGGAGATAAAGTGAAGGGTCTGGCAGTTAGTTAATCCTTAAGGGTTAGATTCTGCCTGGGTCCTTTGAAAACTGGCTGCCCCGGGGGAATGACATCTGCTCCAAGGTCCTGGGACAGGCATTTCACAAATCCTGCTGGCTTCCACCACGGTGGTATGTGGTTTCCACCAAACCCACTGATCATCCCATTAAGACTGCTAATAATAGGGTAGAGGTTTGGGCTGCTGTTCAGAGGCTCCAAGCTGGTCATTACCCAGCCAGCCAAGCTGGCAGCCACAGCCCCCCGTTAATCCCACCAGTGCTGCCCACTGGGCCACCTTGTCCTCTCCCGGGCGGTGGGCCACAGGTGTTTCTCTTCCTCCAAAGACCCCCATGTGTCTCACTTCCTGTAACGCTGGCTGCCACACCAGGGGTAGGGGTCACGCACGAGTCCCAGGTTAGAAAACTGAGGATCAAAGAGAAAAAATAGCGCGCTCAATGCTTCCCACCACCACATGGCAGAGCTGCAATCAAAGCCTTGCCGAGCCTAGAACCAAGGTTGGGCTCTCTCCAGAAGCCAAGGAGCTCTCCTCAACCCCGCCCCATTCGGTCTCTGCCACTTTGCCATCTGCTGAACAAATCACACTCAGCTCAGTGCCTCGTCCTTCCTCCCATGCCTTTCCAAGGCACTCTGCTTTGTTTTGGATCCCTGTCGCTTCTTCCACCGGGCTGGGAGTGTCTCGAGGCCAAGGGGATGTGTCCTCCCGAGCGCTCTTTCCGACCTGCTGATACCACACCGGGCTCCCGTGGCCTGCTCCACGGCTCTTGGGCCGATGCAGAAGGAGCCCAGGAGTGACATTTCATTCTCAGAGCACCGGTTTTGGGCTCATAAGATTCCTCTTCTCTTATGCTCTCAACCTCCTCTTCAACAATTGAGCCTGCTCTGCTCTGGAACTTAAGTGTCCCAGGGGCCCATGTGTTACAGGACTGGCCTTCCAGAGTGGAGCTCTGGGGAGGCCGTAGGACCTTTAAGAGGTGGGGGGCTGGGGAGGCCTTAGTCACTGGGGATGTGCCCTGGAACAGGGCAGAGGGACCCGGGCTTCTGCCTTGCTCTCTTTTACCCCCTGGCCATGAGGTGAGCAGTTCTGCTCCATCGTGATGTTTCTGCCTCGCTTTAGGCCCAAAGCCACGGGCCAACTACTAGGAGCTGAAGCTCTGAAACTATGAGTCGGGTATCCTGACAAAGATGCGGACTTCAGAGGTCCTCTCACCTCTGTCCTGGAGCCTTCTCTGTCCACCTACCCCAAAACTGTGCCGGTCACTCCCTCTGTTTCTTCTCCTACCCAGAGCTTACTGTGATGTGTGCTACGTGCTTGTGTGAGCGTCTGTCTTGTCCCCTCCCCTCCCAGAACGTGAACCCCAAGAGGGCAAGCCATATGTATTATGACTTGCAGTGTGTTGAATGGCTGATAAAAGATGCTTCCGTCATTTTCATTCTCTAGTTGATCCAGGACGGAGGGGCTCAGCTACCCCCACCCACCCACACCCCTGCTCTGGGCTTCCGTCTTTATGTGTAGAGCAAGGATTGTGGTTCTACATATTCTTATAGGCCCTTGCAGAAAAAGTGAGGTAATTTTAGGTTGCTGTGTTATTAAAGTTAAGGCCTCAGACAAATGTGACTAGTTACGGGGTGAGGCTCATGTCTGACTCTCTCGCTTTTTAAAACTTAATTTTTGCAATAGACTATATAGATAACATGGTTCAAAAAAATAAAAGTATACACAGATGTGCAGGGACGGAAAGGTTTGATCCTTTTCCTTGCCCGTAAGTGGGGTCACAGCTGATACCTCTATAACAAGAGAAAGGAAGTGAAAGACCCCCCCAATGAAAATTACATCACTCTGATAAAAGGAGATCAAAGAGGACATCAGAAAATGGAAAGATATCTCATGTTCCTGGATAGGCAGAACAAATAAAGATAATGTTGGTACTTCCAAAACTGACACGGAGATTTAAAACAATCTCAATCAAAATATCCACAGCATTCCTCACGGATCTAGAGAAAACAATCCTAAAATTTGTATGGAACTAGGAGAGACCCAGAATAGCAAAAGCAATCCTGGGAAAAATAACAAAGCAGAAAGCATCACAATCCCAGATTTGAAAAAAAATGTTTTTCTCTCCGTACCGGGGACCAAGCTGAGGACTTTGCACTTATGAAGCAGGTGCAGTTCCACTGAGCTACACCCCTGCTCCCCAGATTTGAAATTCTACTACAAAGCTACAATGGTTACAAACAGTATGGTACTGGCACAACAGCAGACATGTGGATCAATGAAACAGAATAGAAGAAGCAGAACAGCAGACACATTCAGCTATTTGATCTTTGATAAAGTGTCCAAAAAATACACTGGAGGAAAGATGGCCTCTTGATGATGCTGGGAAAATTGGACACCCACATGCCAAGATTGAGTCTGGACCATGCGTCTCACCATGTACTAAACTAAAATCAAAGTAGATAAAAGATCTACATGTTAAAACAGGACATTTAATCTGCTAGAAGGTAACCCTTCTAGGGTACAACCCTCGAAGGCATAGGCACGGGCAGGGACTTTCTGAACAGGACCCCAGTGGCCTGAGAAATAATACCCAGAATCAACAAATGGGGTCCTATTAAATTAAAAGGCATCTGCACAGCAAAGGAAACCACCAACGAAGTGAAGAAATAACCTACAGTATGGCAAAATATTTGCCAGCTATTCCTTGGGCAGAGGACTAACATCTAGAATATAAAAAGAATTCGAAAACATTTAAACCGCCAAAATAAAAACCCAGTCAAAAAATGAACAAGTGAAATGGCTAGAAGTAGAGTTGGTGTGTTAGTTACTTTTTTGTTGTTGTTGTTGTTGCTGAGACAAACATCAGACACTCAAAGTTAAAGGAGGAAAGATTTATTTAGCTCACCGTTTATAGAGGTTTCAGTGCATAATTGGCTGGCTCTAAGGCTGGGTAGCGTGGCAGACAGGGACTGCAGAGGAGAGACAGTTCCAGAAGGTAGCAAAGCAGTAACAAGGGACCACCACAGCTCTTTCCATCCTTTAAATCTCCTCCAGGTTACGTAGGGTGGGCAGCACTCACACCCTTAATCCTAGTGCCCTTGAGCCCAGCACTGCACCAGGAATCAATCCCACAATCACACACTCTAGATCCAGTTACCTCTGAACAAGCCCCACCTACGATCCCATAAGGCTTTGGGGGAACTTCTAGACCCAGCCATAACATTCCGCTGCTGACCCCTCTGCCCCGCAAAGACTCATGCATGTCCCTTTATGCAAAAGGCATTTAGTTAAACTCCAAGAGTTGCCAAAGTCCTAACAGTTTCAGCATTGCTGAAAAGTCCAAGTCCGGTCTCCTCTAAGATTTAAGGCAAACTCTTAGCTACAAACCCCTGTACAAATGAAAAGAAAGTTAAACATTTCCAACTTTCAGGGGCACAAGATAGACATTTTCATTCCAAAAGTTACAAATGAGCATAGCAAGGAAAGGGAACAAAGTGTGGCCAAAATCCAGCAGGGCAGACATTAAATCTCACAGCCTCACTTCCAGCATCCCTGGCAATCTCTGGCAAGCTGTGAACTCCAAAGGGCTTGCAGTATCTTTGTCCCTATGACATTGTCAGTGGTTGTAGTTCCCATGGCTTCTCTCCTGGGATGGCTCTGCCCGCTCCTTGCAGTTTTCTTCAGATAATCCATGTCCCTGGATTCTCCAACCTTTTGGGATCTCCAGTGCACCTTTGGCTTCACAGCTTCACACACTGCCCTGTCAGGGGTGCACTGCCTGGCCTCCCAGGCCTTCCTCTGAAATCTGGGTGAAGCCTCCCTGGCCCCACAACATTGCATTCTGCACGTGCCTAAAACCAGCACCACGTGGATGACGCCAAGGTCTGCTGCCAGCTGGAGCAGTAGCCAGGCTTCCTTCTCTTGGCTGTAGGGGTCCAGGCCCATGAACCAAATCCCAAGGCACGACTTCCCTAGGCCACTGCCATTCTCTGGTGGTGCTCTGGGGCTCTTTTCTCAGAAGAAAGTCATTCACTCTTGCAATTTTTAGACTGCAAAAGATAGTCCTTCTGCTTTTTGTGATGCCCTCAGGTCTACTTTTCTGTGGTCTTCTTTTGAAATACTTTGGCATTTTCTTTCTAGTCTTTTCAGAGACTGCTTTTTCCTGTTGCATCTTTGCAGGCTGCAGCTTTACTGGAGTTTGCTTTCTGGCTGAACTCATAGTGTTTTGAATCCTTGTGCTGAGCTCTTTGTTCTTTATTCTCAACATAAATCTGGCTAAAAGTGCCCAACAGTAGTAGCCAGGCCACTGACTGTCTTGAAATTTCTTCTGCCAGATTCTTTATTCCAGCACCCTTAATCTCAGTCTCGGGCAAAATCTCTGAACACAAGCAAATGCAGACAAACTTTCTGCTAAGCCAAAGCATGCATCGTCTGGAGTCCAACAGCCTGTACTGTCCTTCTTCCCAGTAGAAACTGCCCAAGCCTGGTGTCTACTGACAGGATTTCTGTCAGCCTTCTGATCCTCTGAGCTCCAACAGGATTTCCCATAAAATACAGCCTGAGGTGTTCCAGCTCTACTTTCTCAGCTCCTTTCTCCACACCTTTCCAAACTTCCCACAAGCCAGTTTCAAAAGTTTCTGAACCACACGGTCAGGTACAGTTGCAGAGCAACCCCACCTCACTGGTACCACATTCTGTGTTAGTTACTTTTTCATTGTTGAGGCAAAGTATCTGACATCCAGAGTTAAAGGAGGAAAGGTTTATTTAGCTCACAGTTTGTAGAGGTTTCAGTCCATAATTGGCTGGCTCCAAGGCAGGGTGCATGGCAGAAGGGCATCACAGAGGAGAAATAGTTCATGGCAGGCAGAAGGTAGCAAAGCAAGCAAGGGAAGACTAGAGTTCATTCTTTTCTTTTTTAAAGTTTCATGTTGTACAAATCCTTAGATGTTCTTTATTCACTGGTCCATTTCTACAACAAATACATCTGCAAAACTATATAATAAAATTATTTACATTTCCAAATAACAAGATTGCTCAGTGGTTCCACTGCCTGCCTTGCAAGTGCAAAGACCTCAGTTCGATCCCTGGTACCAAAAAAAAAAAAAACAAAAAACCAAAACCAAAAGCCCCAAATAATAAGATTGCTTTTGTTTCTGCTACTGCTATTCATGCACAGTACTTCACAGCACAGTACATCATTAGAAGTCCTAAAAATGTTCAACCTGTACTCTAGGCTACTTAGGAAATTTGACAACTAGCAACGTCTATAATGGCATTAGCTCCTTGCAATATATGCCAAAAAGATTTTTTTTTTGTACCAGGGATCAAACTCAGGACCTTGCACTTGTGTGGCAGGTGGTAAAACCACTGAGCTAAATCCTCGGCCCTATGCCAACGTTTGAAAAACCTTGAACTTCATCTTGCAACACCGAAAGGGCTCAAGATGTTCTCCCCAATGCACTTTACAAAATAAGTTGCGGGGACAAGGAAAAGGGCCACATTGTTAAAATCACTGTATAGAAATAGATTTTTAAAAGTCACAGCTCAAAATTGCTCTTTGTAAAATTCACACACATTTACAAGTATAAAATTGTTGTCCAGCTTGTTTACTTGGACTTTCTTTCCTGGCTTGGATTGTATTGCATTGGTTACGTCTTTAGTAGAGCAGAAGGCTGAAGCAGGTCAAGAGGTTCGTTACCGATGTCCATTTTCCATACTTTTAGAAGCCACAGTTGGCTCTTCAGTTTGGGAGTTTCTTTAGCTTAGGGTTTTAGGCTTTTCAGCTATCTCTTTTTGCTGACTTTGCCCAAAGACTATCACAGCATTTACTTCTAGTTCTGATTTGGCAACAGAGCCCTGCGTGCTGCGGCAGAAGTCTCCTTTGGGACTAAATTCTGTGAAGGGGCTATGCTGGGTACAATCTCTGGATGGGATCCCACCTTCTCCTCCACTGGGCCACCTGCATGTGGTTCAGATACTATGCCACCATGATTGGTTTTTGTGGTTGGTGCCATAGAGATGCACTTAGAAGGTGCCAGAGTGGTTAATATCGAGTGAATACTGGTGGGAAAAGGTTCACAAGGTAAACTGAGACCTGCTGAGGCAGTGCCAGGGCCCACAGGGCTGGAAGTCAGTTTTAGAAGAGTAGGTGCTGGGAGTGTTGGGCTTTTACTCTCCAGGTCTGTGGACAGTTGCTCTGTTCCCAAGAGCCCTTGGACTTGAGTCTCTCCCTCTGCACTACGTTGCACTTCCCCTTTCTTAAGAGAGCCCATAACTTTCTTACACACTTTGATGGGCAAAATCTGCCCAATTTTGTCCACTTTTCCTTTGCCCTCACTGGGTGGTACTGAGCATTGCAGATTGACAGATGAGCTTGGCTGACTGTGAAGAGGGCAAGGGCTCTGATCTGCTGAGGTGTTTGCCTGAGGAACAGCCTCATCTGGATTCAATTGTTTTGTTTTGTTTTTTTTTGTACTGGGGATCGAAAGCAAGTCCTTGCACTTGTGAGGCAGGCAGCAGAACCACTGAGCTAAATCCCTGGCTGTGGATTCAATTCTTTTACTTGCTGGATAGAGGGATGAGGAGGAGGAGGGACAACTGGAAATGTACAAGGAAGGGAAGGAAGCTGGACAGGAGTGGCTTGTGAGCTAAGGACTGAGGGTTGACCTGCCTGAATGTTTACAGCAGGACTCCTGGAGGGGACACTAGGTACAGGAGCTGAGGTATGTGCAATGGGCCAACAGCTGCGAAAGAGGGAGGCACCAGGCCAGAGCTGGTAGTCTGTTGGGCTGCAGGAATTGTGCTTGACTGTGATCCTTTCACGGCCTGAATTATTGTAATAAACTGAGGTGTAATAAACCAAGGCCAGATATTAGACAAGCAGCTGCATGTCCCTCAGAAACCATAACCTTGTTACCCACATTGGGCATTGTGATGAGTGCTCACATCAATGTAGACTGGCAGGGCTGCTGGTGTGTTAGCCGAAGTGGCTATGGCATTAGAAGTGACAAATACAGTTATTTGATTTGGGGGCAAGGGAGTAGAAATGGATGAAGAACTTACAGGTCCTGGTATTACTGGAGGGTTGGTTGGGCCAACGTTCGGACCGACCTCACTCCATTCTGTACGCACAAGAGTTGGCACAGCTCATTACTGGGAGGTAAGTTTAGAGAATGAGAAGATGCTGGATCCCGAAGAGTGGCAATGACAGGTCCTCCTCTGAAGCTACCGGAGACGTCACTTCCAGATCTGTAAGCCCAGGGGGTTTAACGGTCACATCAGGAGCCCCAGGGTTGTCAGGACATTGACTTAATGGCATTGGTGCTTCCCTCATGGCAGGAGACATCAAATTTCTGTCCTCTTTGACACTGGGAAGTTTGTTAGGATCCGGAAGTTGCCCATCCTTTTTGGATTGATCTTCAGGGGCAACCATTTTAACTTCTTGGGCAGGGACTGCTTTTTGCCCTACATTTACCAGCTCCTTCCTACCCTGGGGATTCTGTCAATCAGTCCTGAGGCACATTCAAGCTCTCCTTGCTGTCCCCGAAACAGCCTCCACTGCAGCCACAGATATAGGGGAACCCTGAGGAATCAGCCCACTGCTGTTAGGATGAGTAAGAGAAGTAAGACTGACCAGTACATTTCTCGGCAACTCAACGGACTGCAGCAGGGCTGCATTTGTTTGAGAGGTCAGAGTGAGTTTGGGGGCTTTTGAATTTTGCCTCCCAGGACTTGGGGTGGTTTCTCTCCTAGATCCAGGACTAGATCTGAGACCGTTGCTTGGACTTGCCCTTTTTGTTGCTCTGGAATTACATTGCTTTCCAGGATTCACTGCCACAGAATCTAATTTGTGAGTTTGTGGGGTAGTAGAATTGGAAGGTTTATTCATAGTAAGATTTGAAGGTGCTGGCCCAAAAGCCTTCAGAGTTGTTGGAGTTAAGCCCTGTTGATTAAAGCCCCTGTTTAAAGTTGGCCTGGGAGGTAAAGGAATATTAATCTATGGAGGGAAGAGTCCTGCTTCGGTGGCATTGAGTCTTTCTGGCGACTGAGAAGGTTCTGTGCTGGGAGGGTGGTTGTTGGGTGTCTGAGGATAATAGCATCGGGGGTTGGCTCTGTTGGGTGTTTTAGGCCTAGATGTCTGGGTTGGAATAGCTGCATTCGGAAAATGGTGGCCGTGGGAGCTAGGCAGGGAATTTACAGGGGGTTGCTGGGGAGTGGCACCTTGAGTTGCTGAAGGGAGCGACGATGGTCCAGGTTTGGGCCCTGCCATCATTAACTGATTCTGGGAAACTACTAAATGTGAAGGCGTATGATTTGGGCCTCCCGAGACAGACGGTACTTCACTGCCACTTGCTTTAGGAAGTGACGACATCGCTCTGAGTGGCGAGCTAGAAGGATTCTGCGGGTTCTCCCGGTATAGCATCTTTTAAAATTACCTCCCAAAGCAGTATTCACAGGCATTGGCACCCTTTGTGTATCAGGTGATGGTGGTATGGAGGCAGGTCCTTGCAAACGGACCGTGACAGGTACACTGCCGCTCTGCTGCATGGGCATTCTCTGGGGGTCTGGGTTCAGGGTGCGGACATTTTGGGAGAGGAAAAGCCTAACAGACCTGGGATCTTGCTGCATCATGAGCATCTTCATCATTTGTTGTGGCTGCTGCTGCTGCTGCTGCTGAGACTGAGGCTGACTGGGAGATGGCTGTGGCTGCTGCTGACCGCAGCTTTCTGTCCCCTGTATCTTTTCCAGGCTATTTAGAGCAGGCAGCACTCACACCGTTACTCCCAGTGCCCTTGAGCCTAGCATTGCACCATGAATCAATCCCAGTGTCACACATTTTCAGTCCAGCCACCTCTGAAAAAGCCCCACCTATGATCCCATGAGGCTTTGGAGGACATCTAGACCCAAGACATAACAGATGGCCAAGAAATGCATGAAAAAATGTTCAGCATCGTTGGCCATTAGAGAGATGCAAATTAAAACAACATTGAGACATTGTCTTTCTCCAGAAAAAATGTCTACCATTAGGAATTCAAATAACAACTGCTGGCAAGGCTGCAGGTAGGAAAAAGGAGCCCTTCTACATCAATGGTGTTAATGTAAACTAGTACAGCCACTGTGGAGATCGGTATGGGGAGTCCTCAAAAAACTCCAAATAGAAATCCCATCTGACCCAGTGATTGCCCTTTGGATATCTTCTCAAAACAATCGAAGACATCATATAAAAGTGATACATGGGAAGTGGGAGGGGTAGGGGAAAAGAAGGAAAAGGGAAAAATATGAGAAAAGGAAAAAATGGGAACAAAGTCTCTGTAAATAGGGAGGGGTGGAGGGGTTGAAAGGAGGGCAGGGGAAAGGGGAGAAAATAAGAACCAAGGTACGTCATGTAGAGGTACACATGCCCAGTGATAAATGTAATTGTATTGTGTACCTAAAATGTACCAGTAAAAGAATTTAAGAAGAAAAAAAAAGTGTGCATAGCAACATAATCTGTAACAGGTAATCTTAGAAATAGGCTATATACCCATCAGCAGATGACTAGATAAAGAAAATGGACATACACACCACTTAGCCATAAAGAAAGATAAATCTTGCTCAATGGTTTCCTGAGTTCAATCCCCAGTACCAAAAAAAAAAAAAAAAAAAAAAAAAAAAAGATTAATCACAGGATCGCTGTGAGTTCGAGACCAGCCTGGACTACATAGTGAGTTCCAGGTCAGTCTCAACTACATAGTGAGACCCTGTCTCAAAATAAATAAATAAAAATATAAAGAAATAAAAACATAAAATGTTATCCCCCCCCAACAAAGAAGGGTTGATAAAAGTAAATTACAACAAATTTATTTAATGGAATTTTCAGGTGGACATAGGAGGCTTCAGAAGACCTAAAGACCAGGGAATGCATTTTTTTTTTCTTTTTACCAGTACTGGGGGTTTGAACCCAGGGTCTTCACACTGAGCTATATCCCTGGCCTTTTTGAGTTTTTTAAGACATGGTCTCACTAAAAGTCACTAAGCTGCCTTCTAGGCTGGCCTTGAGTTAACATCCTTCCTGTCTCACACTCCCAGACTGCTGGAATTATGGTGTGCGCCACCAGCCTCCACACAAACTGCTTTTAGTCTTACGTTTGATGACAAAGAGACAGCCATCTGTTGCCACCACAGATGTGCAGTGCCTAGTGACATTACCCAGACTGTCCTTTCTGGTGAAACCCACTGGTTCCCTGCTAAGAGCCTGAGACTCTTGCCCTGGGCTTCATAGGCACTGGGGCCACAGCTCTTGGCACACACAGGTGTCTGCTGGGTGCTGTGCTTGTGTGTGCTGTCTGTCTGGGGTCATCTCAGAGCCTGTGACAGTGCTCGGTGCCTGTGCTGCACTTAATCAGCAGCTGAGGTCCGCATGGCTCCAGCCCACGGTGGCTGCTCCCATAGCTCCCAGAGGCCCTGCGGCCCCAACCCCAACTCCTTTCTAACCTGCCCTGGCAGGGTCAGGAGGATCCTGGATCAGGACCAGCTCAATAGCTGAGATGCCACCGTAGCACAGTCTCCTGGAGCTGCCTTACTGAAGTGGAACTGAGCTGGCCAGTGCTGGCTTTGGGCTCAGAGTCCAGTGCCCAGTTACACATTAAGGGACAGCAGGCCGGTTGGGCCAGTGGAGACCTGCACCTGTAAGGTCACCAGCTCCACAAGTCACTGTTGTGCCCTGTGACCCTCAGAATTGTCTGTGATCTCGTCCCAGCATAGCGGAGCTGGTGGGTGCCCACTGGGCTCCTCGTGCAACATTGCCAGGTAGCTCAGAGCCAGACACAGGGCTTCCTAGCCCAGCTCTTCCCTCCACTAACTGTGTGCCTTTAGAAAGCTGCCTGACCTCTCTGAGCCTTCTTTATCACCCAATTGTCCGTGAGGCAGAGCAAACAATGTGATAAATTAATGGGGAATATTTAGGGGTGAACAAAATACCCTGTGTGAGAGTATTGAATCCTAATGTCTTAAAAATAGTTGCTTTTGGTTTGTCTGCATGTTTGTTTCATTTTCCTTGAGCTTATTAATTCCAGTGCCTGGCCCACATCTCCTGTCTCTCATGTAACTCTGGATCCTGGAGCTGGGACTTGGGCGCCTTCTGAGGGGCCACCTGCCTCAGAGCCCTATGTTGCACTTTGGTTACAATGGTGTCTTAGTCACTTTCTTGTCGTTGGGACACAATACTGGACACCCATAACTTAAAGGAGGAAAAGTATGTTTTCGTTCATAGCTGCAAAAGTTTCAGTCCATGGTCAGCTGATTTAAACACAGAAAACGGCATGGTGGAAGGGCCTGGGCAGAAGACAGGGGCTCACGTCATGGTGGCCAGAAAGCAGAGAGAGAAAGGACCAGCCAGGAGGGAGATGCACCTTCCAGGCCATGCCCCAGAGACCTCCCCCTCTTCAGACCCTAACGGCACACTTAGCTTGGAACTCGTCCCTGGATTAGCCCACAGATGAGTATAGCACCCAGAATCCGATTGCCTTTTTAAAAACCCACTTTTGAACACATGAGGTCCTTGGGACTTTCTATATCTAAACCATAGCAGACGGGGAGCTACATGAACCCATCACCACAAATGTACAGATGGCTCCAGGTTCCCCATCATCCTGATACCCTGTTCCCAGAAGCCCCCACCCCTAGTGCTCCGAGTTAGTGGTATAGGGAAGGAAATGTTTTTTGTCTTCTGCGTGCTCCACAATTCTTAGTTGGGACAGGCTCCTATAATGTAAAATGAGTAGAAAACAGACAAGATTACTAACATATTCCCCCAGCCCCACCGCCTAGGAGATACTCAGAGAAGTCTTAGCTCCCTCGTTTTCGGTCAAGAAAGGAGGGCAAGGGGCCACTGGATGCAGAGCAGCCTCAGACACGCAGGGGAGCAAAGGGAGGATTTGTTAGTAGCATGGAGTTATGCCGCCTCCATTGAGAAGTCTCCAGGTTAGCTAGAAATAAATGAGGCTGCCCCTTTCCTCTACCCTGTGACAGCCAGAAGGGGCTGTGACTAACAGCTATCACACCTCTGCCCAGAGTCCTCCAGGTATCCCTGCGGTGGCTAGAAACTGCTAAGGGCTATGACACTCAGTGGCACTCAGAGCCTGGAGCTGCCTGCATTAAGGAAGCTGCACTTTGCCAATTTGCTATTTCTACCCCAATGGAGCAAAAGAACCCTCCGTGGATTGCTGACACAGCGCTGGTGATCACAGTGCCACCAACCGCAACTGCGTGAGTAGAGTCTCCTTCTCTTCCTTCGGGGACACCCTTACAAATGGGACTTCTTTGTAGATATAAACGTCCCTTACAAGGGGATGACCTATCTTGTCTGTAGAGCTTCTCTAGCACCTGCAGTTTTTCTAATGGTCCTTATGCCAGGGAGGTGCACCTGGGCTGACATAGTCTGTTCCTAGTGGGCTCCTGTGCTCCAGGCACAGGGCCAAACATGTACTGTAATCCAGAGTTTCCTTTCCTCCTCCCTGGGTGGCAGACTGCTGCCATAGGATGGTAAGGATGGTCAGCAGGGAGGCGTACACACATCTGTGAAGCCAGCACTTGTCCATTCCAACCAAACCCTGTGCTGTCTGTTTCTTTCTGGCTGTTACCTAAGGTCCTGGTGGCCTCTTTCCAGGGGCCCCAACCAATTCCAGAAACACCTCAGCTTGCTGACAGGGCATGGAACAGTCTGCCCACCACTCCCCTGGTGGTGGGCCTCTCAGGGTTGTTCTGGGGCACTCTGTGGGTATGGTCAAGGCAGAATGTTGGCAATGTGACCAGTGTGCTGAGATGACACACGCTGGTCAAGTCCCTGCTGTTGTGGCCATGATATGGCTTTGTGCTCTTGCCACAAACAGAGAAGAGCTGCCACTCACCCATCCACCAACTCCTCAAATGGCTCCTTCCGGCCTCCACTTTTCCTGGAAGAAGACCCTCAATTTCCAGGCTTCTCCCTGCCCCACTTGGCTGACTTCTTTTCCTTGAATCCTCTGTACAAGAGACCAAGTGCTGTTCCTTTTGAAATTGCTGCCCTTGGGGCTCTTTTCCCATTTTCAGTGCACAGCTAGCCAGCCCTTCCTTTCCAGGTGTCCAGGTGCTATTGAAGCAAGTTTAAGTTCTCTGTCTAGTCTGGAAGGGTCAGTCTACTCCCAGGGCATTTCGTCCAGATGGGGCCTCTGCCTAGCGAATCTCACCAGCCCGGGCCCTCTGATCGCAGGATCTCTTGGCTTGACTTTCTCACGTCCTCTTTCCCCTCTCTCCAATGGGCTCCACATGAAGGATGCGGGATGATTCCAGTCCAGAGAGGACATTCACTGGCCCTACAGGCAGGGAAGTCATTCTGCCCTTTCCAGGCACAAAGCGGACAGGACACTGTTCTCTGCCCATAGAAGAAAATGCAAATGGTGCTCTGGGTGTGGCGAGTGCCTGGGGCCTCCATGCTGGCTTGAGCTCTTTCCTCCATTCAGCAGGCTGGAATATGAAAATAACGTAAAACTCATCATCCGCCATGACATGCACATTGCCACAGAGAGGTGCAGAGTATCATCTATCCAAAGGCGATTTAAGATTAATTGCTGCGTGAGAAAACTTGAGATGACCTGAACATTTATGGACAGTAAATGAAAAGCTCATCAAAATTTCCCCAAATTTGAAAACAACCCTGACAAACTACACGGCTAACAATGTCAAGTTGGGAAGCTGAAAGCAACTCTCCTGATGTTCAGTAATAAAAACCAAATGTGAAAGGCGGGGTGTGGTGGTACACGCCTGTAATCCCAGCACACGGAAGGCTGAGGCAGGAGGATCACAAGTTTTTTTTTTTTTTTTTTTGAGACAGGGTCTCACTATGTAGTTGAGACTGAACTGGAACTCACTATTTAGCCCAGTCTGGTCTTGAACTCACAGCAATCCTCCTGCCTCAGCCTCTGGAGTGCTGGGATTACAGGCGTGCACCACCACACCCGGCCAGGATCCCAAGTTTTAAACCCTGCCTGGACAGCCCAGCAACAACCTTTCCAGTCCCTGCTTTGTAAACTCGGCCACCCGAGTTCGATCCCTGGTACCAAAAAGAAAATCTTTTGCAGGGCGTGGTAGCGCATGCCTGTAATCCCAGCACTCAGGAGGCTGAGGCAGGAGGATCGCTGTGAGTTTGAGACCAGCCTGGGCTACATAGTGAGTTCCAGGTCAGTCTCACTACATAGTGAGACCCTGTCTCAAAAAAACAAAACAAAGCAACAACAACAAAAAAAAAGTGATCAGTTGTGCTGAGGTAGAGTTGTCTTTCTTTGGAAAATGATCTCACAGAATTACTCTTTTATAAAGAGGCAAATACAGCCAAAAAATGTGAGGAGAGGCTATTTAGGAACTTGAGCAAACCACTTTCAGCAATGTCCCTGGGCAGAGGATGAGGCATCCATCAGGGTATTCATCTGCAGCAAAAAACTTCATTCTGTTTTCAGGAGACTAAGAAATGTCCCATGCTCTTGACCTCTGTGGATTCCTACTTATAATAAACTCCAGTTGTTACCCCAAGTTCATTTAACACTAAAGTTTTAATGAATTATTAAATCATTAAAGCATTTCTGAGCAGCCCAGGGGGCCTTCACATTCTGTCTATTTGCTTAGATTCTGGTTGAGGATAGGCCAAGTATTTGGAGTACATTGGACCCTCGAGTTACAACCAGCCTGACACACGAACAACTTGGGTTATGACCAGAATTTTAGTTTTAACTTGTGAACAAAGTCAAGTGACAACCACTTGTGCTTCCAGATGGTCTCAGATACAGATCTAACCCTTAAAGAGCTCTGGAGGGAGCATGACAACATCCTTTCCTGCGTGGGGTTAATTGGGAAGTCCTGGGCCAGTGTCTCTGTAGTGACACTGTGATATGCGTGGAAGAAAATGTGGCCGAAAATTATATAGGAGAGAGGCTTTGAAGCAAACGATCAACTTGATCAGCACTTGGGAATGAACTGAGTTCATAAATCAAGGGTCCACTGTATATGGGAAGGAATCCGGGGGCCCTTTGCTCGAATTAAAATCTTACACGCTTATTATTTGGGGGGATAAAAAATGGTCTGTCAGATTTGTGGGGATAGTTGTATCAATTTAATGATACTTAAACATCACTGAATTATATACTTGGAGTGGATGAATTTTCACTTAATAAGTGATGTTGTAAAAATCGGATATACTTAAGGGCCTTTCAATTTAGAATTGCAAGCATGAGAGCAAACTAAATTCAACAAAATCTTGCATGTTTTGGGAAAAGTCGAATTTATTAGTTGAAATAGGAACTTTTAAACAATAAAAACTCTGACTTTTACACAAAAATAATTTTAGCTAGCAAAATACTTCTTCTTGTCAATTATGTTATTTCACCTACTTGCTGAATCCCAGCCTTCTTGAAACCATTGAAACTTAGCATTTAAAGACTACAGTTTGGACCAAAGAAGCTACAAGAAATGTTGACTTTGTCCTAAGAAGCTAAGAATGAAAGTGATAGGCAGTCAGTGGCTCCTTCTGTAATAAACCAGACTCCCCAAGTGTGCTGACGGGGAAGTGAAGCCACCGCTCCTGTTCCCATCGCCGGAGGATTGGTATTGCTCTGAGTGGTATCTGAAGACTGAAAGGCACATGACAGTTTTTAGGGCTTGACTTTTTTAAATGTACAAAAAGCAATTTTGTGGCTCCTGTACCTGTTTCTTTGTTTTGTCTAACACTGTCCATCTGTGAGCATGGGGACTTCCTGTCACTAGGTGAAAGTTTCCCAGTGGCCCGCCCACCTAGCTGAGTGATCTCTTTCTGTTGAGTGTTCTCCTTCTGGGCAATGCTGTTTATATTCTAGATCACCCAGGCTGTGGTTACTGGTGTGTTTCTGAACCATAATTCACTTCTATGGTGAGAATCAGCATTACCAAATGGTACAAGGTTCCTTCCCAGGGAAGCATGGATTTGTTCATTGGAATGAATTGCTCACCATCTTGGGAACTCTTGTCCTCTGGAGGGGAGCATAATCAGATGTGTGCCACTGGCCAGGGATTGTAGTATGGGTGGGCTGCGGCAAAGGTCTGGGGACCCTCCTGCTGTGATCAGTAGCCCCGGGGCATGCTGGGAGCTCAGCTGGGGAGAAAGTTTGGAGTTGGGAGAGAGATAAACTGGTGTAGCTGGATCACCAAGACCAGCCAAGAGCGCAGCACTCCTCCCTCCTTTAATTTGCCTGCTTCTTACCCTTAACAGTAAGCATACAGGAATTCCTGAGGATAGACAATTAAAAGGTCAATTTCATACCAATGGCACATCTTCCAAAAAGTTAACTCTCAACTTTTAACTACATGTATAAAATAATTTGGGAAGATATTCCATGACAACATAGCAAGGTATCTGTCACCATTCTGGCCTCCTGGTACGGGCACTCGCTCCCTACATTTGAGGAATCCCCTACTATACTGACGTAGAATTCCCCACCGTAGGCACTGCAGGTGCCAGAAAATCACATTCCAGCTTCTCTTGCCACTGAGATGTAGGCACATGGTCTAGGCTCTGTGAATCAGAGGCCCCTCTCCCAGACTGTGGACTGGAAACTGGTGACTCAGGGAAGCACAAACTACATAATTTATTCTAGAGAGGGATTCTCTCATCCAACACCCTTTACAACCCTACAACCCTACTATAGGGGTTAGTCATACCAAATGGGGGTTTCTTGGCTTCCTTTGTCTCTTTAGAAGGGTGCACGGCACACCTCTGACCAGGAAGATAGAGGCAGAAGTCTAGCTTGAGATTTCTTGGTGAACTCTTGCCTTCCTGACATGGGAGCCCTTTCTTTTGCTTTCTCTCAATTTCTGCCTTGGATGCAAATGTCACGGCTGTGCCTGCCACCATCAGGGGATAATTTGGAGGACTAAAGCTCATACTCTAAGGGTGATAGAGAAGACAGAAAGAAAAACCTAGGGTCCTTGGCAGATTTTTGGACAGCTGAATAACTGCTTGCAACAATCAACATTTAAATATGTCAGAAAAAACAACTGCTTACCCTGTTACTAGCCAGATTTTCTCCTACATGCAACCTTCATCTTTCCTACCTAAAACGAGCAGTTCCCAGTGCCCAGCACTGGGATTAGCTGCAGTGCAAACTACCAGCCCCAGAGCCAGGGGTAGTGGCACTGATGTCTTAAAGAACCAGTTCTGCAGCATAGCTTTGGGTGGATTCTTTCTTGGCTTCCAAGCTTCACCTGCACACGTGAAGATCTTGTGAGCTATGTAATGTGCCTTTGAGTCCAATCTTTTCCTGTTTAAATGAACCAAATCTTATTCCTGCTGCTTTCAGCCACGAGCTCTGGGAAATACAAAAGGATGATACCAGGAGTATTTGACAGCAACATATTCTCAGAGAATAGGGAGACTTGAAGTTGCTTACGTTTCTGGACAATAAAAATCCAAAGGGTATTAAAAAGATAGCTTATGACACAACTGACCACTTGTGGTTACATGCAGAGAAGGTCATCCAGTGCACTGAAGATCCCACTGAAATTCAAGCTTTGACAAATAGGAGTCGCTTCCAAACAACAGTATGAAATGCACAAAAAAATTCAAAAGCTTCAGGGAGAGGTGATCGATGCTAATGGTTAGCTAGCCTGAGAAGTAAATAGCAAGGCCTTAGATTCTAGTTTAAGGTTCATATTGAAAATGAAAGGTAAGGGCTGTCAGTGGCTCTGCTGAAGGGATATTACACCTTTTTCTACCACAAGCACACTGGTGGGAGAGCCTGTGGATTTCTGACTGACAACATCTGCTAAGTGCACAAAACCTCGCATCTCTTCTGCGATAGTTAGAGGACCAACAGCAAAGATTGGGGATTGGAGGTGAGGAATGAGGAGAAGGGCTGAGGATTGAGGGTGCACACAGCTTCTCTTTCCATAGGAAGTAACCCCTTCTCAGTATACAGAGAAGGCATTCCTGACTTGCTTGTAGAGCTATGAGGTTCTGGTCTGAGGAAATAATTTTGCAGGTGAAGTTGGGTTTCCTTGTCCTCCCCACTTCCTGCGGTCTTTGGACACAAGCAGCTAGATGCCACGGTACCCCATGAAGCCAATCAGGATACAGACTCACTCATACCCAAGTAATTGCAAGATTTTCTCTTCCTGTGGGAACAGATTCTGAAGTTGCTAAGGCAGGAAAAGAGAGCTTGTTTATCAGGAGATTCTGGTCCATTGAACCTCCAATGAGTGGTTCCAGTTGCTTGCTTGGTTGAGACCTGTGCTTCATAGCAACGCTGCCACTCAAGAGTAGTTAAGATGCCTGGAATTCTCTGGCATCATGTAGAAGCAGGAATCCAAAGAACAGAAACATTGGTGTGGCGTATCACCACCAATTCACCAGTGCTCTTATTTCACCTGAAAGAGACCAGAAGACATTGTCTTTGCCAAAGTGAGGGAACTGGCTCCCCCAAGCCATTGCTGTGGCTCTTCTGGACAGCAGAGACACTGTTGAGGGCTGTAGGGGTTGAATGGACTCCTTCCTGTTTGCTAGGATTCCAAAGGCATAAGCAGAGGAAAGAAAAGGTTATCTCAAAACAAAACACTGCGACTATGTCCTTTTCCAGGGCCAGGCTAGAAGGAAAATTAGCTGTATACCAAGGGTCTCTGCCAGAAGCTAATTGATCATGAGCCTCAGGACCAAAATAATAGATAGGCATTGTCTGTGATACTGTTAAGTCTGAATGATGGGGGAAATGAAAAATACCTTGGATCTGATGTAAGTTGTCTTAGTTACTTTCTCACTACTGAGATACAACACCTGACACCCACGACTTGAAGGAAGAAAAGTTTATTTTGGCTCACAGTTTTTGTGGGGATTTCGCTCGAGTCAGCTGGCTCCAAGGCAGTGCAGCACGGACAAGGAGAAAGAGCTCACGGCACAAAATGGGAAGCAGAGAGAGCGAACAAGGGAAGAGGGAGAGAGATGTACACTTGCAGGCCACACCCCTGATGACCCATCTCCTCCGACCAGGCATCCCCTCCCGACATCACATTTAGCTATAAACTCATCAGCGGACTCATCAGCTGAGTATCACAGCCACATGATCCAAACCCCTATCCAAAGCCCCACCTACGAGTGCAAGAAGCTCTCAAGGGACATCTAGAAATTAACCATACCGTAAGTCACGTCAACATTGTTGGACCCACCTCTAACTTTCTAACTGGAACTTGAATGCTACAGAAGTGGTACCCTGTCACTTCCCCAATTTAATTGTTTGGTTGAAGATGGAGTAGTCTTGGAGATGAAAATTATTGTAAGCTCAATACAGTAGCGTTTTTAACAAAACAAGCCACCCAAACACTGGAGGAAATTAGTGAAGAACTCTGTCTTACCTGATAAAGATATTAGTTTCATCTCACTTAAGACTTATGCTCTGACACAGTTCAGTCTGCTGCAATCCTAGTCACCCTTCTGTCCCACAGGGCCACAGTGATTGCTGTAGTGATGACATCATGCTTTCAGGACCTGCAGAACAGGGATGGTGGTTATTCTAGATGATTAAAAAACATGCAAATTATAGTGTGGTAAATAAATTTCAGGGATCTGCAGAGGCCTGTGACCTCAGGGAAGTATCTTGCAGAGTCTAGTGATTGAAATCGAGAATCTCCTCCAAGGTGACAGGTGACGTTTTGTAACTGACACCACTTCCTATGGAAAAAGTGTTACCACGCTTGGAGGACTTTTCATGGAAGCAGCATTCATCACTTTGGGGTGTGCTACTTTGACCTGCTTATGGGTTGACATGAAAGGGCCATACTTTTTGAGAAGGGGCCCATAGGTGAAGTAGATTCTCTTCCTCAGTCAGCTGCAATGAAATCTGCTCTCAGGGGTCAATGGTGCTTAGAATGTCAGTGGAGGATTAGAGAGGTTTATGGAGTCCACGCCAAATCCTGTTAGCAGAATCCTGTGTTGACTATAAAGCTTTGGGAAAATACATACCTTCTTTGTCAGATAGCTATTTTCCTTTTAAGAGAAGACTTGGATTCCTCCTCGACTGTAGAAGATGCTGATTGCCTGCTTCTGGAAGCTAACATCACTCTGATACCAAAACCAAACAAAGATCTAACTAAAACTACAGGCCAATCTCTCTAATGAATATAGATGCAAAAACCCTCAACAAGATAGTAGCAAACAGAATGCAACAAATCATCAAAAAGGTCATACACCATAGCTGTCTTAGTTGCTTTTCTCTCATTGCTGAGACAAATTGCTTGACATCCAGAGTTAAAAGGGAAAGGATTTATTTAGCTCACTCTTTGTAGAGGTTTTAGTACATAATCAGAGGCACATGGCAGGGAGCAGTAGTCCATGGTGGAGACTTTCTGACCCTTTTGTCTTATCCAGATTACTTAGGATGGAGAGCAGTCACCCCCTTAATCCAGTACCCTTGAGCATAACATTGCACCAGGAATCAATCCCAGCATCACACACTCTAGATCCAGTTACCTCTGAAAAAGCCCCATCCCTATGATCCCAGGAAGCTTTGGGGGAACATCTAGACACAGCCTTTACATTCTGCTCCTGATCCCTGACAGAGACTCGTGCATATCCCTTTACACAAAAGTCATTTAGTTCATTTCCAAGAGTTGCCAAAGTCCTTCCTAGCAGTTTCAGCATTGCTAAAAAGTCCAAGTCCAAAGTTTCCTCTGAGATTTAAGGCAAACTCTTAGCTGCAAGCCCCTATACAAATTAAAAGAAAGTTAAACACTACACTTCAAACCTTCAGTGGCACAAGATAGACATTTCCATTCCAAAAGTTACATACAGAGGAATATAAAAGAACGGGACCAAAGTAAGACCAAAATCCAGCAAGGCAAACATTAGCTATTTTCTTTGGCTAGTTCTGCTCCCTCCTTGCAGCTTTCCTCATATGATCCATCTTCTTATCTTCTCCAAACTTCTGGGGGCTCCACTGTACCTTTGGCTTCACACAGCTTCACACACTGCCTTCTCAGGGGCGCACTGCCTGACCTCCCAGGCCTTCCTCTGAAATCTGGGTGAAGCCTCCCTGACCCCACAACATTGCATTCTGCACGTGCCTAAAACCAGCACCACGTGGATGACGCCAAGGTCTGCTGCCAGCTGGAGCAGTAGCCAGGCTTCCTTTTCTCTTGGATGTAGGGGTTGAGACCTCCCAGGCCTTCCTCTGAAATCTGGGTGAAGCCTCCCTGACCCCACAACATTGCATTCTGCACGTGCCTAAAACCAGCACCACGTGGATGACGCCAAGGTCTGCTGCCAGCTGGAGCAGTAGCCAGGCTTCCTTTTCTCTTGGCTGTAGGGGTCCAGGCCCATGAATCAAATTCAAAGGAACAGCTTCCCAAGGCTGCTACCGTTCTGGAACTTGGTGCTCTGTGGCTCTCTTATCAAAGCAAAGTCTTTCACTTTTGCAGTTTTGAGGCTGCAAAGGCTAGAGCCCTGATGCTTCTTCTGATGTCCTCAGGCTGTCTTTTCCAGTCTCCTGTTCCTTCTCAGCAGTCAAGATCTCCTCTGTTCTATCTTTGCAGGTGCCAACTTTACTGGACATTTCTTTCTAGCCAAACTCACAGTGTTTTAAATCATTCCACTAGACTCTTTGCTCTTAATTATCAACTAAATCTGGCTAAAAGTGCCCAACAGTAGCCATGCTACCACCTCAACATTAAACTGCCTCGTGGCTGGGGATTTAGCGCAGTGGTTCTGCCTCCTGTCTTGCAAATGCAAGGTTCCAAGTTCAATCTCTGGTACCAAAACAAAAACAAAAAAAAAAACTGCCTTGAAATTTCTTCTGCCAGATTAATCAGTCCAGCACCCTTAACCTCAGTCTCAGTAGTAAAATGCAGGCAAACTTTCTGTCAAGCCATAACTCACATCGGGTGGAGTCCAGCAGCCAATGCAGTCTTTCCCAGCAGAAACCTCCCAAGCCTGGTCTATGTTGACTTTCTGGTCTTCTGAGCTTTGACCAGAATCTTCCATCAAACACAGCCTGAGGTGTTCCAGCTCTGCTTTTTCAGCAGGCATCTCTGAACCTTTCCTAATGTTTCTCCTTCCCATAAGACAGTTCCAAAAGCTCTTCAGCCTCGTGGCCAGGTAATGTCACAGCAATGACCCCACTTCTCTAGTACCAAATTCTGCCTTACTTTTCTCTCATTGCTGAGACAAAATAAATGACACTCAAAGTTAAAGGGAGAAAGATTTATTTGACTTATACTTGTAGAGGTTTCAGTCCATAATTGGCTGGCTCCAAGGCAGGGTAGCAGAGGGGCAACACTTTATGGTAGACAGACCAATGCAACAAGAGAATTTAACAGCATCTTTCTTACCCTTTTATTTTATTCACATTAACTAGGGGTGGGTGGCACTCACACCTTTAATTCTAGTGCCTTCGGGCCTAGCATTGCACCTGGAATCAATCACGCACTCTAGATTCAGTCGTCTCTGAAAACACCCATCCTGTGATTGAATGAGGTTTTGGGGGATATCTGAACACAAGTCATAACAAGTCCATAATTGACTGGCTCCAAGGCAAGGTGGCAATGGCAGAGAGAAGGTAGCAAAGCACCAAGAGACCTTAGCAGAGTCATTCTGCCCCTTTTATCTTATCCAGATCACTTAGGGCAGACAGCACTCACATCCCTAATCCTAGCGCTGTAGCATTGCACCATGAATCAACCCCAGCATCACATGCTAGATCCAGCTACCTCTGAAAAATCCCCATCTATGACCCCATGAGGTATTGGGGGGACATCTAAACACAAGCCATAGCAATAACCAAGTAGACATCATCCCAAGGATGCAAGTATGGTTCAACATACACAAGTCAAGAAATATAATACATCACAGAAACAGACGCAAGGACAAAAATCACATGAACATCTTAATAGATACAGGAAAAAGCCTTTGACAAAATCCAACATTCATTCATGCTGAAAAGCCTGAAGAAAATAGATATAGTAGGATCTTATCTCAATCTGATATAAGCTATTTATGTCCAACCTACTGCCAAAATCATGGTAAAAGGGGAAAAACTAAAAGCTTTCCCTTTAAGTCAGTAACAAATAAAGATGTTCCCTATCACCACTCTCCTTTAACATAGCCCTTGAAACATTTGCCAGACAACTAGGCAAGAGAAAGAAATAAAAGGGTACTCATAGGAAAGGAAGAAGTCAAAGTATCGTTATTTGCAAATGATATGGTCCTCTATTTACAAATCCAAAAAATTCCATCAAAAGACTCATAGAATTAATAACTAAATTCAACAGTATAGCAAGATACAAAATAAACACATAAATTAATAGCATTCTTATAAACTAATAATGAATCCACTGGGGAAGAAATTAGGAAAATACAATTCACCATAACATCAAGAAAAATAAAATACGTAAGAATTAGCCTAGCCAGAGAAGTGAAATGCCTCTACAATAAAAATTATATTACTCTGCAAAAGGAGATTGAAAAGGACATTAGAAAGTGGGAAGATACTTTATATTCCTTGGATAGACAGAACCAATATAGCCAAAATGGATAGACTTTCAAAACTGATATAGACATTTAACACAACCCCAATCAAAATACCAACAGCATTCCTCACAGATCTAGAGAAAACAATCCAAAAATTTGTACGGAACCAGAAGAGACCCAGAGCAGCAAAAACAATTCTGGGCAATAAAAGCAAAGCAGGAGGAATCACAATCCCAGATTTGAAGTTATACTATAAAGCTTCAGTGATAAAAACACCATGGTACTGGCACTGCAACAGATGTGGATCAATGGAGCTGAATAAAGCAAGGAGAAATATTTAGCTTTTTGATTTTTGACAAAGGGGCTAAAGACATACACGGGAGGAAAGATAGCCTCTTTAGTAAACGTGCTGGGATAATTGGATATCCACATGCAAGAGATTGAGTCTAGACCCATATATCTCACCATATACTAAACTAAAATAAAAATAGATAAAAGATCTAAATGTTAAAGCAGCAGTACTGAATCTGCTGGAAGATAAAATAGGTACAGTTCTTGAAGACATAGGCACAGGCAGGAATTTTCTAAACAGAACCCCAATGGCTTAAGAAATAATACTGAGAATCAACAAATGAGATCATATCAAATTAAAAAGCATCTGCACAGCAAAGGAAACAACCAACAGAGGAAAGAGATAACTTACAATATGGCAAAAAAATTTTCCAGCTATTCCTGGGACAAAGGACTAATATCTAGAATATAAAAGAACTAATAAAAAAAAATTAAAACCCCCAAATAAAGGATCCAGTCAAAAAATGGGCGAATGAAAGGAATAGACACTTCTCAAAAGAAGATGTAGAGATGGCTAATAAATACATGAAAAAAATGTTCAACATCACTGGCCACTAGAGAAATTAAAACAATACTGAGATACCCTTACACCAGAAAGAATGCCTGTCATCAAGAAATCAAATAATAACAAACTCTGGCCAGGCTGTGAGCAGGAACCCTTCTACATTGTTGGTGGGAATGTAAACTAGTACAACCACCGAGAAGATCAGTATGGCTATTCCTCAAAAAACTAAACCTAGAAATTCCATTTGACCCAGCTATTCCTCTTCTAGATAACTGCCTGAAAGAGTTACAGCCGTCACATTATAATGTACATGCATACCCATGTTTATAGCAGCACAATTTATAATAGCTAAATTTTAGAAATAGCCTATATGCCCATCAACGAATGGATAAAGTGTTATGTATACACAATGGAGTACTACTCTGCCATAAGAAGGATAAATTTGAGGCATTTGTAGGTAAATGGATGTGCCTCAAGACCATAACATTAAGTGAAATAAATCAGTCACACAAGTTTAAATATTGCATGGTGTCTCTTACAAGAGAAACCCAAAATATAAACAAAGAGCAAAATAAAAGATAATAGGAAGTAGGGAGATCTTTCTCAAATGGAAAGAGGAATAAGAGATGGGGGAAAGGGAGGGAATGGGAATGGAAAAAAGAATTGAAGAAAAAAATGGAAACAGAGCTTTTTATTTTTTTGGTACTGGGGATTGAACTCAAGACCTTGATCCTTGCAAGGCAGGCAACAGAACCACTGAGCTAAAGTCCCGTCCCAACAGAGCTTTTGTAAATGGGAAGTAGACTGAGTTGGAAGGAGGATGGAATGATGGGAGGGGTAGGGGACAAAGAAAGGAATTATGATGTGTTATGTGTGACGTCCCAACTCCCCATGATAAATGTGACCGCTGTGTACTGCAGTGGTGGAGAGGGAGAGAGGGAGATGCCGAACACCTGATCAAGAATCTTGGGTCACAAGGCAGTCTGAGCTTCCCTCTTGATGTACGGTATTCTGATCCATCAAGCCATCAAGTCAGGTTCATTAAATGATCTAGTTACACGGGGGCCTCAACTTTCAGTAGGAAAAGGTGACCTGCCCTGTGGTTTGAGTCATTTTCTGTCCCTAGCTGACTCATTGGTTATCCTATGGGCTTGCAGACTTGGTGACTGTCGGGAGCCATTCTATATGATTTTGGGGAAAAATCATTTCATAATTAAATCATGATGAGGGCCTAGTTCTCCTGTCTACACACCAGCTACGGGCACACAGAGACATAACTCCATCTTCACCTCGGGTCACAGCTGAGACCTCAATTTCTGACATGCTGTGATGCTCCAGGGCAGATGTACACAAGCTGGAGACACCCTGGGGGGAACCAAATCTCCTCTGCATAGTTCCTCATTGTTCTAGGACCATTATCCTGCCCTCTGAGTCAATAGCTCCTGTTGTTCTGCTGGTGTTCTGAATAAGGGTGCGGCAAGCTCCAGGTCTGGGGGTCTTTGCCACCAAAAGTGACATTGATTGGACAAAAGCTCAGCTTCTCCTCTAGCCTTATTTTTGTCTTCATATATTAATTATTTTGCCTTGTGCTGTCGTGGCTCGCAGGGGACTAGGACTCACTGTAGAGGTTCTAGTAATGACCCATTTCCCTGTTCTCCACAGGTGACCATGAAGGTAAGGACAGAACTGTTCTGTGTTCTTAACAACGTAGATTTCCCCTCCCAAGGCTGACCTGGCTTCTCATCAGCATCACCAACCAGTTCTTTTTTTTTTTTTTTTTTCCCCGGATTGAAATTCTGGCCTTTCATTTGCAACCAACCAGTTCTTTTTTTTTTTTTTTGTGCCCCGGATTGAACTCTGGACCTTGCATTTGCAAGGCAGGCGATGGCACCACTGAGCTAAATCCCCGGCCCCAATCGCCAGCCAATTCTCAGTCTTCCAAAAGTTTCAGAAACTAGGGGCTGCCCCAGGCATCCACATGCAAGCAGATTACACGGACTCTTAGCTCATGGAGGAATCCGTGACTTGTCCCCACATCAATGCCTATAGTACTACCCTTAGACTTTCTGTAACCCTTATCATTTGGTATCCCACAGTATTGCTTCTGCCGAGACCTCATTTTATATGGAAAAAAGAAATGTAATGGGCTCATTTCTGTCCCTCAGTAGCAGCTGACTTTCTAGAATGTCAGAATGACCATTGGAAGATAATCCCAGACAAAGGAAGGTAACTGTCCTACAGTATTCGAATTTTCTCTGAACCCAAAGTCAATGTAGGGTGCTACTGACTTGCAGTTAGGACACAGGGCTATAGGAACAAAGAGAAACTCGCCCCTCAAGAACACATACTGCCGGGCATGGTGGCGCAGGCCTATAATCCCAGCACTCGGGAGGCTGAGGCAGGAGGATCGCTGTGAGTTTGAGACCAGCCTGGGCTACATAGTGAGTTCCAGGTCAGTCTCAACTACATAGTGAGGCCCTGCCTCCCCCCAAAGAACATACATCCTGCTAGGGACCTGACACTGACATCCCAGGCTGCATTTTCCTGGTGCTTCTTGGCTCTTAAAGATCTCCTGCTCTTATCTTTAGTTTCCCTTCCTCACGAGGCCACAGAGGTCAGGAGAGGTTAAACCTGTTTCTCCAGGACAGAGCCCATAAAGGACAACCTGGCCCGTGATAGGTTAAAGGTAGCCCACTCCTCATAAATAAGCAATAGCCCAGCCCAAAATGCTAAAAGGACCTTCCTTTCTTTGTTCTTCTCTCTTCCTCTCTCTCCTGCCTGTCTTTTCTCTTCTTCCCTCTCTCCTCTCCCCCTAACCTGCCTTCCGTAGTAAAATCTCCTGTCCGACCTCACCTCTCGGTGTGTGGCCTAGTTGTTGAGCAGTCGTCGCTGTGCCTCTACACATACCGGGCTGGGGATTTGGCTCAGTGGTTCTGCTGCCTGCCTCAAAAGTGCAAGGACCCAAATTTGATCCCGGGTATAAAAAAACAAAAGAAAACAACAACAACAAAAATCCCACACCTACTGATCTATTTGCAAATTTTTGGTTTCTGTTTTTTCCTCTCTAGGCTCCACTCCTTTGAAGGTGCTGGTAACCAAAGAGAAATCCATCCACTTCAAGGATTCAAGCAGAGTTCCATTAAAATGAAAACTGAGACACTGGTTATTTTGTCCCAGTGGGTGGGTTGCAAAAGTGCTGGTTATGATGATAGCGATCAGTGTGACAATAATGAGAATCGTGTGGAAAAGGGTTGCTCTTATGTGGTAGGCAGAAGTAGGTAAGTAGAATCTAGTCATGGTAATGCCTGGTTGCTACTGTCATGTCCAGTGGCAGACAATAATAACCTCAAATCCCTCTGAGTAGTTGAGCTGCCTAACAAAGGGAAAGGGAGATTTTGCAATGGGCAGTAAGGCCAGGAGTCATAAATACCAATTGTAGCCTTATGACCAGCTGCAAAACAGGAACTCAACTTCTGTTTCCTTCCTTGGTGTGGCATATGTATATTTCTATCTATTTCAAATGACTGCCCCTCCCCTCTGTTCCTTTTTCTCTGCTATCTTGTATAAGACCAACTTCAGTCTATGAGTTACAGAATTTTGAGATGGGATTGTGACAGAATTAAAGGAGAAATGACTACCACTCAGAGCTCCTGGGCGTGGAGCTGGACACAAAAACTCATAATCCTTTTAGGGGAGAGAAGGAACATGTTTTTCCATTGTCAAGAGGTACTGCATTATATTATTAAGTGGGTGCATCTTTATTATTAAAGATGTGCACTTTTATATTAAGCGTATGTCACCTTTATTTTTAGAATTATTAGGAAAGGTAGTAAAAGAGCTGGTGTAAGGTAGACATTTGACATTTTTTCTGGCTCTTTTGAAGGTGTGGTGAAGATTGATAGTTCCTCCCCAAACCCAGCCCTCTCTTCCTCTGTAATAACAGAACTGTGAATTTTAGCCATGTAGAGCACCACGTTGAGGAAAAAAATGACATTTCCCAATCTGTTTTGTAGCTAGCTCACTAAGGTAATTAAGTTCTACCAAGGAGCTGCAGGTGGATCTGTGTGTGTTGTTTCTGGGAAGGTTCCGAGAAGAGAGGACAGGTGCTGCTTAGTCCTCTGTTCCCCTTAATATCAACCTACGATGTGGATACCTTGGTTGGAGAGCCAGTGGTCATCCTGGATGGTGAGGTGGTCTTGTGAACAGAGCCCAGGCGCAATGCAGGAGAGACATCAGAGCTTGGACCTCTGATGACAAGCCGTATGCTTTCAGTACAATAAAACGAAGGCAGATGCTGTTTCAGTGTAACGGGGTAGACACTGCTAAACATGGCTTGGTTTGTATCCCAAGGAAACTTGCAAACAAGTCAAGGTGACTAGTAATTAGGCGGTGAGGGAAGGAAGCACACAGATGGAGCATTAATCCCGGGGAGCAATAGGTCTTTGGGAGCTGAGGCCTGTAAAGATCGTCTGGAGGAAGTGACACTGCACAGAGGATAGAACCCGACCAGTTGGTGGAGGAAGGGGTGGAGGGATTGTCTTGGCCTGGGAGCGTAAACAGGCGTCCACACTGCTCCCATTTAGGAGATGAGTCAGGGCGTGGTTCAGGGAAGAACTGCGAGGAGCAGGTGAGGGGAATTTCGTCATGGAAATCAGTCTGGCAGGTGTATCCTTCCGTTTTAAAATGTATTTTTACTAGTGCGTATATTCAGAATAGATTTTATTTTTGTATATACACATAACGTACTTTAATCATTGTCCTCCTCCCTCCCGTTCTGATCCTTTCCTCTTCTTTGTCTTCCTTCTACTGCATGAGAAAGCAGACTTTCTCAGTCTGGCTTATCTCATTGAACACGACGTTCTCCAAGTCCATCCATTCTCTTTCAAATGACACAATTTCATTCTCTATGGTTGAATAATATTCCCGAGTGTGTATGTAAGAACCACGTTTTTGTTATCCATTAGTCAGTTGATGGGCACGTAGGCTCTTTCCATAGCTTGGCTACTGTGAATTGTGCTGCAATCAACTTGGGTGTGCAGGTATCACTAGAGTGTGCTCTGCAGGTGTATTCTGTAATAAGGTCATTTGGCTGCTCCGCGCAGAATAGCTTGCAGGGAACAAGGTCAGAGGTGGGGAAACCAACTCCCTGTCTTCTCTGCAGAGAGGAGTAAAGGATTGAAAAAACTAGAAACTCAACAGGATGCGTGCAAACAATAAATAATTGTGAGGAAAAGCCACATCAAGGCTCCTCTGGGTCCTCTAGGAAAAAATAACAATTACGAAAACGTAAGCATCAAGGTGAATATTAAGGCCAGGGCAGAAATCACAATAAATGACTGGTGCCTTGGAAATTCGGGTCCCTTGCGTGCATCTGAATTGCTCGCCTAGTAAAGCCTCCACTCTGCCGCCTGCCTTCCAGCTCTGCCCAGAACCCAGCACTCCCGGCCTGAAGGTAATGTGGCGCCCACGGTAAACTGAGGCAGCTTCTCTGGCAGAGCAGGGTGTTGGGCCTGTCGGGCCGGAGGACAGGTCCTGCGGTGGGCGGCTCGGAGGAGAGCACCCCCCAGGGGATCCAGAGCCGGCTCCCGCGAGAGAGGGGGTCGCCCCCAGCGGCACCGTCCGCTTTCTCCTGTGAGGGTGCAAACGACGTCAGCCTAAACTTCACTTCAGACGCCCGCTAAGTCACAGCTAGAGTCGCAGTTTTATTTTTAGAGAGAGAAAAAAGAAACTGCAAAGTGCCGTGGTTTTTACATAAAAGAATGAACCGCGAAACA
>NW_022900922.1:11791936-11822929 GCF_012274545.1 Fukomys damarensis | reverse complement strand
GGGACCCGGCGCGCAACGACTCGCCGTCGCCCACGCTGACCCCCGCCGTGCCGCCGCACGTGAAGCTCGGGCTCACGGTGGTCTACACCGTGTTCTACGCGCTGCTCTTCGCCTTCATCTACGCGCAGCTCTGGCTGGTGCTGCGCTACCGCCACAAGCGGCTCAGCTACCAGAGCGTCTTCCTCTTCCTCTGCCTCTGCTGGGCCTCGCTGCGCACCGTGCTCTTCTCCTTCTACTTCAGGGACTTCGTGGCGGCCAACGCGCTGGGCCCCTTCCTCTTCTGGCTGCTCTACTGCTTCCCCGTGTGCCTCCAGTTCTTCACGCTCACGCTCATGAACCTGTACTTCGCCCAGGTGAGGCGCTCGCCCGGCCGCAGGCTGAGGGTGGGGCAAAGGCTCCGCCCGGGGGGACCCTCCTGGGCCCTGCTCCGGGGTCACCCCCTCCTTTCCCTTGGGGGGGCGGTTGGGACCCTGCGCCTCTCTCGGCGCACGGAGCGCCCCCGGTGCAGGTGGAAGGCGAGCCCCCTGGGGAGGCCTTGAACGCCGCAGTTTCCCCTCGGTCAGTCCGCCCCAAAGCACCTAACCCTCGCCACGTTGGGGCCCGACTGTGCCTTTGTTTTTTCTCAGTAGGCCTGGGTTTGATAAGATGTTTTGGACCTGTGGCTCAGGAGCCCTAAATTGCGACTAACTCCTGCTCCTGGATTGCTTAACAGCAGCGTGGGGTCACGCCCAGCTCCCCAGCTGCCACAGGTCGGGCTTGCTGTCTGAGCTCCTCTGAGAGGCCCGGAGAAGAAAGCTGTAAAAGTTAACCGGTGCTCTTTATTTACAGTCATGCCAGAGTGTTTTTACGAGGCGTATTGTTGCGAGCTAATGGAAAGTCTGTGAATTCTTTACCTGTGGACCTAATGAAAGTACAGTAATTGGGAAGCACTTTGCAAGTGCTGTGAAAAGTGTAAAGCATCCAGGGAAGGTTTAATGACGGGACCTTCACCATCATTGCTGTAATTGCCATTAGCTTTCCAAGCACTCAGCCTTGTTTTTTCACTGGGACTCTGCCCAAGGTGGATGCTCCAGCTGTGTCACCTGCTGGTGATTGGAGCACGGTCTCCTGCACAGAGGGGACCCTGGCGGCCAAGTGGCTGATTATCGAGAGAAAATATCATCGATTAAAAAAGAGGCACAGAAATGCCCTGGTATGGTGGGAGACACTGAAAGTCTGAAGGAAATATTCGTGGCTACAGAAACAGCAGTGTAAGATTTATTTGGTGGGTTATGTCTAGGAACGATGGGTCTGTGCTCCTAGGAGTCCAGTGTGGCAGCATAGTTTTCAGCCCAGCGATTGTGGGTATCACCTGTCCTAATAACCACTTTTAAACTTGCAAATCAGTTTAGGCAGTTGGCTGGCTACACGAGCTGGGACCACAGGGTCCCATCGCTGTCCAGGCTCCTTGGTGACACTCCTCCCTGAGGAATTCCCTGTCCTATCCCCACCACCTCTTGACACAGCCTGTTGAGGTGGGGAGGTGCCCAGTGCAAGGCTGCTTCTGTGAACCCTTGTGCAGCTCAGGTATGTCTGGCCCTCAGTGTTTTGGCTCTTTTGGGGACGTTGATTTGTTGTTTGCAGCCATGGTCTTGTGTCAGCTCCTTGCTGCACGAGGAAGCAGCAGGTCTGGGTGTCCACCCAGGGCTTGATTGGAACCCACCTGGAGTATTGTGTCAGGTCACCTTTTTTTTTGGTACTGGTCCTTGAACTCAGGTCCTTGTGCTTTTGAGGCAGGTGGTGGAACCACGGAGCTAACCCCCGGCCCCTATCTCTCTTTTATTTTGCTCTTTAAATTACTTTTTTTAAAAGTTTGTCATATAAGAGAAACCATGTGATATTTAGTACGTATGTCTGTTCTACATAGCATTATGTATTGTATTTTTATCCATTTATCTGTTGGTGGGTGTATAAGCCACTTCCATAATTTAGTCATTGTGAACTGCATGCATTAGTGTGCAAGTGCGTGTATCACTAATATGGTTAACTTAATTCTTGTGGGACAGTATCCAGAAAAGGAGTGGTTGGGCCAAATAGAATTTTTGGTTTTAGTTTTTTTTTGTTGTTGTTGTGTTTTTTTTAAAATTTTTTTGGTACTGGGTATTGAACTCAGGTTCTTGGGCTTTCAAGGCAGGCAGCAGAACCACTGAGCCAAATCCCCAGCCCCTAGTTTTAGTTTTTTGAGGAATCTCAATAGTGGTTGTATTGGTTTACATTTCATGGGGTGTTGTGTGGGGTGAGACCCTGAAACCCAAGGTACTTCAGTACCCTCCACCACCAGGGTTTAGGGCAGATGCCCAGGAGCCCAGGCAGTAGCTCCTGTGTGGGGCAGATCTGTCTGCAGAGCAGGGCACAGAGGTGTGTTGTGGCACTGGGCTCCATGACACCCTAGCTGCCTATGTCTCAGCCACTTTGGACCCTTGGAATTACCAGTCTGAGACCCAGACGCCAGGCTCCTGAATTTGGTTGGATGGAGTGGCCTTGGCCTTTCTTGGGCCCCGTGACAAACCCCTGCCACCGCGTTCAGGTAGATTGAGGAAGGAGATGCAGCAGTGAGCCCTCTGCGTGGGGGAGAGTTGGTGTGAGATGGAGGGATGTGGCTGCACCTGCACCTTAGACAGCCTGTGGGAAGCTGGTGCTCACTGGGATGTGGTCTGTCCTGGAACTCTTCCCTGTGCTATTGCCCGGCTCTGGCAGGGACGAGTTGTTAGTCCTGTGGTCCTGTGAGGTAGTGCTGAGGGCTCATGGGAGGGGAACTGAGCTCAGGGTGAGGGCTGGGGGCTGCTGTGGGGGCAGAACCTGAGGCTCATGGTGGGGTCTGGGTGCTCATGGTGGGATGGGGCCAGCAGAGGCTTCTGAGTCAGGAGGCAGCACTGGAAGTGAAGGAAGCAGGGAGCCGGCCGGCCAATCTGGGTTTGAATCCTGGTCCTTCCCTGGGTGGGTCCATGACCCATTCTGGTCTCTGAGGCTGCTGTTTCACCAGGGCAGCTGAAACTTGGTGCTTCTCCCAGGGTGGTGGAGACTCAAGGGGATGCTTGGTACTGAAGTGCTGCTTTTTTCTCCTTAGTTTGGGAGCTCATTGTCTATCTCCTGACGGCCCTGAGCCCAGGCTTGGACACCCGCCTCTATCACCTGGCCCTACCGTGCCATCATGGTAACTTTTACCACCATGCTGCAGCCCTTGTTTTTGCTAAGTGGCAGTGACTCTTGCGTAGCCTTGGTGGGGAGAGTGTGGCGAGACAGCAGTTCTGACTGTAGCTTCTGAAATGGGGAGTGTGAGCACCCAGCAGCCCAGCCCCTCCCTCGTCTTGCAGGCAAGCCTGCTGAAGTCTAGAGGTCGAGTGACTTGTCTTAGGTCCTGCAGCCAGGTCCGCACAGCCAGGATGAGGTCTGGTCTGATCCTCAGGCTGAGGCACTGTCGTGCCCAGTGTGAAAGTGCGTGGTGGTCCTTATCCTGCTGATGGGGAGATAGGAGACACTGGAAAATCTAGTCCAGGGACTGGATTTCCACCTTCATCAGGAAAGGGGAGGCTGGTAACTGTAGGAGCAGGTAGCTTTTACTGTGGTTTGTGGCAGTTAAGAATTGTTAATCAAATGCCAGGCCCTAATCCAAGAGATTGGGAGGGGGGCGCTTCCGGGCCCCTGAATTGGGGTTTGTGTAGTCTCATTATTGCTTGGGTACCTCAGGGTGCCCCTGCCTGCTGGGGGCGTGCCCTCAGAAATGAGAAATCTAGTCCCCCAGCTGTTGTTACCCTGGAAGTCCCTGCCCGTGGTCCTACACACCGTAGCTCCTTCAGGCTTTGCTCCATCTTTTTCTCTCCCGCCTTTCCACAGTCAGACAAGCAGGGGAGGGGCTGAGTGCCATTGCTGAGGTGGGTTCCGGTCCATGGCTGTCCCCAGGCTGTGTCCACCTCCTTCACTCCAGGTGGCCCTCCCGCCAGCTGCTGAGCTCTGAGTGCTGGGGACTTGACAGTGGGGCCAGGAAAGCGGAAGAAGGCTGACCAGAGAAGAGTCTCACTGCACTGGTTTTGGGGCCTGGGAATAACATGGCCGTGGGACTCAGGGCCACATCTGTCAGCCCAGCAGAGTTTCTTGGGTGTTTCCCGGGGAGAAAGAATCCCCTCCCCGGTCTGAGGGCCAGTGAGTCTGGACCTTCCGGTGGCCAGTTCTTCCAGGACAGAAGTAGCTGCAGCAGACAGTCCAGGCCATACTTGGGCACAGGCATTCACTGAGGTCTGCAAAGGTGCATAAATGTTTTCTCTCTCATTTGTCCCACAGCTCAGGTCTAGAGTCTTGACTGTGAGAAGAGATGAACCTGAGTAGTTTTACCCCTAAGGAGGCTGATTTATTCAGGAAAGTCACTGGCCAGTATTTCAGGACTGTGAACCACATGTTGTGTGCATTGTATGTCCTTTCTCTCTCTCTCTCTCTCTTTCTCTTTTTAAATAACACTTTAACAAGGTGAAAATCATTCTTAGCTTACAAGCTTTACAAAAATAGCCTTGAGATGGACTCGGCCTGCTAAGCCCTGGCTCAGGACAAACTCAGCGTTTATTTTCCGAGGTCCTACACCACCTTTATTCTGCAGTTTTTTTCTGGAGTGAGTCATTCAGGCAAATCAGAGACTGGCTTTGGCTTCTTTCTAGGTTTAGGGAATATTATTCATTCTCGTTTCCACCATGTCTTACTGCACCATGCTGGGGACAACACTTGTAACATTTGAGCCCCTGGGGGACAAACCACATCCGACCACTTGAGCAGTCACTTGCCTGCCCTCCCTGTCCCTGCCCTGGCAGTTACCAGTCTGCTTTCCTTTTCTGCAGTTTTGCCTATTCTAGATGTTTATTGATAGAGGATCATATAGTTTGTGGTGTTCACTGTTGGGTTTCTCTTGCATGGTATGGTGTTTTGAGGTCCATCCATCCTGCAGTGCTAGCAGAGCTGGTTCCTTTTTGAGGCTGAATAACAATTCCACTGTCTGGACAGACTGCTTTTTTGTTTGTTTGTTTGTTTGTTTGTTTTTTCTTTTCAGACTTCATTTTGTTAATCCTTTTGGCCGGTGGTGGGTGTGTAGGTTGTTTCATCCCTGTGTTTTGAGGGCCTGCTGTTAGCCACACACTGGGTAGACTGAGTTTAGGTCCAATGTGATTCCTATCTTCATTCAACTTTGCACTGAACAGGGAAAACAAACTGCATAAACAACTCCTCTGTTGTGTGTTTGCTGATGTTATTTAGTGACAGCACTCACGGTGGTGAGGGTGACGTGAAGTGTGGGATGTTTTCAGTGGAAAGTTAGGTGCCTAAATCTTCATTTCTGTGATTCTCGAGGATTCATGTTTAAAAAAGAACCAGTGGCTTTTAATGCTATTACCTAAATAGAGGTCAAATCCATTGAATATTATTATAGAAAAAAACGCCTCATTGCAATGAAATAAGAGTATTTCCCAAACCCAGATGTTCACTGAGAAGAGAGGCAGGCCCTGTGGTGGAGGGCAGAACTCTTGGTCAAAGCTGCTGCCTTCTGTTGGAGCTGCAGGGTGTCTACCCCATCATCCTGGGCCTGCTATTAAAGCCACTGCTTGGATACCACTGAGGGGTGGGAGTTCCGACTTGAGTTGACATGGGATTGTTTTCTAACGAGCTGAATTCTGTTTTTTTGTTGTTGTTTTTGCAGTACTGGGGATTGAACTGAAGGATCCTGTGCTTACGAGGCAGGTGCCCTACCACTGAGCTAAGTCCCAGGCCCCTGACTGGAGCTGAATTCTAGGTGACCAGATTGGCTTCTTGGCTGGTCTTAGGTTGTGTGTGGGAAGCTATGAGCCTCATTTTCCACTTGACCCAGGTCTGCAGATGTTTATGGTGGCATCTGAAGCCAAGACCAACATGAGGATGGAAGGCAGTATAGATTTACACAGACACACACACACACACACACACACACACACACACACAAACAGTTCTAGGGCCACCCACAGGATAGGTGATCCCTCCCCTGGGGCAGATAGCTTGTCACAGATTGATGGCCCAAGTCCTCTCTGCTTAGTAGCAGGCTTTCTCAGTTCCTTTCCTTGTTCCTTGTGGAATACGGGCTTGTTCCCCCGCTCTCCTGGTGTCTGTCACTCAGAGGCTTACCTTGTGTCCTGCGGCAAGTTGGCAGCAGGCCAGTGTTACTCTGAGGGAGGAGCTTCTCTCACACCATGTCCTCTCTCCTTGAGGAGGTTCTTGTGACCGTTTGGTTCGTGGCAGGACACAGGGTCATCATCCAGTGCTGTGACATGCTCAGCGAGGGCATGCGTTCCTCAGAAGGTCTGAAACTTTGAACTTCTTACTCTGCAGCACGGATTTATAGTCTGTGTGTGGTGGGGAGGTGAGCATTTTCACTGCCAATTTATTTTGTAGTTTTTGCACAATTTGTCCTCAGGAATCAGGGGCACACTGGTGAGTGATGGTGCGTGTTGTACTGTGGCCCTTTGGGCCTGGCTCCACAGTTCCTCCCTTGTCCACTGCATTCCCTTATTTAAGCACATTTGGAACAATTATGGGTGGGGCCCTGGCTGCTAAACAGTGAGAGGCTATTGTGGCAGGGGCAGTTAAGAAATGCCATAAAGATAATAGTTCCTTGTATGGCCACATCCCTCGTCTCTTACAAGATTGAAGCAAGAGGGTCTTGTCTGCAGGCTGGGCTGGACAAGTAGTTTCACCTTGAGCTGGGCAGAGGGAGCTTCTTCCCTGGGCCACCTCTGCCTGGGCAGGGGCCAGGACAACGTGCTTCCCAGGCAGAAGCCGTCCCCAGAGGTCACTAGGCTGCCTCCCTCCACTTCCCTCCCCGTTTCCCAACAGGCAGGACCAGCAAAGCATGCCTCCCCACCCCCAGCAAGAAGGTTGCAGCAGGGCCTGTGGGGCCTTCCAGGGTGGGGAACACAGGCCCCCTCTGGGGAGGGACCTCCACGAATATTTTACTAACCGTATCTGAGTGAGGGACTTTGAGACCCAGAAACAGCTAATCATGGGCAGCAAAGCATGTTCATGGTTCTGACAGACTTGTTCCCATATCCTAGCTCTCAGCTGACAAGAGGGGAGACGTGGAGAAACAGGGACATTGGAGGCCAGTGTTGATGTGTCCTTAGGTTGGCTTGGAGAGTCTCTTGACAGAGGCTTGCTACCAGAGAGCCTGTGCCCACTATCCCTAGTGGGCCACCTGTCGTGACTTAGGCCTGAGAGCCTGCGGCAGCCTGCACCAGGGCTGTTGGATAGAATCATGGCTTGGTTGATGAGGACAGAGAGGCTCCTGGAGGGTGGAGGAGAGGAGAGCCAGTGCGGCGGGGGATGGCAGAAGCTGGGTGGCTTCTGCCTTGTAGTGAAGACCTAAGCGCTACTTTACCATTGACTACTCGGAGTGTCAGCTGTGAGCTGGGCAGGTGTAGGTGTGCCAGATGTGCAGCTTCTGCACATGTGCATGCCTTTGGGATCACACAAGCCTGACGAAGAGCCTTCGGTGCTGGAGCGGCCAGACAGAACCATCCCCCAGAGCTCTGAGAAGGGCAGAAAGGGCCAGCAACATGTGCTGTGCTCTAGTGTTCAGAGTCCAGGCGAGGTCTTGCTGTCCCCCAGTTACCCAGTGCGGGCCGGAGCTCCATGTTCCGAGGGTCAGCATGAGGCCAGGAAGTCAGCCCTGTCCAGGTTCAGAGGCAAGGGCTGACCAGTGAAGACTGACTCATTTCCTGCCACCTCATCTGTTGGGCCTTGGCCCACCATGGCTCCAGGCCACTGCACCCCAGAATTGCAAGGGCTGGGCTGCATGCTCCCTATCTTTCTTGGGGTCCTATGGCTTTTAAAAAGCGCAGCCCTGGCGGCATTTAGAACACGGTGGATGCTGGTGGAAGAAGCCCCTGTCCTATCTTTCCTTCCAGGGTGGAGGTCTGTGCTGCATGCTGGCCCCGGGGAAGGTGTGGGGTGCATGTGACAAAGGCCCCTGGAGATATGCCTAGCCAGAGAGGGTGTTGTTTCTCACCAGTACAATGTGGGGCCCTGGACTGGGGAAGCTCCCCTCCCTTGCTGTGACTTTATCCTTCATGTTTGTCAGCTTGGGGTGACAGAGGAGTGCTCCATCCCAGAGTGACCCCACTTTCTGAGCAAGGGAAAAGCAAGAAAGGGGAATGCCAGGTATTCCCAGTAGACTGCTGCTTGTATCCCACTGCCCAGAAATGGGCCCCGCAGCTCCCCTGCACTGTAGAACAGATCAGAGAGGGATAGCAGTTTAGCCAGGTGACTGACAAGTGTGGCATTCTGTTAAATTGGTAAGGAGAAAGGATACTGGGCTGGTGTTGCCACGTACTCGCCGCCAGCAGTGTGCCTGGCCCACACTGTTGGAGAGCAGTACTCTGTGCTCTGTAGTCTGCTCCTGTGACTACCATGCTTTGGGGTGGTGGGAAGTTTAGTTGTGACCCGTATTCTGTCGTGAACGCCATCCAGGGAAAAGATTGCCACATTGTCATACCCTAATTTTCCCTCCTTTGAACTGCCCACAAGTTGCTGATCGCCAAGGTTATTTGACTCCAGCAGACCCTCGTTAAGTTAATTGGTCCATTTAAAGCAAACAATACAGTTACATTTATCATTGGGCTCTTGTACCTTTACATGATATGTCTTGGAGGCCTGGTTAAATGAATCAGCATGCCCCAGATACTTTGTAAATCACCGTGGATTGAATTCGGTTAATCATTTTGGCTGTTTCTGGTTACCAGAGGATTTTATTATTTTATTAATTACCTCTGTTGTCTGGTCACTTGGATGGGAAGCAGAAAGATTCTGGAGCCTCAAAATTTCCTACCCTCGGAAGAATCATCCAGGTGTCCCTGTTGGGGTTGGGAGCAGAGAGGGTGAAAACATCCTCATCTCTGCCCTGGCAGGCCTCTCAGCAACCCTGTCGTGGACACAGGAGTATGCGTGGGCTGCTGTACTTGCTGGTTCTGAGTTCCTGGACCTGTGGTCCATATCTGATGTTTGGAAGGAAAAAAACAACCCATGGCAGCAGAGGTAGCCTGTAGTCCCAGCTCCTTGGGAGGCAGGAGGACTGCAAATGCAAGCCCAGCCTGGGAATTTGGTAAGACCCTGTCTCAAAACACTAACAAGGGCTGCGTATGTATCTTAGTAGAAAGGCCCAGAGTTCAATCCCCAGTAACACACACACACACACAAAAGAGAAAAAAGGAGAAGAAGGAGAAGACAACTGAGAGGCGCCTTTGGCCCTTGCTGTCTTGGAGAGGCAGTCTCAAAGCAGAGGTATGGAGCGGCTTCATGTTTTTCAGGGACTTGTTTTTTTATTTGTTTGAGACAGGGTCACACTGTGTAGTTGAAACTGACCTGGAACTCTCAATGGAGCCCAGGCTGGTCTCGAACTCACAGCGATCCTCCTGCCTCAGCCTCCCGAGTGCTAGGATTACAGGCGTGCGCCCCACACCCAGCTTCTTCAGGGACTCTTGCATTTCAGAGACACTGACTGTCCTTGTCCCTCTTCTGCTGAACTGGTGACCAAGGGTGCTGAGCACAGGGAAACAGCTAGAAGCAGCTGACCGATGACTGGCACCCGGGCGGCTGGGCCTAGGGTCCCCGTCATTTCCCCAGGAGGTGAGAAGTGGACAGCAGAGGGGAGGCTGTGACAGGTCCTCCTATGGTCAGGAAGGCGTCTGTGACCCAGGCTAGGACTTGTGTATTTAGAATCAAGGTTTGGGAACAGGATGAGGACAAACCAGTCCTAGCAGGAGCAGTAGGATAGGAGCAGCACACCATGCCGTAGTACTTAACGGCCGGCAGGTGTTTGCCGAGCACTCTGCACAGTTAATACGTTCCCGCCGCTCGCACCACTGGTAGTACGTGCATGACTGACCCATCAAGTGGCTTCAGCCTGCCACGGTACAAAAGGATCTAATCACTTTGGTCAGTCTTTTTACTGATAAAATTTATAGAAATCAACCCAGTGATGGCCAGGGGTTTAGCTCAGTGGTTCTGTTGTCTGCCTCCCAAGCACAAGGTCCCGAGTTTGATCCCTGTTACCAAAAAAAAAGCAATACAGTGAGTGAGATCTACAAATTACAGCCCCATTGTGAACATGTTTATTCATGTTAGTCTCATAAAATTCCAGTAAGGTGTGTTGTTTTGTTATCCATCTCACTTTACTGACAAGATACTTGGTACAGAAAGGTTGAGTAACTGTCCCAGGGTCACATAGCCCATAATTGGCAGAGCTAGGGTACAAGCCAGGTAAGGCGGCTCTAGACTGCATACTCTTAATCTTTTGGTGTCTCTTTACTGAACATAGATACGCCTGGTATGTGGCCGGTTTAGACAGTGGTGAATACTGGGCCTCAGTGAAAATGTACGAACTAGAGCTGTGTTCAGTTGTAATCGTGGGTGAACAGACAAGCTGCAGAAGGCTGTGAGAGATGCTTAGTACACTTCAGGACACAGGCAAAACATGCACGGCCAGCCTGTGTATTGCTTATGAATCCGTACACACCTGGTAAAGGGATAAGCCTTCCTGGATAGAGAAACACCAAATAGATGGGCACATGCCTCTGATTCTAGCACTCTGGAAGGCTGAGGCAGGAGGACTGCAAGTTCTAGCCCAGCCTGGGCCGCTTAGTGACTTAGGCTCTGTCTCAAAATGAGAAAAAGTTTAAGAGCTGGGGATGTAGCTCAGCAAAGACCATAGTCAATCCCCAATACTAAAACCCTAACTGTGGGAAAGAGACTTGTAATGATTACCCTGGGGAGGGAATGGAACCAGGCAGGGTTGGCTCAGGGCAGTTGTACCATTTTTATTTGTTAAAAATAAACCTGGAACAAATTGCAGTGTTCAAGCTGACAGAACTGAGTGGTGAGCGCACTCATGTTTGATAGCTTCTTGGGTATAGGTGTTCGTTTGTTCGTTCCTCCATTCATTTTTGTGATATTGGGGATGGAACTGAGCCACATGTCCAGCCCCTTTTATTTTTTTAAGACACATGTTGTTAAGCTAAGTTGCCCGGGCTTGGTGTGAACTTGTAATCCTCCTGCCTGTCAGAGTACTAGAATTATAGAACTACATGCGCTACCATGCCCAGCTGAAATATTTTATAATACAAAGTTTAAGGGGCTGGGGGAATAGCTTAATGCAGCGCTCTAGCCTAGCAAGCATGAGCCTTGGGTTCAAACTCTAGCAGCAAGAAAAAATTTTAATCTATCATTGACTTGTGACATTTTCACAGGAGTTTGCATATGTGCACTTAAAAACTCCGAGAGAGCACGTCGCTCTTCCTTGGGTCTTGAGTCTGTGCTTGGTGCACAGTGACAGACCCCTCAGTCGCTCTGAGGGTCTCCTCAGGCCACAGCCCACAGACAGACCCAGGAGCATGGAGAGGAGATTCGAGGCGTACCGAGGGTGGGGGTTGTGCAGTCCCCCACGCCTGTCCTTTCCTGTGGGCAGTGTTTCAGGGCGTTGGGGCACAGATGTGGAGCCCCCAGCGGAGCTGCTTCAGAGAGGAACTCCAGCTCCAGTGCAAGGCTGGAAGCACAGAGCCAGCTTCATTTAGTCACCTACCAGCAGAGGTTTCCTCTATTTCTTGGTTTCACTGAAGGCGCAAGGGGATGTGGTTACAGCCCTGAAGTTCGGGCTTGGGACCTCTGTGCCGGCAGCAGCCGATATGACACGAGTAAGACTGACTGTGGGGCAGCAGCTGCGTCAGCAGACTGATTTATCAGGGCTGGGAGCCAGAGTTCAGCCGCCACTTCTGCGGAAAGCAGTATGTCACCTGCAGAGCTCTGGACCTCTTTCGTCACTTGGAAGGGTGGGGTGGAAGGCATGGGTGACTTCTGGGAACAGGTCGCCCACAGAGTGGGGGATAGTGTGGGAAACTGCTGGGTCAGGACAGCCCCACCATCTCTGCGGCCCAGAGGCACAGCCGTCCCCAGAGGAGCCAGTCCCCTCGGTGCCCTCATGGGCCTGTGCAAGGTCCTGCTGAGGTGCTAGGTAGGGCTTTGAGGAGCAGAAGAAATGACACTCAGACCAAAAGGAGTTTGCTGCCGGGCGTGGTGGTACACACCTGTTATCCCAGAACTCAGGAGGCTGAGGCAGGAGGATTGCTGTGAGTTCAAGACCAGCCTGGGCTACATAGCGAGTTCCAGGTCAGTCTCGACTACATAGTGAGACCCTGTCTCAAAAAAACCAAAAAAAAAAAAGGAGTTTGCCAAGTGAGAGCACTTCCTTCAGGGCTGATACTGAGTTTTGACGAGACCCTCCATTTCCACTCTGGAACCCCGGAAAAAGCTCTGTGAAGGTTCCAGGGAGGAGATCAGGCCGTCTGCTCACTGATCAGCTCCTGATCGCATCTCCCAAGAAGCCACTGGGAACCTGTGGTCTCACCACCCATGCCAACACCTTGCCCCACCACAGTCGCTTAGTCCCTCCCGTCCTAGTTTCCAGGCCCAGTAGCCTCCTTCCAACCAGACCTTCTCCCTGTCCCTGCCTGGACCCTTCTCAGGGCCTTGCCTGGGTCTCCCAGTTGTTAAAAGCAGGGCCCTGCACCCTTGAAAGACCTTTTTTGCCTGTCACCAGCACACATTTTCCAGAGGAGTTGAGGGTGAGCTGACTTGGGCTCCTCCCTCCTCCTGCCTGAACAAACCCTGCCCCTTCTCCCTGTGCATACCCAGGTGCGGTCTCCTCCCCAGACCACCTCTCATGCCTCCAGAGTCCCCTCACCTCTCTCACCCTCAGCACGGCCCCTGCTTCCCCTCTCCTCCCTTACCTCCCGCACATCCCCATGCTTGTTTCCCCTCCCCGTCCCTCCTTCCTCCTCCTCACCTCCCCTTTTCTCTCCCTTCCTCCGCCCTCCCATCCTACCCCGTATCTCTTCACCACTCCACTGGTGGTTGGTGGTGTTTACAGACACACCTGACTGCACGTGTCTCCAGTTTAGGGGCCCACTTTTCCTTATTTTCCACAGTTCCTGGATCCAACCCAGTGTAAGGTACTCGGTGCCCCTCAAGCTGGGTTGAATCCCTATGGTCGAGACAGTTTGTTTTCTAGCCTCCTTTGTCTCTTAACCGCTCCCACCGGCGGTCTTCTGTTCTTAGGTGTCTGGGTTTTGCTCTGGGCAGGGAGCGCTCACACTCTTAGCAGGTCTGTAAAATAAGAAAGAGTCATTTATCACTCCACCCTTTTTCACGCCTTCGCCTCCTCTGGGTCGAGTTCTTGCTAAGGTCAGTGGGAGCCAGCGAAGGGACTGACAGATGGGCAGCTGGATAAGAGGTCCTGGTGGGCCAGCGCTCCAGCTCAGAACACTGACTAATCAGTCTTTCTCGAAGCACCTTGGAGGACCACAGGCGAGAAGAGGAGAACTTGAATTTTTTTTGAAAACTTGGTTCAGACTTTTATGCCCTTTAATTAACAAGGGAGAAAATAGTACTGAAATTATAGACACATTTACACAGACACGTGTATAGATATGTGTTGTGTCTCTGTGATGAATTATGTTGCCTCTCTATATAATGTCAGTTCACACGTGTATTATTTAGTTTCCAATGTGAGAAGTTAAGGTACTACTTTAAGGAACTTATGTTTAAGAATTCACTTTTTTTTCCCTGGTACTGGGGATCAAACTCGGGACCTTGAGTTTGCGAGGCAGGCGGTAGAACCACTGAGCTAAACCCCCAGCCCTAAGAATTCACTTTTAAGGACCTCTAAGCCCAGCTACATGGGATCCTGAGGCAGGAGGTTTGAAAGCCTGAGGCCAGCCTGGGTAACTTTGCAAGACCCTGTCTCAAAAGAAGGCATATTGGCCTTTTAAGGGCTCTGAGAATCATTACAGGAAAAAAAGTGTTTCCTTGCAGTTTCTAAAGTTGTTTGATCACATGCTATTGTTTCTGATAATGTTTATTATGAATTTCCAGTTCTGTTGGAAAATCTTGGAGGTTGCCTCCCCCCAGTTGTCACTCCGTTGAGGCCATCACCCAACTCCAGTGTGTGGACAGAGCTATGGGGCCAGGGACTTTAGGAAGCAGAGAAGAACACGGGGTGTGGGGCAGGTGGGCTATTCCGTCAGTGGAACCGCTCACCTGTTCTTGCAGCTCTCGCCCAAGGTGTCATTCCACAGGTCCCAGGCGAAAGAGGCGCAGATTGGCGAGTGTAGGAGTGAGCTGCCATTGGGTTAGGGCTGTGCGTCAACCCTGACCCACTGTACTCTCTCCTTTGCCCTCCTGTAACCAAGAGCTGTGTCAGCAGCAGGTGCTGTGGGGCAGAGGAGAGCTGGCGTTCCCATCTGAAGTGGAGCCCTACCATGGCAAACCAGCACTCTGCGCTCTGACCGGCCAAGGGTGGAACCTTCCCCTTTGCTGAAGCTTGTGGGACTCCTCTCCAGTGGGCCTGTGGTTGCATGGAAGGCAGATCGGTCATGCATTTTTCTTTCATTTTAAGGTGATTTTTACCAAATAGCTAACATTAAAACTACATTAGGATCCTATTTCACTCCAGAAAGAATGGCCACCATCAAGAAATTAAATAATAACAAATGCTGTTGAGGCTTTTGGGGAAAAATGAACCCTTCTACACTGTTGGTGGTAATGTAAACTTAGTACATCCATTCTGGTGATCAGTATGGAGAGTCCTTAAAAAACTAAAACCAGAAATTGCATTTGACCCGCTATTCCTCTTCTAGGTAAATTCCTGAGAGTTACAGGCATCATATTACAATGATACATGCATACCCCATGTTTATAGTGGCACAATTTATAATTGCTAGATCTTGGAAAAGGTGTATACAGTATGTCCCATCAACAGACGAATGGATAAAGGAAATGTGTTTATACACAGTGGAGTACTACTCTGCCATAAAGATACATTTGGGGCATTCTTAGGCAAGTGGCCATTATTTCTGTCATTGCTAAGAGCACTTTGCACAGAATTGAGTGCCCAGCAGGGGCCCTGTGGCCAGCCCTGGCCCTGGAGCCTCCTTGGGTGAGGTTGTACACTGGTAAGAGTGTGGTAGTAGTTGGACTGAGTCGCCTACCGGGGTGATCACCACTGTGGCCCGGTCGGAAATCAAAATGTGCATGTCCCCCTGACAAGGTCAGACACCTTTGTTTCTGGTGTTGGCGCTGGAACCTAGGGCCTCATACGTACTCAGAGGCGAGCCCTCTGTCACTGAGCTATAAACCCCAGCCCTTTTTATTTTTTCTTGTGAGACAAATTGCACAGGCTGATCTCGAACTTTCCCTCCTCCCACCTCAGTCTCTTGAGTGGCTCGTGCCACCACACCCTGCTAAGGTCAGGTACCTTTTGAAAAAATAGTGTACTTTCTTCTCCTTTGGTAAAATGTGAAGAAGTTTTGTAATGATTAAAAGCAAGGTCCTCAAGTATTGTTTAACAGCTGGATTGCATTTTGTAGCAGAACTTAGGGATCAGGTACTAATTTATCCCTTGTTCCTAGGAGAGGTTGTGAGTAACGTGTCTCCGTAATGGGTGGCAGGGAAATAAATGCCAAAGGTGACATTCCCAGCCTGAAAGCCCACGTCAGGGCTTCTGTAAGGCAGGGGGCACTGTTCTGTACCTTCTCATTGTCACAGGTTGGAAGCGTTTAATGTTTTTATGGTGTAAATTCTTGCCTCTTACCTACTTCCAAGGGGGTTTGGGGCAAAGACTAAGTCCTGTCAGAAACTATGTAATTCCTGTTTGTTTTTTTCCCTTGGTGGTAGGCACTGAACTGAGGGCCTCATGCATGCTAGGAAGATACTGTCACTGAGCTTTGTATCTTACTCTGTAAAAGAGTTTCACTGAGTTGCCCAGACTGGACTCCCAATTTGTGATCTTCCTGCCTCAATAGCTAGGATTACAAATACACGTGATGGCACCTAGCTACCTAGCTAGAAACGACACAGTTCTTCCATATAGCTGCAAGCCCACCTACAGAGCCCTGAAGAGGCTGAAAAGGGGAGGTGCTTACCCCGCCATGGTGATTGGGCCTGCAGTCCTCTGTGAGGCGTGTTACAGAAGTCGGAGGTGGGCCTGAGTGTGGACGGGGCCTGAGGCTCCTTCGTGTTCCTGTCCGCGTTCTTGCCCCTCACTACTCTGATTTGGGACCACTGATAGTGTGATTGAGATGTGGGGTGTGATGATGGCAGAGCTCGTCAGTATGAGTTGGGCAGCTTCCTTCTGTGTAGATCAGAATTTCCCACCGTGGGGCCCTGGGCCTTGCTGGGGAGAATCACCCCACAGCTGTGGGAATGCGATTTCCGGCCCTACCAATTTCCGGGCCCTGCCCGCACCCCTTGGATTAGTATCCCTGAAAGGGGGATCTTGGATTTGCATATTTCACAAGTTCCTGGCTGGATTCCTCTGCTGTGAAAATCTGAGAGCAACTTAGGACCTCAGAATGTCTTCTAGAAGGTTCCCCAGGGAGCAGCTTCTGTGTAGATGGGTTCAGGGAATGGGCCCAGAGTTTCCTTGGCATTAGGAGGCACCAGAGTCCCTGAAGAACTTCCAGGGTTATTTTCGGATGCCTCTCCAGCAAACTGATGGCCCTGCTTCCTCCTCAGACGAGGCAGCACCTCACAGCCGCCGCCACCCCCAACCCCCATGTGTCACCACAGACCCTGTGCTGCCCACCCCTCCCCACACAACAGGAGCCACTGCCCTCTGCCTGCCTTGTAGTCCTGTCACCTCAGCCCTTGTTCAGTCCCTTAGACAAATATTTGCAGGGACTGAGCAAACCCTGAGAGGAGAGGGGAGCCATGGGACTGGGGATTGGGGGAGGGGACGTGTGTTAGGGGAGTCCAGGGAGACATCACAGGCCTGGGGTTGGCACAAGAAAAGTCTGAATGGTCTGCTTACAAACAGGGAGTGTGAGTTGTCTCTTTTTTTAGCCTTATTGAGATATAATTGACAAAAATTATGTACATTCAAGGTGTGCACCATGACTTTGGTTTCTGTATACATAGCAATCCCTACAATAAGCTAATTAACACACGCCTACCCTTACATAGTTACTTCCTTTCTTGTGGTGTGAACTCTACTCTCTCAGCAAATTACCAGCACTGTATAGGACACGATATGATTGTTAAGCACAGTGATAGCACTTTCGGTCTCCAAGACTTACTCAGTGTGGATCTGGGTGAAGTCAAGCAAATCAGCCAGGCACAGGGGCACAGGTGCTACAGGATCTCATTTCTGTGTGGCATTGAAAAAGTCAGACAGAAACCGTGTAGAGAGGCAGAAGGGCATGGAGAGATGTCGGCCAGAGGGCTCATACTCTCTGGGCGATGGGTCCCTGACCTCTCCGGCTCATCTCACGTCTACTCTTCAACACCTCTTCTTTCCTCCGTCAGTGCCCCTACCTCTCTTTAAACGTCAGCGACCATCAGCACAGGAGCTCGTCTGCTCCTGGTACCCCAAGATCAGGGCGAGACCCACAGGCTGGAGGAGTGGAGCTGGCACTCGGTGCCTGCTTTCTGTGTCCTCTGTCTTCTCAGAAGCGCTGCCTGTCCGTTGCCACCCCCACCACGTGTGGGCGTTGTCACGGTTGTGTGATTGACGCTTTGGGAAATTTGTCTATAATATTTCTCCCGGAGAAAACAGCCCAGTTTGATACTTGTGTATTCCAGAGCTGTTGTGTTTTAAATATGCGGCGGAGTTTGAGACCTTGAATGTAGGACACTTAATTACATTCAATTCACAGTACTTTGGTGTCATTGGAGATTCTTAATGGAAATGGCGGCCTGTGGATTTCACATAAGAAACTTGAGAAGTGCTTGGCATAAGTAGATCAGTAACAGCTGTACTTTTGTTTTCTTGAAACCATTTTAGCCATTCCTCGATACCTTTACTTTTAAATATAAAATTGTATGCTCAGTTTAAAAAGTCTGCATAACAAATGTGCCAATGTAAAGTAGGCATCTCAGTTTCAGAAAATGTGCCTGGGTGTATAGGAAACGGGGGAGGATTCTGAGCATTGGTCTTGGATTTTGGTGTCAGCAGCTGTACCCCAACCTGTTTTTGTTTTTTTTTAATTTGTCATTGCAGGTGATTTTCAAAGCCAAGTCCAAATACTCTCCAGAATTACTCAAATACCGGTGAGTACCTGGGCATTTCTTTCCATTGGCATTGGGAACGCTCACATGAAACTGCCTCTCTGCCTCTCCTCTGGGAGCCCTGAATGGTCCTGCTTGCCAGCTGTGTGCCTGTGGCATCGCCCCCGGTGAGAGCCAGCTCGTGGGTCATCACTTAATGGGTGTGTCAGTTAGCTCTTTGCCTCTGTGACTGAATACTGTACCTGAAACACTCAGTTTAGAGGAGAAAAGGTTTACTTTGGCTGGTGGCTTCCAGATTACAGTCCATGGTCAGCTGGCTCCAAGGCAAGAAGGGTGTGGTGGAAGCTGCTCACCGCACTGCAGCTGGACACACAGAGCAAGGAAAAGACCAGAGAAGGGGCTGGGGGCAGATCCTCCTGCCTCAGCCTCCCAAGTGCTGGGAGTACAGGCGTGTGTGCCACCACGCCCAGCTGTCTCCATTGATTTTTAAAAACCTCCCAGTAATGCCACTGCTCTAGGTCGTGGGAATCACAGGAATTTTGTGGAAGAGTGCCTTATGCTGGGTGCTTGTGGAGAGGCTCAGGGTTAGAAGGAAGCCCCTTAAGTAGTGAGCCCAATTTGTAAAAGAGAGACCACATACTTTTCCTGGGGAGATAACCTGTGGCCTTCCCAAGATTTTCAGAGAGGCCTGTGACTCCCCAAAGCCTAGAGCCCAGGGGCTTAAAGGATGGTTAGACTTGACCTGGGCATGGTGGTATGCACCGAGATCCCCTTGCGTGAGGCAGAGGCAGAAGGATCCCAAGTTCAAGCCCAGCCAGGGCAACTGCACAAGACCCTACTTTTAAAAAAATGTAAGTGGGGCCAGGGCTGGAGATTTGGCTCAGTACAAAGGGCCTGGGCTTAATCCCCACCATGGGAAAGGGGGACTCACAGTTTGGCAGGGGTGCGGGCTAAGGGAGAAAAGGCCTGTGGTGGATGAGCGGACCCACCCCGTAGCACTGCCTACCCTAGGCACACAGTTCTGGGCAGGTCACCTGCATGGGTCAGGATGAAAAGTTAGTTTGTTTAAAAAATATTAATATACATATTATAGTTTATTTAAATATAGTCTGTGTTCTGTATCCATGGGCTCCACATCCATGGATTCAACCAACTACGGATTAAAAATATTGGGGAAGCCAGGCATGGTGGCACGCGCTTGTAATCCCAGCACTTGGGAGGCTGAGGCAGGAGGATCGCTGTGAGTTTGAGACCAGCCTGGGCTACATAGTGAGTTCCAGGTCGGTCTCAACTACATAGTGAGACCCTGTCTCAAAAAACAAAACCAAAAAAAAAAATGGGGGAAAAATTACATCTATACTGAGCATGTGCAGACTTTCCTGTTGTTACTCCCTAAATTCCATGTAGCTGCTCCCTACATAGTTCTGACATCATAGTAAATGCTGTAAGTAAAGCAGAGATGGTTTAAACTCTGGGTGGATATGTGCAGGTTCTGTGCCTTTTGATGCGCAAGGGGTATGCCATCCAGGGCTTTGGTGTCTCGGAGTCCTGGAACCAGTTCTCTGTTGATCCTGTGAGTCCACCGGGTATGATCGAGCCTAACTTAAAGTTCTGGAAGTTCAGGCCACTATGTATCAGTGGACAAGCTCAGAAAGTTCTTCTGAAGTCAAAAAATGACACTACAGGCCCTGGGCCAGGATACAAGTCCTGAGACAGCCTGTCCTGGCTTTTGGTTTTCTCCTGATGGTGCTGTTACCCTTCACTCCTTTCTGGGTTGTGCTACTTACATTTCCACCAGACTGTTCAGCTGGGACCGCAGAGTCTACTAAGAAATGATGTGAGCATCCCTAACAAGAAAACCCCAAATCCAAAGTGCCCTGAAAACTGAACTGCCTCAGCAGCATGATACCGGAGTAGGACATTCCATGCTTGACCTTGAGTGACAGATGCGCTAAAAATGTTGTCTAACATCATCTTCCCATTAGAAGGCGTATATGAAACAGGGGAATGGTTTGTTTAGACTTGGATTCCAGCCCTACGATATCTCTTTATGTATACTAAGCAAATATTAAAAAAAAAAAATCTAGAACCTGAAAAAAGCACTTCTAGTTCCAAGCCCTCTTTTGGCCAAGGGATGCTCAGCCTATAGTAAGTTCAAGTAATCTGTGCATTTGTGTGTGTGCCTGGACGTGTGTTTTGTTTTCAGTACTGAGGATTGACTCTAGGGCCTAGAGTTACATCCCCAGCCCTTTTTAAAAAAAATGTTATATTTTGAGACAGGATCTTGCTAAGTTTTGCAAAGTTGCCCAGGCTGAACTTGAACTTGTGATCCTCCTGCCTCAGCCTCTCAGAGTGCTGGGATTACAGGAGTGTACCACCATTTCCAGTAACAAACCAGCCGGCCTTTACTGTGCACCTAAGATATTTGCTCTCTGGTTTCTCAGTCATAAACACAGATTCGCAAGGAGTCTGGGGCAAAGAGTGCGTGAAGACTGGGGCGGAGCAAATTCTGACTGGCTCAGGGGACTGGTTTTCAGTGATCAGAGGTGGAACAAGAACGCACTGGGAGGAAAGGAAGTTGCTTCAGCAGCTTTCAGTCCCTGAGCCCCAGCAGTGGGGTGGGTGTTGGAGTGACATGTATGCCGTCCAGGAGATCCAGGGTCATGGGGACACCCAGGAGAATGGGCTGTGCTCTCCTGTGACTGTCCCGTGGGGAGGAGGTTTGCAGAGATGGGGGAGAAGATGGAGAGAGGGACATAGTTGGATCGGTACTTTGGAAGGGAATGCTTGGGCCCGAGAAGATGGGATTTCTTGAATAGAAGGGCGAGGTTTCAGTGGGCAAATCCTGTTAACTCAAACTTGCTAATTTAGTAGCCACGTGTAAAGAAATCCTAGTCGTTCACATTTAGGCACATCCTTGGTCTTGTCTGTTCAACTCATCGTTTCTCTTAAACCGGATGCCACTGGGGACATGGCAGGCCATGACTGGTCCTGAGAGGTGCGCTGGAATGCTGGCCCCTGAACAGGCTGGCTTCCTTCCTTCAGTCACGACTCATGTGAGATTGAACATAAACCACTGGCTAGAAGTAGAGGAATCTTCCTATCCCAAGCTGTTCCTTTAGCGATTCTGGGTTTTTGAAGATAATTTCTATCAACCCAGCCAAGAGCCACTTTACTTTATAAAGTTCCCACTTCCCTAACACATCAGTAATTCAGCCTTGCTGGAATTGGTGCCAGTTGATTCAGTTTTCCTGTCAGCAGGTCTTCTCTTTGGCTCAGGAAAAGGGAGTGCTGGGTGTGGGAATACTCGTAAGTACTTTGATTTTTAATCTTTTCCATCCATCTTAATTAAATTTTGTGGTACTGGGAATCGCCAGGGCCTTTGCATTAAGCTACATCCCTAGCTCTTTTTTTATTTTATATTTTAAGACGAGGTCTCACTAAGTCACTGAGTTGCCTAAACTAGGTTCAGAATTGTGTTCCTCCCGTCTCAGCTTCCCAGAGTATTGGGATTGCACGATTGCACCATACCAGGCTCACTTTTGATTGTTTTCTTTCTTTTGGATTTTGAGACAGGGTCTTCCCTTGTATCCAGGCTGGCTTTGAACTCACTACATAGCCCAGGCTTGCCTTAAACTTGCGGCAATCCTCCTGTCAGCCTCCTGCCTCAGCTGAGATTACAGGTGTGTGCCACCGCGCCTGGTACTTTAAATTTTTCATAAATACAAAAACATGAGCCAGGCTCTGCATTTCCCTTTAAGAAGGCTGTGATCTTAGAAGAGGAATTGAAGCAACGCTGACTTCTCCTCCCAAGGGCGGTGGTAGTAGGTGCCCAGAAGCATGCAGGCTGTGCCTCTTCCCAAGCTCAGTAGGAAAAAATTATGAGAGAGAAAAAGGAAATTTGTGAGTACAAGTTAAGTATTTGTATCTGAATTGCTGTGGGCCAGAAGTGTTTTAGATTTGGAGTTCCTTGGATTTTGGAATATTTGCACAGATTTTACTGGTTGAGCATCCTCAATAAAAAAATCAGAGGCCGGGGATTTAGCTCAGTGGTGCTGCCGCCTGCCGCGCAAGCATAAGGTCCTGAGTTCCATCCCCTGTACTCGCCGCCCCCCAAATCAGAAATCCAAAATGCTCCAAAGTCTGAAATTTTTTAAAATGGTGCCTTGCTATGTTGCCCAGGCTGGGCTTGAACTCTTAATCCTCCATGCAGCTGGGATTTTACCGGCAAATACTACTACATCTTACTAATCTGAAACTTTTTGAATTGCGATGTTGGTGCTCAAAATGTTCCAATTTCAGGGCCAGGGATTTAGTTCAGTGGTGTCACCACCTGCCTTGCCCAATTTCAAGGATGGGGGTGTAGCTCAGTAGTAGAGTACCTGTCTTGAATGTGCAAGGCCCTGGGTTCAGTCATCAGCACTACAAAGAAAAACATTTCAGAGAGCAGAATTTTGCATTAGAGATGCTCATCTCTTAAAAACATGTGGAAAGAAAGAAAATCTATTTCCCACCTTCTAGCTTTTTTTTGGTACCGGGATTTGAACTCATGACCTTGCCCTTAAGAGGCAGGTGGCCGCACCATTGAGCTAAATCCCTGGCCCGCCCCCTCCTAGCTTTAAGGAAATAGTGTAATGTATTTCATTAATACATTGCCAACACAAAGCTAATAACACTGCTTGTGCAGTTTTGCATTCTGACCTTTTAACTGCCATTAGATCACTTTTTCCAAGTTGTTTCAAATCATCCAGCATAGCCTTTAAGATGATAACAGACTTCTGATTAGTGGGCCAATAGCTCAGAGAACAGGATTTGATAGAAATTAGGAGAGGTGAGGAGGAAAGTTGCAGGCACAAAGATCAAAGTGGGGGCGTGGGGGCTGCCTGGGGAAGTTAGGGCCTAGCATTTAGAGCGGCCATAGTGTGGCCAGATGGGCAGTGACTGAAGGTGCCGGGTGGGGTTCGGAGTGGAGGTGAGCTTGGGTTTCCACAGCAGTTCAGCCAGAGGCTGGAGGCAGTGTGGCAGCAGTGAGGGCTGGCAAGGGGGGTGCACTGTCGACCCTGACAGGATTCTACATGGCTGGGGGTGGGAACACAGTTTAGGGATCTGTGAAAAGTCCTGGTGCCCCTAATAGAAATAGCAACACTCAAGAGGCATGTTAGGCACACAGGAATTGAGTTCGGGGTGCTGGTGTGGGGGACAGGGACACTGAGCAGCAGACCATCGGGAGTGTGAGTCTGCGCTCTGGGCAGAGGTTCAGGCTGAAACATGGGCTATTTGAACTTGGTCCTCTGCAGGCTGCGGTGGGAACTGGTGGTATGAGCGCACCTCCCCAGGAAGCGGGCAGAGGAGAGCCCAGGATGCCTGCCGTGGCCGAAGAAGTGGAACCGGCGTCCTCCAGGGGCAGGTCAAGGCGGAAGAACCAGGAGGGCTGGGGCGAGAAGGCAGGGGGCCCCACGGCTGTGCGGGTGGCTGCGGAGTGAGGCCTTCTGCCTAGCAAAGTAGGTGGCAGAGACGGTTAGGAGGCTGTGCCACGAGTCCCAGGGGAGGAGCGTCGGGGCCAGTGAGCCGAAGGGAGGTCTGGTCAGGCAAGGTTCCCGAAGAAGAGAACATGTGTGGAGCAGATTCACAAAACAGCAGGAACCCACTTTAATTTCCAGCATCGGACAACGTCAGAGCATGCGAGTTGGAGGTGCTGCCCCAGAGCTCAAGAGCTGGGTGTCTGTGTCAGCTTTTCTGACATACAGTAAGACAAAAGCACACAACCTTGCGTAGCTGTCCGTGCTGATTCGTTATTATGTAAGTCTGTCATGTGCCTGCGCTAAAGGACAGAATCGTGTCCTCAGGTGCCCTCTACCCTCAGACCCCTGGACTTGACACATCTGCCGGTGGCCACTTACAAAGTGGTGGCCAGAGGAGGTGAAGACTAGAAGGTGCTGCGAGGAAAAGAGACTGGGCAGTACGCAGGCTGAGGGTTGAGCACAGAGAAGGCAGGGAAGGGACGCTTAGAGCCTGCTGGTCTTCATAATGGCCCTGGGAGGCATGAACCATCCACGATCTTCCCAGCAGAGGCGGAGACTGAGGTCCAGAGTGGCGCAGAGAATCTGTGTGCTGTCCTGCTCCACCTGCCTTCTCTGCTCGGTGCTACAGGGCCAGGGAAGGAAGGATTGCGCTGGAGGCCGATGGGGCGAATGTGGAAACCTGGGTTGGAGACGGGGAGCCCCTGCTGGCAGGGGGCGCCATGCTGGGAGGTGCTGGGTGTGGGACGTCGTGGCCAGTTTATTCACCCTCTGTCCTTTTGATACTTTGCCGAAGAGGAAGAACAGTTTATACCCACAGTTTTATGGTATTTAAACACTACCTCTAGGAGTCACCTGGAAGGATGACTGGCCCCAGTGCTGCCTGGGGGACTGGCGTCCAGAAACAACAGACCAGGGCGTTGTCAAAGTTTCCGGAGTGTGTGTGCTTCACGGAATCACAGTGGACCAAAATACAACCCTAAAACCAGACTTTATAGAAGCCAGATCTTTGATTCCCCCTGGACACATGTCCTGGTTCCCCTCTCCCATGGGGACAGATAATCCGTCCCAGCTCCGATCCGGACACGGTACCCAGGGCTGAGCCAGGCATGAGCACCCATTTTGGCTGGAGAGTGGAGGGCTGGGTACTTTGCCTGGACAGGTGACCGGCCAAAGGCTCGTTGCACATTTCTGTTCCCTCGGTTTTTTGTTTTTTGATAAATGGAGATCAAATTCAGGACTGTTTGGTGCCACTGAGCTACATCCTTGGCTGTTCCCTCGTTCTGGCCCGCCACCCGCTTTAGGCAGGCTGCAGGCTTCACGGCAGACTGCAGGAAGGGAAGAAACTTCGGATTAAATGCACGGTGTCTCGTGGGAAGCAGAGAGTGGTGTAGAAAGGAACAGGGCAGGTGGGCACAACACTTGCTGGTGGGTGTCTGGGATGGGGGTGGGGTGCCCTTCCTGTTCCTCAGACATGGAGTGCAGTGGGGACAACAGAGCGTGGCAGAAAAACTGAGGTGGCCTTGGAGGGTCCAGATCACAATCTGGAGAATAACTTGGCAGATCATTCACGTTTCTTTTTCCAAAGATACTTCTGCTTGAAAAACCTCTTAAGTGCATTGTGACCCACACTGGAGTCCCCAGGACTTCTCTGTGTCCCAAGCACTGGTCCAAGGGACACTGTTCAATTCACATCGTAGACCTCCTGCGAGGGGACAGCAGTTCAAAGCACGTCAGGGTCCCTGCCATGCCTTTCCCTGGTGTCACTTGCCCCTGTAACGAGAGCTCCCAGGAAGGCTCTGCACCTGTGGTCTCTGTCCTGCCTGTGCCCATGCACTGTGCCACACACAGACCGGCCTTCTCAGACTCCGAGAGGGCGGCCACCACCCCTTGGCTGCTCAGCACCATGTCCCTCAGTCTCCCGCTGGCCCTGTCCTCTCCCAGTTCTCTGCTGCTCCCTGCAGAGTCCCAGCCCCTGGCTCCTCCTGAATGTCGCTCTGGCTGTCATCTCCAGCCCGCCCGTCTTGTCCTTGCAGGGCACATGTGGGCTGCTGTAACACCACCTTCTTGCCACCCAAGCTGTGTGGAGGACGGGCCTGGGGAGCTTGTGGTCCCCAACACTTGAGCGGAACCTGAAGTCTTCCGCCCAACCTGGGATGATGCATTTCCTCTATGCCTGATTGTCCCAGCCAGGGGCAGAGAGCAGCACTGTGATGTAGCATTTACAGGAGACAGAAGGGCAGCCTGTGTTCCAGTGTTGTTAGTTACTTTTGTTGCTGAGACAAAATCCCTGACATCCAAAGTTAGAGGGGAGAGCATTTATTTGGCTCACAGTTTGTAGAGGTTTCAGTCCATAATTGGCTGGCTCCAAGACAGGGTGCAACAATTCATGGCAGTGGAAGACGGCAAAAGGAGCAAGAGAGCTTAACAGCGTCTTCTGGCCCCTTTTATTCAGAATACTTAAGGCAGCTAGCACTCAAATCCTTAATCTTAGTGCCCTTAGGTCTAGCCCCACCATGAAGCAGTCATGCTGTAGATTCAGCCACCTCTGAAAGAGCAGGATGCTTTGTGGGGGACATCTAAACACAAGCCCTAACAGGTGTCTAGCACATCTTGGACTAAACCCTCCCTTCTTAACACAGCCAGGATCTCCTGCCACCTGCAGTGTAGACTCAGGGAACTTATCATCTAGGTAGAGATGGCATCGGGCAGGTTGTTGGCCATATCTCTTGTTAGAAGCTCTGATGAGTCAGTGAAAGTAATGTGAAGGGGTCCGGGAAAGCTGATGGCAGACACATGATTGTCATGTGCATGTCCACATGTGCACCGGGGGAGAGTAGGCAGGGTGTGTGGAGCTGGGCAGGCAAAATCCTCTGGCAGAACATGGGTTCTGAGAGCCATGTGAGACTCTGTTAGTGATGGTGCAGAATTAATTACAAGGCATGAAATCCCTCTCAACTCAGTTTTCCAAAGTAGGAGTTAGAATGCCACTTTGTCATCTGAGGCCTGGGCCAGGGCCTCCCCCCTCTGTCCCGTCTCCGCCTGTTTCTTCTTCTCCTTTCCCCCCTTTCTCTCTCTGCCTCTGTCTCTCAGCCCCACCCATTTTCCCTTACTCCCCATCAGTGGATGTCTGGGGCCAGAACAGAAATCTGGGTTCCTGTGTCCTGGTCTGAGCATCGCCTTGTAGTTTCACATACCACTCTTGTTCATGGTTTTCTGTGCTCTGAAATGAATCACAGATATATTCAACTTGAATCAGCCTATCTTTGAACAAACAAGGCAGTTCCTTATTTGTATATTACCACATGGTGGTCACCTGAGATAAACAGTGTGGACGCCCAGGAAGAGGGACTTCAGTTGCAGCTAATCTGAGATCTTACACTGACTGGCTCTCCTGGGAAGTGTGGTTCTGTGAAGGCCAGTGAAATAGAGTTTCTGTTTAGTTAGGGCAGCTCCTGTAGTAAGAACTTCATCCAATAGTGAGGGACCCTGGACTCCACTTCAATGACTTTTAAGGGGGGGTAAAACATCATATAAAAAGTTGCATCACACAAATACAGCTCTGCCCTTTGGCATCAGTGGTGAGATTAGTTCCAGCATCCGCCTCAGAGACAACTCCTCCGACACTCACATCAGATGACACAGTATTTATGTAAGACCCACATACTCCTGTATAACTAACTTTAAGTCATCTCTGAATTTAATACCAAACACAGTGAATGCACTGTAAATAACTTACACTGTATCACTCAGGAATAATGACAAGAAAAAAATGGACACGTTCAATTCAGGTGCAAGTAAAATGTTTCGTCCAAGTTGGTCAATTCGGACTGTGGACCTAGTGGTTGTGGGGGGCTGACTGCATCGTTTCACTTGACTCCGCACACACCCTGTGCCGTGGTACTGCAGGGTCTCACTTTCAGGGCCAGTGCTCTCCCTGGAACCCCGTCTCAGCTCAAGCACTTGGCCTGACCTTCCCCGAGTGGAGGGAGTGTGTGGGGTCTCACGTTGGCCTCAGGACCTCCTGGAGACAGTGAAGTCCTTTATCAAGGACCCTTGGGCACAGCTTGTGGCCGGTTAGTGACTCAACTCTGGAATGTCTGCTGCTAAAGTCCAAGCTGTTAGATGGGTTGCTTTGGTGTATCTACTTTGGCGAGGTTAGCCATTGTATTTCATAGCCTGCTGATCCAGAATGTATGCCATTGTGTAGGAACTGGTGCCTTAAATTTCTCCCTCTTCCTTTCTAGGTTGCCCCTCTATCTGGTCTCCCTCTTCGTCAGTCTTGTTTTCCTGCTGGTGAATGTGACCTGTGCTGTCCTGGTGAAGACAGGAAACTGGGATAGGAAGGTCATCGTCTCCGTGCGAGTGGCCATTAACGACACACTCTTCGTGCTGTGTGCCATCTCTCTGTCCATCTGTCTCTACAAAATCTCGAAGATGTCCTTAGCCAACATTTACTTGGAGTCTAAGGTAGAGTGGGAATGTGTTCAGAACCCTCCCATGACACTTGTTTTAAAAATAGGTGTCTTAATTTATAGACAAAACCAATCTTTTTCGTACCTGTCCTCTAGCAAATGATTAGCCACACTGGCCACCTGGACATAGGGGTGTGTGTAGTCCACTGAACTTTGTATGCAGGGACTGTTCCATTCCAGGTGGCTTAAGAATGTTAGTGTGTGCAGAAATCACTGGCAGAGTGTTCAGTCTTTGGTTTATAGTTATTTAACCCATATTTTAAAGGATTGGTGACACCACTTGTACCAGCAGCACTATAACAAACGTTATCTAGTGTCACGTCCCTTGCACATTCAGAGCACTGTGTGTATACACCTGATGACATCCTTACAGGTCTAGTGGGTCAGGTAGTTATAAGCCCCATTTTAGCATAAGGAGAGTGAGGCACGAAGAGCTTGTCCCAGGCCATGCAGCTAGCAGGTACAAAGCTGAGGGGCACACGTGGCAGGATCTGTGGCCTTTACCACCTCCTCATTCCGCTTGGGAGACTCTCCTTTGAGGTAGAGATGGGTTCTGGAGACTTGCATGCCTGTGGATGGTTCTGAGATTGAGCCACGCGTGGGTAGGAGGGACGGTTCTGGCCCGTCCTCTTCCGTGCTGTGCCTTGTACCCTCAGCTCCCAGTCTCCAGGGTTACAAAGGGCAGATGTGTGCAGATACGCTGTACCGAAGTGCATCTGGTCAGCTAGCTCTCCTGATTCCCTCACTGAGATTCCAGACCTGAGCCCGAAAGCCTGGTGGGCAGTGGGGCCAGTGCTGACTGGGTACCCTGCCCCTGCCCTTGTCCCTTTCTGGACCTGGCTTCCCTCATTAAACGGTTGGGTGATCGGCCCAGCTCCTCCGGTTCTGATGCAGGGCCTTTGTGCACTGTGGACGATCTGCCATCCACCTGCTCCCCTCAGGGCTCATTTGACTGTCATGTTTTTGGTCCGAAGTGGCAGCTTTGTCCTTCACAGTATGGTGTCTTCAAAAGTGATCGGGTAAAGGGCTGGAACAGATTTAGTTCAGTGATGCCGTCACCTGCCTCACAGGTGCAGGTCATGAGTTTGATCCCGGTACCAAAAAAAAAGTGATCAGATTAAAATCTGTTCTTCTAACTTTGACTCTCACTGGGCATCTTGGGAGTTAGCCAGATTCTTGCCAATCCTGCAAGTTGGTTTGACAAAGTAGTTCTTTCATTTAGGAATTGTTGCACTGGGGAGGGGGCACTGGGAATCTAGCTTAGGGCCTGGGCACTTGCCAGACAGATGCTATCCCGCTGAGCTACATTCCTGACCCTCCATTGTATTTTAGACTTGATTTTACCTTAATTTTCTGTTATTTTATCTCCCATGTAGGAACTAATCAAGGCATTTAAAAAATAATGTAGACTTCAACAGAAGAGGTTCACTTGTAGACTGTCAAAATACCATTTCACTCCTTGTGGTTTATGAGACAACAAAGAACTATTGGGGAAATGAAATGGTATTTTGGGTTTAATGACTTCAAATACAAAACTCAGTTTTAGTTTTTGTGGTCATGTTAACCGTGTTTGCAACTAGTGTTCTTTAATTGGCTTGTGATGAGCATAGAGCAGAGCATGGGTCATGGGTTTCCATGTAATTCCACTCTGAATCATATCAGTACTCATATGCTGGTCCATCCTCAGTGGCTGTGGGTTTTGAGAAACAGCACATTGTAGCACACTTTGCAGTGCCTCCTCTCCCAGCCCGTCTTTCTGAGACTGTTTCTGTGTCCCCTGAGCCAGAGGCTGACCTGGGTTCACCTGCTGTGCCCCTTGTCTTGGGGGGGGCGGGATCTTGGAGCTGAGTATGACAGTGGGAGACTTAACACCCCATAAGCCCTCTGACTTTCTAGGCTTGAGGCAGAAGGTCTGCAGACACTGAAATGTCAGAGTCATTAGCCATTGGCTACCTTGACACCTGAAGTTACACGGAGTTGCCAAGGGGTTTTAGGACTAGGGTGGAGGGTTCTGAGATCTTATGTGCTTTCAGCACCTCTGAATCCACCCCACCCCCCGGCTCCTGGGTGACACCAGGTGAGGGACAGGCCAAGGGGTCATTGTCCTAGACCTGCTATGGCCCACCCTGCTGGCTTTTCTTTTACAGGGCTCCTCTGTGTGCCAAGTGACTGCCATCGGTGTCACCGTCATCCTGCTGTACACCTCCCGGGCCTGCTACAACCTGTTCGTCTTGTCCTTTTCTCAGATCGAGAATGTCCACTCCTTTGATTATGACTGGTACAATGTATCAGACCAGGTGAGTGTAGGTGCCACGAGGCGTGACTGGGATGGGCACCATTTGCTTTGTGGCATTCCATGTGGCAGACACACTGGCTCTTTGTTTCTGCTGCTGAACAGCTGGGCGACTTGCAGCAGCCCTTCCAGTGTGTTTTGTGCACCCTCATCTGTCAGGTGGGACCAAGGCACTTGCCTTGTTCTGGCTTACATCTCCTGACAGTATCAGATTAGAGATGTGCAGACATACAAACCTGCACAACGTGCACATACACTTCTCCTTTCTATCTCGTGGGGGTTCTTGTCAAGCAGTATTTGAACTTTTTAAAACAAGCTTCCTTATAAATGTGACGGTATTATTAAAGGGTAAAATTTGCAAAGATAAATGGTACTCAGGTGTGAGAATGGTGAAGTTAGATTTTTAATGCAGAACAGCAATGGAGAAAACCTAGACCAGAGTGGATGAAGATGTAAAGGTTTAGTAAAACCTCACTGCACTGGTGGTCTCAACAGGATTCTTCTCCTGTGCCCAAAATGCATCCTTTAAATTAATAAATTACCAACTGTAAAGCAAGTGAACAAAAGTAGGAAAATGTAGCTCATAAAAGGTAAAAAAAAAAAAAAAAAA
>NW_022900922.1:11741056-11791838 GCF_012274545.1 Fukomys damarensis | reverse complement strand
TTTTTTAAGCCCAAGACTACAGTGTTCTGGGGATATAAAAAATGGATAGCTCCCTCATCCCTGCCCGTGGAAGTCCATGCTGCAACGAGGCAGAGACAAGACAGATAAGCCATTCCAGAAGAGAAATGTACCTTTCTAGTAGATAGATTTTTGCACAGGCTCCTTCCAACTTTCCCTGGGAAAAATGAATCCTCAGCTATATATATCTACTTCTAAAATTTCCATTGTGCCCAAAACTTGAGCTGAATTCAGGTAGTAGAAGGAATAAAATGACCCCAGTGAGCTAAAACAGTGAGGACAAGGTGACTTCATAAGAGGCACAGATAAGGGGAGGATGAAACGCTGCAGCAGCCCCCCCCCCAATGCCACTAGCTCAGGCTTGAGGCAAAAGCTGGGCAAGGCCTGGCCAATGTGTGCCTGGTAAAAATACCTATGTACATACTCTGAACTTTAAACACTGACCAACTAGAGACATCTTCAGAATACACAGGATTTAAAAACACTGAAATACGCTATACTTAAGATTTACTATGAGAGTCATAATTACAGGTGCAATTTAGTGGTGGTAAAGTACACTCAGTGTTGTGCATCGTCCATCCTCCCTAACTGAAGTCCATTAACCATTTTGGTTTTAACAAGTTTATAATAGCCATGGATTTAGAATAGGGTCAGTTTTACTTTTTTTAAAATTGGATATGTACGTCTGTGTGTATGTGTATGTGTGTGTGTATGTATGTATATATATGTCACAACTGGAATAATGGAGGAGCAGGCAGGACAGATGGCCACAGGTGCATGTGGGCCGGAGCACAGGTGAAATGTGGGATGTGAAGTGTGAGGAATCACTTGGAAAGGGGACAAGGAGTGCACTTCTGCCCTTTCCTTACAACAGAAGGCACATTAAGTGTAGGAGACTGATCCTCTGACTTGGTTTTGCTGCCCCCCCCTTTTTTTTTAATGAAATCCTGTTTTCCCAAGGCATGCCCATACCCACCTCCCCTCTTGTCTGCTGAAGGGAGAGAAGGGTCACCAGGCCAGGCCCCCTTGCCATCTCTGAGCTGGAAGTCAAATGTCCAGGGCTCTAAGGACTTTTCCTAGAAACTTTAACCAACTGGAGGTATAAGGTTGAAAACACGATGTGGTTTAGAGTCACGTGCTGCTGTGGAGAATCAAGGAGACACCCTTACAGTCTGTCTTCAGTTATTGATGAAAAATTCAGTTCAGATCTAAGTGAATGAGTACATTTGTACACAGGCAAGAGTTGGAGGAATGAAATAGTAAAATATCAGAGATAGAGAGTTCTTATCTGAATGCTGGTTTAAATAATTGTCTAGATTGACCCATTATACAGGATTTCGTTATCACATTTTAGGGGAAAATTATACTGTGTTAAGATTCTGTCCATGTCAAGCAGAATCCAGTCAAACATTTTCTCTGCCTTCATCCTAGAGCTTTGTTTCTCCTTTTTGCTAACAGGCAGATCTAAAGAATCAGCTGGGAGACGCTGGCTATGTTGTATTTGGAGTGGTGCTTTTTGTGTGGGAACTGTTGCCGACCACCTTGGTAGTTTACTTCTTCCGAGTTAGAAATCCCACAAAGGACCTTGTAAGTATACCATTTTATATTTGCATAAAACACCATCCACTTGTACTCTTGCAACCTACAATTAGAATGTGTTTTCTAGCTTTTCTATATAGGAGAGAGCCTCTTTCGGGCCACTGTGATATAGAAGTCCCTTGACTATTTTATTCAAACTTTTCTTCTCCATAATTCTCTTTTCAGAGAAATGTTTTTTGGTTTAGCTTTATTTTACAAAAGAAATGAAAGTAAAATGCATCTTCGGGCCTGGGGAAAATAATTAACCACTTTATTGTTAAACAGTTAATGGAACAGCCTCACTAGTATTTGAGGCTCAGCTTACTGTGCACCAAGTAGATAAGGTTTTCTTCTAGCAAAGAACAGTGGAGAATGGTAATTTAGTTCTCTGCCCCTATAGCATGCTGGGTGGTGAATGGGATGACAAGGAAGTAAAAATAGTACTGGGGAGAGTGCGGTAAATTCTCTCCGCTGTTTGGTGTTTCAAACCTTCTCCTATTACCTGAATTCAGCTCAGTCATTTCCCTAAATGATTTACAGGAGCAGGACAGGATATGCAAAAGCAGCCAGAGTGCAAAAACTCCTGGGAGTTGCGCTACAGAGAATTCTAGCCACACAAACTGGTGGAAGAATTTTGACTGATGTGTGAGCTACCAAAGGAGTTGGTGAATTTGGTGAATTTTGGCCCACACGGGCAGTGTGGGAAGCATATGAGGAGCTGCCAAACAAGTCGCAGTTCTTAGTTTACACCCAGCTAATGTGGGCATGCTGTTTTATCTTGTTTTCTTCTTCTTCTCTGGGTAGTCACTACTGAGGCAGGAATAGAAAGTGATGAGACTGGACCAGTGGGGGTGGGGCACAGCCTGGCCTGCGGCCCCCCAGCAGAGATGAGCCGTGGCCCAGGAGGAAATCCAAGCACTGTACCTTGGAAATTTTTGAGGGGGCAGACACAGCGTTAAACAATTACAGAGCTAGGATCTGAAAACAGGCAGCTCCCCAAGTGATATCACCTTTAAATTTTTTTTGTTATAAATGCTCACACTGCACTATCTACTTTACTTTGCCTAATTTGGGAATCTTTCAGTGAAGAATTAAAATGATTTGTTGTTGCAAGCAAGACTGGAAGAGAGGGTAATCCTGTTAAAACAAAAGAACACTCCAGGTGAAAGCAGCAAATTCTGTCCAGGTGGGGAGGACGTTTTTAGTCTCTGTGGCAAGGCAAAGTGCCTGGAAGTATGCCCAGTGCTCACCTGTCTTTCCAGACCAGTCCTGGGATAGTCCCCAGCCACGGATTCAGTCCCAGATCGTACTTCTTTGACAACCCTCGAAGATATGATAGCGACGATGACCTTGCCTGGAACATTGCCCCTCAGGGACTTCAGGGAAGGTAAGACTGTTAACCTGGAGGGGCCTTGTGGAGGAAAGGGCTGCACCTGTAGGCTAGGGAGGACTAATAATGAGAAAAGACTGACACAAAAAAAGCCCCGCGGCATTGTAATATAGAGCAGTGTTTCCTAAAAAATTCATAGTGACAGTTTCTTTAATAGCTGTGCCATACACATGATGAGAAATGAAGGTTTAAAAAAGAAAATCAGCTTGGGCCAGGGACTTAGCTCAGTGGTACTGCATTCTGCCTCTGAAGCATGAGGTCCGAGTTCAACCTGCAGTACCAAAAACACCCAAAAAATAAAAGAAAATCAGCTTACATTGCAGAGTTTCTGTCTGTAGTGTGCTAAGATAACTGAATGTCCAAGAGACTTGATCATGGAATCACTTAGTGGAACATGATTTGGGAAATCAGGCAGACTTCTCTAGTCTGATGTTCTGATCGATTAAATGGTACTCAATTGCAATCCTGTGAGGTCAGTACTATCATAAGCCGCCTTATTCCGATGAAACTAAGGTATCTGATGTGGGGTGATTGCCCAGTCTCATTGGATTGAGCTCCGAGTCACTAACTATGCAGACAGTTTGTATGTATCCTAGCACCCATTTCCTTGTCTCATCTATGTCTGTTCTGTGCTTTCACATGCACTGTAACAAAAAGTTGCTGTTTTTGAAATCCACCTGCAGATTGGGCCCAGAAAACTTTGGAGAGGGCAGTTAAATTTAACAGAGCCCACAGCAGCACACACGGAGCCTGCAAGACAGTGAATGAGCTGGTACCACCTAACTTCCAGTGATCAGGGAAAGCAAGCATCTTGAGCACTTGAGTGCCTGGCCCGGGCCAGTCTGCAGCCCGGATGGTGCTGGTGGCAGCCATGGGGACCCAGTCCCCTGTCCTTAACCTAACCTGTAAGGTGCATTGCTTTCTGCCCACCCATCATTGTGTCCTTACAACCATGGATCTGAGCCAGCAGCTGCAAGAGGAGCCAAAAGGACGGCCTCAATGCCTCCTGAGCCTACAGGACTCATCCCAGACCCTTCCAAACCCCTCCCACCCCCCACAGAAGGGAAGGCTTGGCTTTGTGCACTCCTTTGGGAGTTTAAAGGCTTACATTAGCATTTCAGTGTCTTTCCTTATTAATAACACAGACAAAAAGGTTTCCTTTAAAAACTTCGAGTTCTGAAGAGGGTTCTGTTTTGGGGACAGGAGAACTAAGGAAAGCAGACTAATGCCTAGGCCTGCAGATTTAAAAGACGGCTGATAAATTTAAGGACTTCTGAGTACCACTTCTTCCCTAAAACTCTACTCACCCTGTTAACTCTGCTTGTCTCTTTAAACCCATTTGCTGCTGGAGCAGCCTTAGCGCTCCGACCTGGCAGAAGCATCGCAGAGCTGAAGACATCCTCACTTGGGGAAAAGTCTACTTTTCACTGTAGTTTAAAGGAAAACAATGATCAAAACAGCTTACATAGTGTGTATTAGACACTGTTCTGAGGACTCGGTAGGTGTTGCCTCCCAGTTTATAGAGCTATCAACATAGTAATAGTAGTGAGCTATACTCCACATCAGGATTGAAACACAATTTGTTGTTAGAAAATGTGTTGCAGATTGTGTCTGCTTTCAGGTTCTAGTACAGCCAGACTTCTGGGCTCCAATGCATAAAAAATGTTGCGGGCAGGCTGCCAGCACTGTGCACAGCACTGTTTTGGGTAAAAGCAGGCTTCAGGGAGTTAATTTAGGGACTAGAGAGGTGTTGATCAGTGGTACAGCATCTGCCTAACTTGCACAGAGCCCTGGGTTCCATCCCCAGCACCACACACATGAAACAAAAAACAATTTAAAGAATTTGGAGATTGTCTAGAGTTTATTACCAGTTTCCACCTCTGTCTCCCATACCTATAAAGTAGGAGCTTTCAAACCACTGAATTTTTTTTTTTTTTTAAAGCTTTGCTCCAGACTACTATGATTGGGGACAACAAACAAACAGCTTCCTAGCACAAGCAGGAGCTTTGCAGCAACAGCAAGACTCAACTTTGGATCCCGACAAACCAAGCCATGGGTAGCATCAGTTGGCTGAGTGAAGATGCCTAGTGGAAAGCCACAGAGACAGACTGCAAGATGGTGGGGTGTTTAGGGTGCTTTTCTTTAAGATACGGGACTTGAGTTTTCTTACAGGTTCGGAGGACTAAGCAATAATTAAGATTCATAGATCCTTATTTTAGTACTAGTAAGTAATTTCACTGGGTATAATTTAAACTTTTTAAAGAAGATCTGTACTTTTATAAAGATGTATTTTATGTAACTTAAATAATGCTAAAGTATACTAGGGTTTTTTCTTCAAGAATGTTACAATGTACACTGTAGTTTGCACAGACTTTTATGCATAATTCACTTTAAAACTATAGGATATATGGTCTGATAGTTTTTTTTTTAAAGCTTTTGGACTGAAATAGTCCTCAAATCCTTACCTCTGAGAGTCATTTAGACTCGTTCCACGTTGGCAGACTCCTGAAATACAGTTGACATCTAGAAAACTAATTCGTGTTGAAAGTCAAAATGAAATAGGTTTTCATAAGTTTATAAAGTAACTGACTCTTTAGTATTTTTTTAAGTCCAGATATTTGGTTTCAAAGATTTTGACATTTGCCAAAAGTCTGGTACTTCCTTCCATGAGGACACCAAGTATACAGTTCAGTGATAACAGGTGGACCGTGTTAACAGTGTAGCTGCCTTAAACTATTAAATCTCCTCTGCTATATTCAAAGTGACTGTGCATACTTTTTTCAGCTCAAATAAAATATCCCTTATCTCAGGACTATAGCAAGACTACCTTTCCTAGCTCAGTGAGTGGTCAAGGACCCCAAGAGGACATTATACCCCTGGTGCTAAAGTCAAAAGTCAGAAGACAAATCCTGATTATTTTTGTAATCTCCAACCAGTTAATCATGACCTTTATTTTTAAATAGCTTTTTTTTTTTTTTTTTTGTACCATGGATTGAACTCGGGATCGGCTTAAAGAGCTTTTTAAACAATCTGTTGGAAGCTGTATGTTTGAAACCATAGGGGCAAAACTTGTCTCTTAGTCAGTGAGGGCATGTTCTAGACAACTGCTCTTTATCTTTCACTAAAATGTTACGAAATAAGACTACTTTGACCCTAAGTGCCATTCTAAAGCTCCATTAGGTAGACCCTGGAGACATAAAACTCAAATGCTTTGATTTTTCACAGAACAGATCAGGCTCTACAATCTACAGCATCATTCCCCTCTCTTGGAATCTCATTTTGGGCAAGGGAGAAGGACTTGTACTGATGAGTCCGGTATGTGTAGTCTGCTGCAGCCCTGACACTTCCTCTCCTGGTCATCAGGAATAACTGACTTCTGGGCATTAACTCCTCAGAAAAACAAGTCTACTTCTCTTACTTTGAAGGTATTTAAAACCAGAACCTCAAGTTTGAAATGAATCATGACTGTGTTTCTGCCTAACATCCCTGCCTCTCCATACACAGAACAGCCTGGGTCACCCACCACTTAAAGTAGTTACTTCCCAGGGAAGATTTTACACGGAAGCAAACAGCACTGCCTGTCTAGAGTAAGTTGGTATTCTAAACAGTGTCAATCTAAGTCACGTCTTCAGAAAGTCCTGCATCCTGTAATTTAGTACAAATGGTACCTCGGTTCACAAATGCTTTTGTTTGCCTAGTTTGGTTTGCCAACAGAAGCATTTGGCAAAATTTTGTTTCTGTTTGTGAACTTGGCACCAGGTGGCAAACACACTGCAGCCATCTTTCCTGCATGAACACAAACGTGGTCATCTTTTCCAGAATCATGGAACGAATTAAGTTAGTGAACCGAGATACCACTGTATTTCATTAGCGGAGGGCAGGGATATGCTAAGTACAGTGTCACAAAAATCATGTAACAGTATCTTTTTTGTGTGTGCCAGGGATCAAACTCAGGACCTTGTGCTTTCAAGGCAGGCTCGGTGCCGCTGAGCTAAATTCCCAGCCCAACAGTGTGTATCTAACAGTATATAAACACTTTATAAAACTGAAATATCTAGCATTTACAAACCATGATCTACTTTTTTAAATAAAGCTGCTAGTATTAATGCAAACTTATTTTTTGTTGAAGGATTAAAAAAGATTAAGTGCCTATTCTGACCTCCTTTTAAAAGTAATACAGAAACTTTTAGGACTACTTGTCAGCAAGTACTAGAATACTATAAAAACCATGAGTGGGAGGAGACCGTACTGCCCACCATGCATCCTGTGAGGTGCTACGGGGATGGGGGAAGGAGATGGGGGAAGGAGAAGTGAGTGTCTGAGCTTCCTATTCACCCACTGTCAGAGGCAACCAATGCTGTTCCATGTGGAGAGTGATTTCTGGTTCTAAAAGACCCAACCATTCTCTTACTTTAAAACAACATAAAATTATAACTGATACTTTGAAAGTTACAAGTACATGAGGAAGAGCTGGTATTACAGAAAGCTTTGTACCCTCACCTATGTCTGTCTGAACACCATGGCTGAAAGTGTGTTATTGGAAGGGATGTCATCTCTGCAGTTGCCTAAAATTCTGACTGTTCAGACAGCTTTCACTGTCTTTTCCTTTTTGTGACACTAGCACCTTCCAAACTGCTCACTCTACACAGCGATGGCAAACCTTTGAGATCGAGTGTCCAAACTGCAACCTAAAACTTGCTTATTTGTTGCAAAATGCCAACAATGCAATTAAACCTGAAAACTGAGTTTTGGTTTATAAAAAAATAATTCATACATTGTCTTTTGCTTTAAAGGAAAAACGGTATGTGTGTTGTAGGTTCACCACTGACTTAGGACAACTGTTCTCAGTGAGCCTTGGTGTTGAGCAGACAGACATTTAACCTGTTGAGAGCACGTGAGTAAATGTGCATCAACCTTGTTCTTGAAGACAATGAGAAAAAGATTGTCATTCATATTTACATACTGGATATCACTGAGCAATTGCCTTCCTTTTTTTTTTCCGCCTTCGGTGCTGGGACAAACTCTGCTCATGTATGGTAGGCAAGTGTTCTATCACTGAGCTACACCCCCAGCCCATGTTTTTAGAAGGTAAACTTACGTTAAAACTAAGTAGCTATTCACCTGCTTTCTCCAAGCCAACATTTCCTGTCTACTCCCTGAGCTGTGTCTGAACCCTGCAGTTTTCCCTGGCACGGACTTAATGCCTTGCCAATGAATTCCTTAGTTCTAGACCTCCCTTGTCCTTTTGGACCTTGACTGCCTCATTAGTATGTTAGATTATATCCAGGATCACCTTTCTACCCCTGAACTTGAGCCTCTTTAGAAATGGGATCTAGAGGTCTAGTCTCCTCTAGATCTGTGAACTGTCCTCTCTTCAGTCTGCACTGCCCTCAGAAGTCTTCCCTTTCTGCACTGATTCCTGTTGCTACGACCTTCACTCCTGAATTTCACTGAGCCCCAGCACTCTAAGTCATGTTACTCCTCGAACGCATTAGCTAAAGTACAGAAAGAATGTATCTGCACAAGCACATACTGCTTTCCCAGGGGCCTTAAATCTGGGTCAGTGTGACTCCTTGCTATGCTTCTCTTGGGTGAACTCAACATCCTTCAACAACCTGGAGCCTAGGCTGAAAGGCTGGCGAGCACTTACCCACCTGAAGGTACTTTCTGTGAAGGAAGGCCATGACATACCAGAGGTGAGCCCCGGCCAGCAGCTGTTGGGGCAGTAACTTCACCTATGACACCATAATGGCACTGTCAGTAACACACCACAGTTCATTCCTGTAGAGGGCAACAGGGCTGGGGATCTAGCTCAGTGGTTCTGCTGCCTGCTTTGAGGTCCCGATTTTAATCCCCAGTACCAAAGAAGGAGGAAAGATTTACATTCCTGTGGAAGGCATCTCCTCCACTAGATGGGTTTTTCTAGGTTAGCACATATCCTTGACAATTTTATTGGGATGGTTTCTCACTATAAATGGTATATAATCTAGTTAGGCTATAGAATGGTAACTTCTTGCACTTACACTTTCATCTGTATATTGATTTTACTGGTTTACTACCCATATAAAGTCTCCTCTCATGCTCTGACAGATAACCAACTTTTGGACATAATGAGAAAAAAGGTAATAAACATTTTATATGTACATAGTCTTCAAATCATTCTTGGAGACTGTCTTAAAATAGAAGTACCGAGATTAATTCTGTCTACACAGGCACTATTACCATGCCTCTATTTGCCTATAATGTTTAGAAGATATGAAACAGATCTTTACCATCAAATCAAAAGAATAACTGGGTAAAAGTAAAAGTGTGCCATGTGTTACAGGATTATTTTAAACTCATGGAAAAATAAGAATAACCATGTGATAGAAAAGCAGGCAAAAGATATGAATATAAATACATACAAATGGCTCTTAAGAATATAAACTAAAAACACATTGATCATTTTTTTTCCCAAGCCCAACATTGTAACATCTCTCACAATAAAGCTGTGGGTAAGCAAGTACAGTGGTAAATTTCAGATGGCATGTGAATTGGTACTGTCCCCCTAGGGAGGACAGCGTGTCAGTTAGTGTCCTTCAAAATTACAAAGGCGTATGGGTCTTTGACCAGAGGTATGTATACAAACACGAAATGACATGTAAAGGTCTGGAAACAACCCGATTACCCATTAATGGGACCAGTTAAACGATGGCACATCCATACAATACCAGGTAAAAGTAACATGGCTATCCAGTGATGTGTGGGGAAAAAGCAAAATAGTATGTATGTGAGTGATACCACTTTGGATAAAAATGAGAGAAAAAATAAATGCATTTATATATGCCTTAAAAAGCATGGATGCGAAAACAAGAGAGAGACAATGGGCAGATAGAAAAGGGACCCGAGTTAACCGAGATGAGCCTGGGAAAATGAGAACATGAGGCAGCTGAAGTTTGCCCCAGGAACCTTGAAGGCAGGGAAGCCTGTCCTCCAGAAATGAGAGGCCCAGCCAAAAAAACACTTCTATTTTCACACACCCACCGAAACAGTCCAACAAAATACACAAAAACCCTGAAATCGGGTGCCGCCTCGGCATCATCCCTTGGAGTCCTTTGCTAGTGAGAGTTTCTCTCTGTTCTAATAAACTCCCTCCGTGTGTCCCTCTCTTCTGTGTCCATCTACTTCACCCTTCAATGAGCTCAGAGAAAACAGATGGAAACTTAGGAAATCAAGAACAGCGATTACATAGTGAGCACAGGGTGTGATGCAGGCTGTGGAGACACTGCGTAACTTTGGTTTTGGGTTTTGTTTTGTTTTTTGTACCGGAGATTGAACTCGGGTCCTTTTGGGTCCTTGCACTTGCAAGGCAGGCCACCAAACCGCTGAGCTAAATCCCTGGCCCTGTAACTTTGGTTTTTAAAACCCATGTGAATATACTACCTGTTTAAAAAATCAAATAAAATAAGTATATTTAAAAGGTCTTTGACTGGGCTGGGGATTTAGCTCAGTGGCACAGTGCCAGCCTCACAATTGAATTCGATCCTTGGTACCCCCCCCCAAAAAAGTCTTATGACTCATTACAAATCAAAATATGCTAAGTTTCAAGTTTCCACATTTAGGTAAATGTAAAAGACCAACTTATGAAATGACAGACCATTTTTATGAGTAGAGACTCTGGAGTGAGGATATTCTAGTTTCAAATTCTGGCTACTGCACAGCATTTCTGACTCAGTTTTCATATATCTAAAACAGAATTTTACTTACTGATAAGTGCTTTAGTGAAGATGAAATGATGAAGCCCTTAATTTGGGGCTTTCCAAAGCTTGCCTTTGTGAGTAGAAGAGCCACCAACCAAGCTACCTGGAAAAATACTTTTCCCTATTCCGCAAATTATAATCATCTTCATCTCATAAAACACTTAAAATGGGAAAAACAAGACAAAAGATTGCAGAAACGTGTACTTTAATTGACATTTTTGGGAGTCTGATGGTACAGCAGCCAATAACCTGTTCACAAAATCAAAGCTGCACCCTTAGATGTTACTGAAACAGAGTATGGATATATGTGTTGGGCTTTGATGGACCTAACTTGTCTTTTAGTGAGCAGCTATGGTTTCTGCAGGTACTCGATTTTCTAAACTGCTTGGAGGCTTACTGTGAACTGTGCTCAAGTTTCCAGCTGAAGACAATGCTGTGAAGAACCAAATAGCTGTCCTTTCTTATATACAATGGCACCTAGGCAAAGGTGAAAAGTGGCATAGTGTTTCAGACACATAATGAGATTACAGAACTGATGTTCAATGTCAAAATATGTGACAGAAGTTTTAAGAAGTAAAATCTATTACTATTCTGATTTTCTTCATAAACCAAGACTCAAAACAAGAACACTGAAAATTTACCAATTTATAGTCTGTCTAATTTACAGATTCCACTTGACAAAAAAGTTACATACTACTGGAGGAAAGAATGTTTCCTTTTCCTCATGTTTATTACTTCTTCAGCTGTTACAATCATTTCTGTCAGTTATATGGTAAAGTGACAGATTTTAAAGTAGGTGAGAAGATACAAACAAAACACCAAGAGATGCTCACTAGCCAGGCATGTTCACAATGTAAACTGCTACTGTCACCTTGTAGCAATGGGTACGTGACCTGGAAGACAGTCTACAGTACAAGGATCTAAACAGCACCAGGTTCACAAAACACAGGCTCCTATGGTTTGCATGTTAGAAATATAAACAAACACAAAATACAGGCAGTCCCTCCCCAATCTAATCTATGGTAAAGTTAATCAGATGAATTTTAGCTTAAGAATACTTCATTTCTTTGCCTTTTTTTTTTTTTTTTTTTTTTTTTTTTTGGTACTGGGGGTTGAACTCAGGACTTGTGGGTTGCAAGGTAGGTGCGGTGCCACTGAGCTCTAAATCCCCGGCCCCAGAATACTTCATTTCTTAGTGAAAAAATTCATTAAAATTTTAACTAAATCTAATTTCCTAGAACACACTGTAAATATACTATTTTTCCTAAGCTTGAAACAAATTGCAATAAAGAAAAAAAAATGCAATAAATGGAAACAACCAAAGATTTTCTTTAGTAATGGAGTTTAAGTAACTTTTAACTACAGGAATGGTGAAGTAACACTACCAGGAAGGTTTTACATTTATAGTAAAAATACACAAAGTGCATAATTTTTCACATTTTTAAAAACTTCAAATGAACACTAAAAATAATTCTTTGTGTACTAGCAAGATTAGTAGATAACTGCTTTTAAGGCTTTTTGCCTTATGGTCTCCTTTCCATACCATATAATGCTTACAACCCGAAAAAAGCAAAAAGAGGAAGCTCTAATCAAGTTAGCCTTTACGATTCAATCTATCTAACAGACATCGCCAACACAACAAAATTCTGAGTTTAGAAAAGTTAGTAATTAGGTGAAAAAACTATGAGACCTTACTCGCCCAATCATATCCTTCACAGCACAGCTACATGTTTTAAAAAGGGGTAAGCCAACTCAGTACAATTTAGAGTCTGTCATAAAGCTGTCAACACATTTCAGACTTTGGCAGAATAAGATGTGGGTTTAAGAGCACTTATTTTCAGGAAATATAGAGTCTAAGGAGAAACTAGACTACTAGCATTACTTCACAGATACAACCTTTCAAATCGGTCCCATTGTATGCACTGACATCTTTAAAAGAATCAAGATTTTAAATATTGTTTGGAGACCTTTTTTTTTTGGTACCGGGGATGAAACTCAGGACCTAGAGCTTGTGAGGCAGGCAGGGGAACCACTGAGCTAAATCCCCAGCCTTGTTTGGAGACTTTAAATCTCAGGTTTACAAAGTGATAGTCTAGGATCTATGAGTCCTCCATTGGTCCAAGTCACACAAAGTACCACTGATACAAAATGAACTAAAGATGGAAAGGAGAGGACAGGAAGCTGAGAAGATGGCTGACCTAATCTCCCTGCTGAAATGCCTCACCAGAGAAAATTAGGTGGGATTGCATAAATTACATTCCAAATTAAATCCTTTAAAGATGCTTGCTTTACAGTAGCAAATTTTGTGTATTTAGTTTTAATGGCATTATAAATTCACAGAATCCCAAATTTTATCAACAACTAATTATATGAATATGTAGATATAAGTAACTGAACATGTCTAAAATTAGGAGAGAGCGGCAAAGTTGGAAGAAATGATCTGTAGGTTCTAAGTAAAGAACAATCGTGCTCCAGCTCAGTCGTGCACATGTGCCTTGCTGAGCACGGGAAGGGCACTCATCTATCCACTTTCACCAGCACAGGTCCTTCAGACCCAAAATAAAGCAGCAACCACAACTAAACACCTCAACACCAATGCAAGTGAAGTTGAAATCCTCTGAAACCACTCACCAAAAAGACCATTCACTGCACTGACAGCTCCATATTATTGGTGACAGCTGTAGTGCTGGGCAAGACTAAAAACATTAAATCACTGATAAAATTCACCACTGATACCAGCCCTGAGCAGCAATGGTTCTCTCGTTCTTTTCTACAACAGATGGTAACTGTCACTAGAACAGAGATAGTCATTAAAGTTCAACAAGCAGAAATGGAAGAAAATAAGAACAAAACCAGTTTGAAACAATATTCAACAGAAACACAAACACAGAATTTAGTATAACTTACATTTTTTAAAAGTACATACTTCATTTATAAATAGCTCTAATAATCTAATAATCATAAATATTCAAGTGAGCATTTGAATTTTCTCTTTAAGAGTTCAGAATTCTTGAAGTATTAGTCTTTTTGCTGACTGTCCAAGACTAAAAGGCTTCACAGAGTCATTTTATGTCTAGTTAGACATATAAAAGCCTTCATTACCTACTGTGTTGTAGTAAGACTTTAAAGTTCTGTAACTCCCTTATACTTGTGGAAAGCCTACAGGAGAGGAAAAAAGCAATGTTAGTACATACAGGTAATATGTGTACATATTTCAAATTACTGATACTGTTATACGGGCTATAATTAAAAATGAAATCTAAAATATATAAGCAACACCAAACAGAAGATTCCATTTTTAAATGAGTCTGCTACAGTTTTTATTGAAATTAATAAAACAAGGAGCTGTGGTTTTTTGGTCTTGGTTTAGAGGAGGCAAAGGAAGCCAGTTACTAGGACTTCTCAGTAGAATGTAGATTAAGAGGAAAGGCAAGACAGGAATAATTTATGATAAATAACCTCAAATAAGTTAAGTTTGACCTTTTAAACTCATCTGGCACACTCTCCAAAGGGCCACTCCTTTCTTCTGGTTGCCTCCCAAACTCCCTAATTTACATTGCTGGAGCCTCCAGGGTGAAGACTTTTATCTCCTGAACCTATCTGGTACTGTGTTTTTTAAGTGGTTACTGACTTGTTGAACGAAGGAACAGAGAGCTCTTCAGCCTCAGCCCAGGTGTAAAACTGGAGTGGGAAGCACAAAAACATCTTCAAGCTCAGTTTTCCTCATGTACAATTTGTATAATTCAGGGTTGACAAGAAAAATACATTTCTCTTTCTTACAACTTAGGGAGGGATGTAGTATGCAGTGTTAAAAGTCTCTATTATCAACCCTTGAAATGTTACCATTTATTGAGAGCTTAGGATGTGCCACACTGCTTTTTAACCTATCATGTATATGACCTCAAAAAACACTGAAAAGCAGCAAAGTAGATTTAATTAACTCTGGTTTTACATTTCAGGAAAACCGAGGCTCAAATCAGTCAAATACTTCCCCAGGTTCACCCAGCTAGTAGTGGGGTCTAACAGTAATCGTTTTTATCTCCCTCATTTTACCTAACAAGGAAGCGTGGTCAAAGAGAAGGGATTTGTGGGAACCCACACTGCTAATAAATGACAAGCCAGGATTCCAGGACTCAAAAACCACAAATGAAATGGGTTCTAGATACAGAACTAAAACTACGAGGGTACATTGAGGAGACCCAGGGAAATTTAGGTAAAATTATTTTTTTCTTCTCAATTTTAGTTGGACAAGAGCTTAAATAACATTTAAAGTCCTTTTCACTTCAGATTTTTTTTTTCCTTTGGTACCAGGGATCAAACTCAGAATCTTGCACTTGCAAGGCAGGCAGTGGCATTACTGATCAAAATCCCCAGCCCTATTTTTGGTTTTCTAAGACAGGGTCTCACTATGTAGTTCAGGATGGCCTTAAACCTGCAGTGATCCTTCCTTCTAATCTTAGCCTCCTAAGTGCTGGGATTATAGGCATACACCGCCATTCCAGGCTTCATTTCAATTTCATTTTAAATAAATTTCATCATTTTAATGTTAATTTCCTATAGGCCTCATAAGTGGGTAGACTGAATTTTTCATGAAATACAGATTAACAATGGACATTCTGTCTTGTGTTTTAAATCTCAACCTATATGCTTATTAAATGGAAGCAAGAAGTATGATTTATGTCTTTTGAACATATCCATGTCTTTTGAACATACACATACTAAGAAAACATAAGCATGAATTTCCCTATTACTTGGTCCCTTATTAAAAAAATTTTTTTTTCCTTGGCCTGGGGATTTGACTCAGTGGTTCTGCTGCCTGCCTCATAAGCACAAGGGCCTGAGTTTGATTCCCAGTACCAAAAAAAAAATTTCCTTGATTTGACTTTTTTGCCCTATTTTTCCAAGACAAGATAGCATTTTCTGTGATATTCTTGTGTTTTATGTATGTGTCAGTTGGCATTGCATGTATCTCTGTAGGCAAATTATTTTTGAAATAATTTGTGGTATAAACAAACAAACTGTAAACATAAAGTGGGGTAGAAATAAGTGAAAGACTCCTCAGCTTAAAATAAAGAGCAGACGAGTTGAATTTCCCCTCTTATTTCCTTCTAGAACATGCTCACTTGACTTCTATAACTGTACTTGAACAAGTTAGAAACACCGAAAGCTAAGATTATTAGGAGAATATTTTTCCCTACAAAATTGAGTAAGCACACTGAAAATACCGGCAACTAACTAACTGTTCAGAAACAATTTTTCCTATAACCTATAGAAAAACATGAAGCCTTGAAGCCATTCTAGGCAAAGCCAATACAGGTGTAATTGTATCATTTTTGTCGCCAAACCAAACCAGAGCACATTCTGATTTAGCAGAGAAGACAATTTCTGCACTATGGAAACCTGCAAGGGAATTAAGTCTTCATTTCTTAGGTACAGAAGTGGTTCTTACCTTCCAAAAGCATTTAAAAGAGCAACTATTTCCTGACGCGTGAGTTGGAAGCCTTTAGAAGGACTGTTCTCTGGAAGCTTTTGGATTTCTTTTTCAGAGAATAGTATCTTCAAGGCAGTTCCTAAACCTTGAGTCTTAAAAAAACCAAACAAAAAACCCTTATAAATAACTTCATATAACAACTGCAAAAAAGATGTAAAGGAGGAATACCCAGCCACCACGATGATCATCAGGAAACTCATGTGAACTGAGCTTTTAACCAAAATGTTAAATCATACGCAATATAATTTCTATTCTCTCAGGTTTACATGTAATAAACTTAGCTAAGCCGTTAAGGAAACTTGAATAGTCTAACACTTGTTGGACATGCACTATTCTAAATTACCAAGATGTCTTTTTTTTTTTTTGATACCCAGTATCGAACTCGGGTCCTTGAACCACTGAGCTAAATCCCCAGCCCTACCAAGATGTCTTTTTAACTGAAAATATCACCTAAGAACTTCAATGTTTGATTTGTAAACTTGAAAGTTTTTTTTTCTTTTTTGGTGCTTTGAATTAAATTCAGGGCCCCATGTATGCTAGTCAAGTAATCTACCACTGAAACAAATCCCTAACCCCAGTGAAAGCATTTTTTAATAGGCTGTAGTAATTGAAAACTCAGATTATCAGTGATAACTACACATAATTTCTCAATTATTAACACGAGAGGAAAAGAAATTTTGAAGTTCAGCATAGCTTCCACTGATATAATTCTTTTTTGAGACACAGTCCTGCTACGTAGTTCAGGCTGACCTCAAACTCATTATGTAGCCCAGGTTGGCTTTGTGATCCTCCTTTTCCAGCCTCCCAAGAGCTGAGATTATAATCATGTGCCACCACCACCGACTTCATTCTGGCTCTTGATTTTCTATTATCATCTTTGCACAGAAACAAGATTAAAAAATATCAAACAATCCTTTTATACTGAGTATCTAGGATAATGAACCTTCTTTGTACCTGTGACTCAAGTGTCTTCTTTAGACCACCAAGACAAATTCAATGACTGAAATTATCTTTTATAATTTTATATTTTAAATACATAAAATTCTTTATTCATATACCAACATCAGAAATGAATCTGAGGTTATATCACAGACATGAGATACAAGAAAAATTTAGAGTACTAGAAAAGCATCTGTGCCTGTAAACACGCAACAGTTTATTTTTCACTAATAAAACAAAAATCACACTTTGTATCTGCCTATTACTAAACTCCTAATTCCATGAACAATGAGGACATTTAAGAAATTGCAGCGACTCAGTGGGAAAAATGTAAGGTAAGAAAAGGTAATATACATACTTGTAACTTCCCCCATAATCTGCATTTGTCACATCCAACACAGTCCATAATATGGGAGATATTTTTGAAGTGTAACCGGAATTCCTCCTAGCAGACAGAAAATATTTTCAGTCTAATAAGGCTTTTAAAAGTAAACTCCAGGGCCAGGGATTTAGCTCAGTGGTGCCACCGCCTGGCTCACAAGCACAAGGACCCAAGTTTGATCCCCAGTTTCAAAAAAAAAAGAGTAAACTATATTTGACTTAATCTGTAAGAATTAAAATCTGTGAGTTTATTAATGAATGAGCTGCTTTTCAAAACTAAAGAAAAACTGAACGTGTATAGCAAAACATGGCACTAAAACAACTGACAATGGAGATTTATAAAAATAAAAACTCATTCTGCATATTACTTTTTACTGGGGGGGGGTTGACTTGATGCAAAGCACCAAAATATACATTATGATGGACCCAAAAGTAAACATGTTTGTTTACTTTTAAGGAATTTAACTGCTACTTCCATTCGATATCTACATATAACTAATGGGAAATGCATCTTTTTTATGTTCCATTTACTTTAGTGGCTTTGCTTTGTGTGCACCTAAATGAGAATGATGGCCCTAGAATACTGTTTTAAATCACTCATTATTTCATGAGTTTTAAATCACTCATTATTATACTACATTTGTCATAGGGGCTCAATCAATATTGAGGATCACCATTTATAGCAAAATCTAATCAGACTAACTTCAAAAAGTTGTAGAAGTGTGAAAGAAAAGAGTTTAGATGAATACAATTAAAATATAACCAGTAAACAGCTCCCCACCCTGTCCCCCAGTCAAGAACTTTTTACCTTTAGTGATTTCGCCCCCTTTTTGTCACCTGCAAACATGGATTTCTCGTCAAAGTGCATGGGGAAGGACCTGGTAAAATGATAGTATGCTAGTAAGTTACAGATGAAAAATCCAAATACCTTGTATTACAGCTTAAGAATCTCTATTCCTAAAAATATTTAAGAATCATTTACTTATAGGACAGTACAGTTCACATATAAACTAATAGAAAAATTACAAATAGCTGTGTAATTTGTAAGATTACAATATTTGAAGGAAACAAACATTGCATGACAAAATCTAAAAAAGGAAAAGTCTGGAAAACATGCACACTTAAAATTCTTTTAAAATTTAATTTATTTTCAGTACTTTTTGATCTGACTTTCCTCCATGTTCATTAACATCCACTAAACTTGAGTTCTAGAGACTGAGCATTATTTTTAAAATTATATTCTGGAAAATAAAGACTAATGCTCCCTCATGTTTGCATCTTAATGCTAACATACTTTTGATATCAACTAGATTTAAATAGCAATCGGAGGAATACAAAACTGGCAGAAAGAACCTTAAAGTAGCATTACAATATGATACTACATAAAATCTTAAATATTTTTAAATACTGCCTATTTTCAAGTATGGGTTCGTCAACAGAGCTTTACAGATGCATTTTAGTTCACAGTTTTATAAATAACTAAAATGCTATTGTTCACTGATATTTCCCTTCTCAGATCTATTTTTCCCTTTTCCTAACTCCTAGGAGTCAGCTTTGGCTGCATGTCAAGTGTGACATCTGAGCGCAGTTTCAGAGCATCTCAGAACACTGCCAGTCAGTTCTTACTTTGTATCTTGAAAGATACTCAGAAGAAGGGTTTTGGTGTCCGCATCTTCTTCTGTGTTTCCAGTGTAAAGATCGACAATGGAGCGTTCAAAGTAGGGGGCCACCTTTGACAAAGCTCGCAGCTCAATCAAGTATAAAAAGTAAAGATTCTTAAGCCTTCTAGGACCTTCTCCCTTGGTTTCTACAGGGTCAAAGTGGTGTTTAAATTCTCTGATATTAGGTCCCCAACTCGGTTTACCCCAGGTTTCTAAAAAGAAGGAAAAATACATTACATTCTTTCAATGAAAAGGATTTTTATCTAGAGAACATGTATCCCCCTCCCAATTAATTTTTATACTGAAGGCCAAAATCTCCATTTAAAATCATTTACCTTCCAGAAGGTAATTGGCACATAGATGTAAATTGATACTAGCATGAAGTCCTGATATAAGCTTATAGAAGACTCTCTTCTCCAGACACAAACCTGCTCAGAAAAATATTGAAAAAGAAATCATGCACACTGAGATAACATATAGTGAATCAAGGAAATTCAGTACACAGGTTTAAAGTTAAGATTCTAGGACATTAAAGATAAATCAAGAAATAATAAACAATTAGGTCAAGATTCTCTCACTAGAAGAAAAAGTAAGAATCCACCTTCAGAAGGGAGTTGAGTATGATGAAAATTTCATGCAGAAAAGACAGAATGGCCTGGGCTCCTGTAGGTCCAAACACTGTGGACACTGCTGGCAAGTTCCCACATTGCCCAGAAGGTGACGGCACAGCCTTTCCGTGTGTTAGGCTGAGAATTTAGTAAAGCAAATATAATTGTAAAGTTACTCCCTTGACCAAACAGTAGCTGTTTCTCCGAGGCCTCTATTTGCATGTCTTTCTTGAATCTACTTGGTAGTGGACAAAGAGGAATATTAACATTTTGTTCTCTTACTGTCTGGTTTTATCTAACTGTAAACTCTGAAAACAAACATCCAGGAATTTCAACTAATAAAAAACTGTATTTACTATTCAAGCAGGCATCATGTGGAGTTCAGGAATATGGTGGATTTTATGTAGACTTCTTAACCCACACAGGCTTTTACTCAACATTTACGATGGCGATCAAGACAATTCCACAATCCTTTCCTTCCCGGTCTCCATTTTAAAAGCTTTTCTTGTATAATAAGAGTGTTGTAAAGTGTGAATGTACTTAAAACTACTAACTAGTAAACAAAAATGTGTAAGATGGGACTGGGGTGTAGCTCAGGGGCAGTACATGTGCTTAGCATGTGGAGAGACCTAGGTTTGGTCTCCACACCAAACAAGCAATGAAAAAAGTTAAAACGGTCAATTTTGTTGTCTGCGTTTTACCGTAAGAAAAAAAATTTCTAGACTATAAAAATGTTAAAAGTAAATGAGGATACAGAGAAGTTTTAAGAAGACACTGGATGCAGAGCACTTAGCTTTCTCCCTTCTTCACTACCCAACAAGGTAGGGTGTGTGTGTCACCCTCCCTGCGGAGGAAAATGGGCTTCGACAGTAGAACGTGTAGTCTCGTTTACACTTTGGGGAATTTTCTTAAAAGTAAGGGAAACTATGTGGTATACTTTGCATTTGTCGAGCTCTTTCAAATTTCAATTTATTCTTTATGTCTTGGCATAAATGGTGCTACCACAGGCAGCCTCTAGAAAAAATACTTTATTTTTGAGGTCTTATTCTTGAATTCAGAATTCTTGCTAGAATATTCAAACTGTCATGGATGAAAATGAAAAAGTAGAAAAATTCTATTTTGTAGCTTCCTCCTAAAAGTGTATGATTACTTTTTAATAATCACTGATAACAAAGGATACAAACAATATGAACAGATCTAATAAAGTATTAAGTACTAATTCTCTAATAGAAACTTCATCAAATCTGATCAAGTAGCAAAAGATCCATTTGGAGTTCACTTTCTATTCTTTCCACCCTACCTCTCTAGCAGTGCTCACATCCAACAAAACGGCTGAAGGCTTAGTGCAGAGCAGACAAATGAAAGATCATGAAATTCATATGACTAAAATATGTACTGGGAGATCTAATTTGCAAAGCTCACAAAGCCCTTAAACCGGTGTGGGACAGATGACAAATGAGGAAAGGTTGGGTAGGAAATGTACTTTGATGAGCTGGCAAGAGGAGTAACAGCAAGCAAAATGGTAATGAGTGCACCACTAAATGAGTGCACACAACAAGCTTTAGCAGGATACTGCTGGAGAGCGTTTCTCCTGCCTGGTCTACTGCCAGGTGGGGGTGGTCTCTGACTGGAGGGCCAGGCACAACACTTAGTCTCACTCTGAGGTAACATCTGCCAAGAGCAACTATGAAGGCAAAACTCATCAACTTCTAGTTTTAATAACAGTACAGAGCAAATTCAACTGCCCAGTTCAAGAAGTGGTTCTCTCTTCCTCTTCTAGATTTAATTTCACTCAAATTAATTTGTAGCAATGGAATTATGGAACACTGACATTTTTCTGTCTCATCAAAAGGCTAGATGTATAGTGGCAATATTTTGGGGATTTGGACATTATCCAGTGGTTTTCAGGAAAACTTTACAGGAATCATCTATGCTATCACTTTAGGTTAGTAGGACTGCTACTGTCACTCTCAAGCTCCAAATGAGGAAAACTGAATCTCTGAAATGGTTGAGCCAGCTGCCAGAAAAAAGGACTGCTATCTGGAGCCACATATCAATATTCAACATGCAACAAGAGGATACTAGAAAATGGTCGAAATAATACACTTAAAGTCTAGTATTGACCCCAAATTTCATTCTCATCCTGTTATCAACATTCTGCTTTTCTGAGTACCTCTTTAAGCCCGCTTCCACAATATGTATCTTTAGAACAGATCATAAACAAAGTTGTGCATCTTCTACTTAAGTCATTTTCTCAATATAACTCTTAACAGTATTTGTTCAACAGTGTTCTCTTTAATGACCAGTGTACACACATAGTTCTTAAAAACAAAGAGAAGTTATGTTCATAAGACAACAAGACCAAATAACAGACAAAACAGAATTGACTACTTAAACTAACTCTGTTTACTATCAGGTTATGGCCATGAAATATCAATTTTTCTATGTAATTCAGCTTGCTCACCTTTCACTATTTTAAATTTTATAAACCAATAGTAATTTGGTAAAGGAAGTTTTCAAAAGCATCATATATCCAGTTATTAACCTAAGTTGTTAAAAGCCTAAAACAGTTTTCAGCTTTCCATTAATAACATTTCATATTTTCAACACTAGAAATAAGGAGTGCAAAGTAGCTAATATATTAAGATCTATATTGCTATATCTTTTAATGAGACAAATTTTGACTGTATTAACGTCAAACATCTTTAGAACCTTCTGAATTCAATTTATCTTCTCTTAGGTTAGCAGAAAAGCAGTTTGGATAAGCACTGTGTACAGAATGAAGGAAGCTGGGAAAACCAGTTAGGCAAAGCTAATGACACTGTCTGGCCTGCACAATATATACTAGTTTTCAGCCAACCCCAAGATTTTTCAAATAATTTTATCCCAAAATTTAATAACTTAAACGTGTTATTTTCTTTCAAGCAACTGTCAAAATTACTTGTCTAGGTAATAAACTCCTAAAACTCATAAAGTGTTTTACAAAAAGCCAATAAATTTAAAAGATAATCAAGTTACCTTCTAGCCATGTATAGAATGATTCTCCTGAGGGGGAGGGAGGGAGAGAAAATCAGGTAAAAATATTTCAAATGTTCAACTATAAACTAGAATAAATGAAACTGTAAAATATTTATTATGTCAGATTAAAGACTATTACTAGAAATATCTACTGCTTAAGGTGAAATGGAAAAACAGGCATATGATTAGGTATATGATTTTAGAAAATAAAGCCCACTTGTAATTTAACACTATAGAATGATCTTAAAATGATATTTTACTATTAAAGTGTTTGAGAAAACATTTCTGTCTAAATACTACATACATTTTGTTAAAGGTTTAAACATCCAGAAGCATGGGGACAAGCTAGTTTGCTTTTGATGTAAGCAACCAAAGTCCCTTTATTAAACTCCAGAAAAAAAAGTGAATTAAAATTAACGCAAGATCAAATTATTATTCTATTTTTCCTAAGTCATTAAAAGTAGGTGTATTTGCTCAATTACTCAAGACTAGGTTCTGAGGAATAATTTGTAAAGCCCCAGTTGTCCATGTCACCCTTCAGCAAAGTGAACGGACAGCATACAGAGGAGTCTGAGAGTTGTCCATCTATGTACCGATGTTCTAAGAACTATTCCTGTGTTTCAAGAGAGGGAAGTCAAAGGCCACAAAACTTGTTAGTAGGAATATGTACAGACTTACTGTACAACACGGTAACCACAATAACAGTGTATCAGACTTGAAAACTGCTCAGAAGAGTTTAAGTGTTTTCACCACAAAATGTTAAGTACCCGAGATAGGTAATATATGCAGTACTTAGCTTGATTTAGCCATTCCACAATGGGTACACATAAAACATCACGCTGACATGACAGATGTGTGTACTTTTTATTTGTAAATTTAAAAAGGGAGAGAGAGTGAGGAAGCTATTCAGGGCCCAATACAGTTCTTTTGAGAAACAAAAAGGGGGCAGTCGGTAAGGATTAGATTGCTATTGCATGTCCTAAATTCTTACTTTCACCTATTTTTTAAATTGAGAAAATAACAGAAAACCCAACACAGAGTGGGCTGTGAGAAGTCCAAGGGATAAAATCCGTGGTGAGAATTCTTTTGCCTCCTGAGACTTACACTCGGTAAACAGCACAAACACCTTTCTACGGTCATTCATTCACTCAACTTATCCTAAGGACAGGATTACCTCACCTTTTCATTAAAAAACCTCAACTGACAGGCTGCTCAAAGTCATCAATAATTTGCTCTCTGTCCATCACTTTAAGTGAACTGCTATGTATGGGATTACATGTCGTAATCTCAGCTATTCAAGAGGCTGAGGCAGGAGGATTGAGAGTTTGAGGCAATCCTGGGAAACTTAATGGAACCTTGTTTCAAAGCAAAAACAGCAAAAACAACCACTATCTGGTCTTCCCTTTTGCTAATGTGGTCTCCTTACACCATGCGTATTTTTCCTTGCTCAGCTCATGTGTTTTCCCTCCAGTAAGCGTGCACTATCCAATTCTACTGGCCAACATCTGTTCCTTATTCAAATTAATCTCAGAGACACCTCTTCAAGTAGCTTTCCCATGTCATTCTGGTGACACGTTTGTTGCACCCATGAAGAGCTATAGCACGTAGTTTGTACTGTATAGAGAACATTTCATTTGTTACACTGTGTACAGCGCTCATTTTTCCTACTATGCACTGTCAGCTCCCAATGCAGACACTGTGCTTACACATTTTCCTTTTCTGCAGCACCACCACCAAAAAGTGTCCCTCGACTCAGTTGAGAAAACATCCAAATGAGATCATTATTTTGGTGGTTTTGGGTGCTTTATGACAGATGATCACCTAAAGTAACCAACTACTGAGAAACTGCTACACTGAAAACTGAGATTATAAGTTTCAAAGTACACAAGAAGTAAAGAAATTATAAATTATCTGACAGAACAACCTTCACTTTGCTCCATTTCTTTAAAATACAATCAAGTAGATTTTAATAGCCAAAAATGGGGAACTTGCAATATGAACTGAGTTTCTATTCTAAACATTTAAGTTAATGGTCTTTATACTTTTAAAAATATGGGATAATATTATAAGAATAACCTGTCAACATTGACTGGTAGCTATTTTCTGGAAAAACAGGATAAATGTTTTCTTTCAAATCAAGATGAAAACATCAAATTTTGAGAGTTGAAAGCATTTCTTCTAGACTTGAAGCAAACAGTAATTTCAACTTACCATCATCTTCACCTACAAGAGCAAGTAAGAGAAAAGATTTTAGAAAATGTTTATATTCAAAGTGTTAAACTATTCATGTCACGGTCAGTGCGTAGACATCTGAAAACGGGCTTTTTAATAAGTAGGCCAGACAGTACACGGTTTTCACATATTTTTATACCATATATCATAAATATAAGAAACCAATGGAAATACTCTTAAAAAATAATTACCAAATACTGTGGCTCCCTCAATCATATGCACACACCTCTCTGATCGCTGTTCCCACACCGGGGGACACTTTACCGGATGACAGTTCTTCAGCACAGACAGAAAATCCTCAATGGGAGGACCCCGGAGACTCACCAGGTGCAGGGAGGTGAGAAGACTGTCCTGCAGCCCCACAGTAGCTCTGCCTTGGTCAGCTTTTTTTTGTGGTGTACCAGGGATCGAACTTGGGGCTTACACTTGCGAGGCAGGTGGCGGAACCACTGTGCTAAATCCCTGGCCCCACCTTGGTTAGCTTTTTCTGAGGAATTCTAATGGAACATTTCACTTTTGGTTTGTTTGTTTTGGTACTAGGGGTCGAACTCGTGCCCTTGCGCTTTCGAGGCAGGTGGTGAAACCACTGAGCCAAATTCCTGGCCTAACATTTCACTTTTGGAGAAAAGGTTCTGTTGCTCAAAAACTTTTGGAAAAACAATTGTAGAAGCTTCATTGTTAACGACTCTGGAATGGTGAGAAAGACAGACAAGAAGGTCAGTGAGGATGTTCACAGTCAGCACTCAGAGGGCTGCAGAACTGCTTCCTAGGTAACCGCTGAACTGGGCCAGGGCGCCCCCACACCTCTTGTTTCATATTTTTTCCTTTTCTCCTCTTCCCTCCCTCCAACTTTCTCTACATAGTGGTTTCCTTCCTTTCTTCATCTTTATAGCGTTTCATGTCTGATTATAACATGGAAATGAAGTATTTCTTAGGAATTGATGTTTTTAATTAAGCGAACAATTATGTTTTCTGCTTCAAAAGTAATTACAGAAGAGGTCTGGAAGAATTGCTCTACATGCTCTACTACGGTACAGAAAGGTGCAGGAGGGGCCTTTCCCATTTTACTTTACAAAACTTTCTAGATTGCTTCAATGTCTATAAAATTTTATGTAATAAAACATTTAAGGGCTGGGGTTTGGCTCAGTGGTTCCGCCACCTGCCTCAAAAGCACAAGGGCCCAACTTTGATCCCCTGTACCAAAACAAAAACAAAAACCAACCAAATAAATAAATAAAACATTCGAGTCAAAAATTGAAAAGCTATGAGTTAAATGTACTAAGAGACAAAAGATAAGAAGCCACGCCCCTTCTGCATGATCTAATTCCCTTCCCTAGAAGTTTCAGAATAAATCTGGAGAATATTTGCCCCATTTTGACAGCACAAGCATCCAAAACACCCTGCCCAGTCTACTTGGTCCCCAAAAAGGCCAAGAGAGACTCATGGATGCCAGAAAGTTCAATTTCTTAACTCAATCCTGGTTTAAAAAAAGCACTGGATTGGTCAATCACAGGGTGGCTCTGAGGGTTTGGTTCCCCACTGAGAAAATAATGAGGGCATCCCCACTGATAATCTTACACGGTTTCAGTTTTTACATTTGAATGAACAAAAATTAAATAAAATTAAAAATTCAAGTTCACAATGCCACGTCATACACTTGATGGTCCGTGTGGCTACTGGATGGTCCATGGATAGGGCAGGTAAGGAGCACTGCCCAGGGCAGACTGAGGCCCTGAACTCCTTCCTTGTGTTGGTATCAGCACCCTGAAAAGGCACTTTGGAGCTTATGAGGATTCTGGGCCCCATCCAAGACCTACAGACTCAGGGCTGGTGATCTGCATGCAGACTGAGGCTTCAGAAGCACTCTTCTGAGCGACTACTTCTCTAACTTGGCTACACACTAAAGCCATCTGAAGAACTGAAAAAATCACGGATGCCTGCATTCCTCCCAGGGTTTTGGACTTCACTAAGCATGGGGCAGGGCTTGGGCATCCAGAGTTAGAGGAATTTCCTCAGAAGTCTCTTTCTGGTATATGTGGATTTCTTACATTTTCTAACGTATGCGACATAAAGTTCGTAGCTTAGGGTCTGGCAAATAGCAGGCACTCAATAAATGACAATAATTAAAGAAGACATATATATAGAAATATTAAGGCTTAACTATGAACTAATCTTATAGTTTTGTTCATCATTCAAATTAAGGAAATATACAACAGATGGTAGTTCCTTATAGAATTAGCTACAAAGACATTTTATAAACAATCTCTAAAGCATGAAATACATGAAAAACCCACCTCGGCTGGGTGCCAGAGGATTTAAAGGGCGATAAACAGACCGAGGCCTAAAAAAATAGAACATTAAACCCAAACATAAGATGGTTGGAGGTATAATCTTTTCCCAAGAGAAACAAATAATCTCTCCCCCTCCCAGATCCCCCAGTTACTTGAAACAATTTTCTTCATAGATGCTGTTCCACACTCTCCAGGCAGAGGGCCCCTTGTAGCCAGTGTACCGCTCCGGGTTCAGCAACAGGTCCACATACTGGGCCGCTGGAGATCTCTCATCTGAACAAGAGAAGACTCACTGGTTACCTGGAATTTAGCATTTCAAAGCAGACAGGACTGCCCAAAAGCTAAAGAAATGCTATGTTCTGCAAATAATCTTCAACTTAATTGGCAGGGTAGTTAGCATACTTGTGACTGTTCTTGACCCAAAATTTGTAAAAAACTGGGCAAATTACTTAGGGAGGAAAACTAAATCCTTCCTTCCTTTTCTTTGGATAATCAGAGTTCTTTTAAGAAATGTAACATCTGTTACTTTATTAGTTTTAACCACCCAGGAATGAGAAGAACAGAATCATAACCTGCTTTAATATTTTATGATTCCTTCTCCAAATATCACATATAGCTATCTAAACACAGTCTTGAAAATACTTATTTTGTTTAAACTTTTTTATATTAAAAATAGAGACTTCAAGCTGGGCATGGTGGTGCACGCCTGTAATCCCAGCACTCAGGAGGCTCAGGCAGGAGGATCCCTGCGAGTTTGAGACCAGCCTGGGCTACATAGTGAGTTCCAGGTCAGTCTGAACTACACAGTGAGACCCTGTCTCAAAAAAACAAAACAAAACAAAAAAGATTTTTCTGCTATTCTACTTGTAGACCTATAAAGAAAATGTCTCAAAAAAGTGTTATTTAAAGGATTATTCACAGAGCTATACAGTGGTCCAATTTAAAAATTATTACTCATTTTTACCAATATTAACATATTGAAGTGCTTTTCCCCTCCCAAACTAGTACATAATAGGCACAATTTTCAAAAACTTCTTGAAACATCTAAAATTAACCATTTCCATGACAAAATCCAAATGAGTACTAAATTTCCCCTGCTTGGACTTTTTGTTTGTTTGTTTTTGTTTTTTGAGACAGGGTCTCACTATGTAGTTGAGACTGACCTGGAACTCACTTTGTAGCCCAGGCTGGTCTTGAACTCACAGTGATCCTCCTGCCTCAGCCTCCCGATTGCTGGGATTATAGGTGTGCGCCACTATGCTCGGCCCTGCTTGGACATTTTAATAGAGATCTCTGAGGAATACAAAACATGAAGAAAAATGGTCTTAACTATTAAGGCTCACATTTTGGGTCAAAAAGGGAAATGTACTTTCATAGCTAAAGAAAAATTATAAGGACTATGCTCACAAATGTATGATCATAATACATACAAGCTTTGGCACAAACTATTCCTTAACATGCTTACTACCTTTCAGTGTTACGAGAACAAGTCAGAAGTACATAGACACCTGACTTCTCCTATCAATGAATGATATTCACTGAACACCGAATGAACGTAGTTTGGGAATATCCATACTCATAAGGGGAAACTGGCATCTTGATCTATGCCTTCCAAGAATTGCCTACTTTTATGATGTAGAACAAGGACAAAAGTAATTACAAGAGGTGGAGATGTAGCTCAGTAATAGAATGCTTGCCTAGCATGAGGAAAACCCTGAATTCAATCCCTAGTATGACAAAATAAAATATTGTTATTACATGGATTGTATATAACATAGTGATAATGGAAACATATTTTCATAATAGAAGATACTGGCTCTAGAATAGAATTTTCATAATAGAAGATACTTCTAGCCCTAGAATTATAAAGCTATTGTACTACACAAATTAAGGCACAGGAAACTTAATTTACAAATCGGACAGACAAAAACTGTTGAAGTAAAGGACATAGATTGACTCAGGACTTAAAAACAGTAACTTTTAAAATTCTAATTTAAAAATATAAGTTTAAATTATAAAGTTATTAAAAGTATGTTTTTTGGTAATTTTAAAATTCATTATTTGTAATATAGTTTTAATTTCTTTGAGCTGCTCTTGAGTTTATTTGCAAAGTTGACTCAGTTATATATAAACTTCACAAATATTAGTGACCATATAAATATATATCCCCTGATATATATATCGTTCACAACTGTCGATACTCTGTGTCTGTGCATCCACATCAGAGTACACATATTCAGGGTCATCTATGATTGTGGAGACTGAGCTAGTATCAGTCTGTGCTCCGTAAAAACAACTAAACAACCAATACGGAAAAAAACGCTGATTCAGCTATTAAAGCATAATGACTTAAAATATATTTTAAGGGAGCTAAAACAAATCTTAAGAGTAAAATCGTACCATTTTTTGTAACTAGTTTCTTAAAATTCTCAATTCAATCAATGATTTTGTTTAATTGTTTAAATTTTAAATACTTTTTAAAAATCATGAAAAGGGTAGGTTTTGTGCTTGGCACACTACATTCCTGGGCCAAATCTGGCCTTTTATCTGTTTCTGTGAAGAGTTTTCTTAGAACAACCTTTTTTTTTTGGCTTATGTGGAAGAGTTGAGGAGTTGCCAGAGACTATATGGCATATAAAACCTAAAATGTTTACCATTTGTCTGTTTCCTGAAAAGTTTGACATTTTCTGACCTATACTGACAAGGCTTTCATGATGCTAGAGTGAGCAGCGTTGGGGAGAAAGCATACAGTAGTTAGTTTCCCCATAAGCACACCAGATCTGGGGCCCACTAGACCCCAGGTGACCTGTGACACTGACTTTAATTAACCTGTTCCTCAATTATCACTTCTCTGTAATAGTACAACTAGATCTCCTATTCAGATCTCTTTCTGTACCCTTACTGCATCCTTGCCCTAGAAAGTATTTTCTTCTTCTCTCTACAAAGCTTTGCTTTTTCTATACAACCATGTTGACCACATTACCTAAGTATTCAAAGACCTTCCAACTGAATCATGACTCCTAATTCTGGAAAATCATCAAATTGGACTAATGTTTTTTTCCTCCTCCTCAAGTACATCATTTTCCCAAATGAATGCTCCTCTCAGTGTCCTAATTTAGCAGTAAGGTGATGAGGTCACAACCCACTTTACAGTGTGGAGACACTACCTCGCCTCCTCACCCATGTATCTGTAAGACATAATAGCACAGGTCAATTTAGGATGAAGGCTTTTTGCTTATAGTCATAGTTTAAAAACATTTTATGTCAGGGGTTCAGGATTGAGCACCACCAACTTTACCCCAAACTGCTAACTCACTATTAGAGAACGAGCTACACAGTCCAGGAAAATCTATAGCTTATAAAGTCAAGTCATTTTGAAACATAGCTAGACTTAGCAACTACTGTTTTAAATAATATTTTAAATGTATTAATAAACATGTTTTCAGAGAAAAATACAAGTTAAAGCCTATCATGCTATTTAGGTTATTTATAGACCAACTGCTTCATTCACCACCATCTTTATTAAACACCTACGATGTCCAGGAACTGTTCTAGGTACTAAGAATATAGTAGAGAATCAAAGACCAAGCCTTGGCCCTTGAGTAGCTCACAATCTAGGAGGAAAAGTCACACAAGGAACTCGTTAAGCTATATAATATGCCACAATGCCAGGTAGTTGTTAGTGGTGGGTGGAGTGGATGGAAACCAGCAGTACAGAGGCCCCATGAGTGACCATGGTTACTACTCTATACAGGAAGATGAGACCAAGCTTCTCTGATGAGAAGACATTTGAGTAGAAATAGGAAACCATGCATAAAGATAATGAAAACAACAGGACAGGTACAGCAGCTCACCCTAGTGGATATTAAACTGCTAAATTATTTAAAAGACTGCTATTTCATGCATGGGATCATCTTCCATTCCAAGATAATACCAAGAGCAAAGCAGCAAGGAACAGAAACATATGGATATTTTCCCCAATAAACTAGAGTGAACAGTCTTTACATTTTCACATTTTAACCTTCCGAATTTAGATAGCAGGAATAGCTAAACAATGATTCTAGAGCTACCCCAACAGTAAAAAAAAAAAGGATAAGTATAAATCATTAGGGCAAATGAAAACTACAACTCAGAGGACTAATGGTAAGAGAAGTAGCATGGTTTTATATGCATAACAATTACATAAAATTGAAAAAAATCCTACTTATTTAAAATATGTAATTCTAAAAATATTAAAGGATGATTTTATACAAGTTCTTATTGGATACGTCTTCCATTTCTACAACTTAAGAAACTAATGGTATAAAAAACAGAACTGGGCATGGTGGCGCATGCTTGTAATCCTAGTAGAGGCTGAGGCAGGAGAATTGCAAATTTGAACCTAGCCTGAGCAATGCAGCAACTCAGTAAGGCACTGTTTCAAAATGAAAAAGAGGAGTGGGGCCTGGGGATGCAGCTCAGTACAAAGGCTTGGGATCAATCTCCAGTACCACAAAAAAGAAAACATTAACAATATACTGATGATATTAAATTTAGCTCATCAATTTATTTACAACATGTAACCCCCACAATTGAGTATTTTTATGAAAAAAACTATCATGAATAATTTATAATCACAAATGAAGAATCTGAAAACCTATTAAAGAAGCACAGTTAGATTTTTTAAAACATTAGATAAAATGAACTTGAAAGAAGTTAACTATGGTGTTGAAAGTGCAAATATAATTAGAATGACAAAGAGCAAATAAGAGTAAGCAGTGATGAAGTTCACTGTGGGTACAGTGGCTTTCTCTGATAAAACTTTCACCAATTCTAAATATCATAATGGGGAATTTAATTAGCTGGCCATTGGAAACCCAAATACCCAAAGAAACCTTGCTCACATTTCTTAAAAATTTTCCTAGCTGAAATGATATAAATGGTAACAATATTCTATCTCCCAGTATTCAATTTACTATCCTTTAGAAGCCACAGTAATTTACTTCATGATAATATAGACAGACACCACAGTTCTATCTCTGGATCATTTTTAAACTTTTAGAAAGCATGATGATCACTTTTAGATCCTTGAATAGTTCAAAAAAAACCTCTGCTGTCCATTTTCAAATGTGCATGCTTGAACCCCAAATTCTTTCCCACCACCAAAAGTTTAACAGTAACAAGGTAAAGGTGAAGAGGTCAAATGCATGATTCTAGCTTACACAGCACAGTTCTTTGGAAATACTATTTTTCAATCACAGTTCTTCAGAAATATAGATATAAATTTCTAAATCGCTGCAACAATTATCTCCTGTTCAGGGAAGTTGTAGTAACTCTGTTGGACAGTATCACATCTTTGGATTCTTCCAGAGGACTCTTGGAAAGAGGGCTCTGAGGAAATCAAACTCAAGTCCTCCCCAGCACTAGAGGGAATCATTAAATGAGTTTGTTGAGACTTCCAGCAAATTCCAGGGTAAACATTTTTGCATGTTCAAGGACCTATAACCAAGTGGCTTCAACTGAAAGCCCATAGATGGTGCAATGTACTGGAAAGAACACAGGTTTTTGGACTCCCTCAGATCTGGGATAAAATCCTATCTCAGCCTCTTGTTACTGTGTGATTTGGGGCAATTCAGTGATTCTAAAAATTAGCTTCTCAGATATGAAAAAACACACCTATTAATAAGGTTGTTATAAAGATTAGAAATAATGTTTTAAGGCACTGAACACAAGGCCTGGAACAAAGGTTTTCAAATGCTGTTAAGAACAAAATCTACATAGCAAAGTCCAATGTTAAAGCTGTTAACTCAGGTTATATTTTTATTGATTTAGATGTCTTACAATGGGCTGGAGATTTAGCTCAGTGGTTCTGGTGCCTGCCCCACAAGTGCAAGGTCCAAAGTTGAAGCTTCAGCACCGCCCCCCAATAATAGATGTCTTATAAAAGAGCTAAAGCTAAAATAATTTAATTATAATAGTTTATTTTATTACCATCAAGTTCACAAAAGTGATCCTGTGAATCATCATATCTTGCCCAGTCAATGAAAGCTTCTTTGCTTTGATTACTATGGGAAGGAGGAATAAAAAAGAAAAATGATTAAATTTGGAGCTGAAAAATTTTATACTATATTCTAATGTAATTAAAATAATTTGAGGCCACTTCTTTATTAGATGATGCTACATTATTATTATTATTATTATTATTGGCTACATGAAGGAATGATTAAGACCAAGTTATATATAAAAACATATAAACTTCCATGAGTAATTTATATTAACTACATTAAAATTATTATCAGCTCTAGTTGAATTGTAGCTATTTTAACTAAAAATTTACAAATACATAAAACATTTAAACACAAAAATCAAGCTGGCCTTTTCAGCTGACTTAGAAATTGTAGCAATTATTATACTTTTCCTGAAGTAGGGAAGAAATTTACTTTCAGAATATTTTAAATTTAAATTGCTTTTATACTTACAGGATCCAAAACCCCAAGAACTGCTTATTTCTTTTTTTAAAAAAAATTCTTAATTTCTTTTATTGGTACATTTTAGGTATACAATACAGTTACATTCATCTATGGGAACTTGTAGCATTACATGATGTATCTTGGTTCTTATTTTTTCCCACTTCCCCTGCCCTCCCCTCCCCCTCTTTCCCCTTCCCTATTTACAAAGACTTTGTTTCCATTTTTCCTTTTCTCATATTTTTTTCCTTTCCCCTCCCACTTCCCCTACCTCTTTGGACCTTTTCTTCCTATTTCACATTATCAATTAATCATTTTAATCCTTATTTACACTTTCAGTTTCTTACACCAGAGAGACTATTCAGTATTCACACACCTTATTTATTTCTCTAAAGAGAATGGCCTAAATGTGCATCCATTTAGCTCTAAATGTCTCTAGTTTCTTGAAGAAATGCATATTTCTGATCTCATGATCCAGGCATTCATTTTACATCATACATTAAATTTAACACAATCTATGGTAAAGATTTCTAATTTGAACTGATGTGGAACAACTACTACATTCAAATAAACTTAAAACTACATTCACTTTAAGCCATGAGCTAGAAAGATTAAGCTGCTGTACAGCTAAAGAACCAAAAGAGCTAAGAGAAGATGGAAGAGCCAGGGTGGCACTGGCTGCAGAGGCCGTGGGAGGCCAAGAGCTGCACTGGTACCCCACCATTGACCAGAGGTTACCAGAGATTTGGATCATGACAGCAGCGCTGACAGCTGCTCATCACACTAACCAACAGTGCAGAACCTACGTGCCCAATCGCCTCTGCCTGCTCAGACACATTGAGAATACCCACTGAAGCACTGACACTTGCCAGTCATGTCTGCCACAGCTAGAACATTCCTCAGGCAAGGCCAGAGAGGTTTGGTGAACCACTCCAACTCTATCTGTATCCTCACTCCCAAGTACAACAAACAAACAAAAACAAAACATAAACAAGTAGTAAGTGTGTACTGACCAAACTGACAGTTTTGCCTAAGCACTCACCTGTGACAATGGAAATGTGAAGCTTGGCCTAGACCGCCCCAAACTGTCTTAGTTGAACAGAAGCTGAGAAGGAAAACTGTGCACTAAAAAAAAACTTCTCACAACCCTCTTGCTATGGCTTGGGTCTAGATGTCCCCCCAGAGCCTCCTGTGGTCATAGGATTGATCTACAGTGTGTGAAGCTGGAAGGGATTCACGATGCAATGCTAGGCTCAAGGGCACTAGGATTAAGGGTGTGAGTGCTGCCCACCCTGAGTATCCTGGATAAGATAAGAGGGGCAGGGAGACTCTCTTAACTCTTGTTACCCTTGCTGCCTTGAGTGCGCCATGTTGTTTGTGCTCTGCCATGCCTGTTTGTCCTCCCTGCCTTGGAGTTGGCTGATTGTGGACTGAAGCCTCTGTGAACTGTAAGTCAAATAAACCCCTTCCCCTCTAACTTTGGGTGCTGGGTATTTTGTCTGTGTGCAACTAACACAGCTCCTTACATCAGGAGGTGTTCAATAATTTTCCCGATTATAAATACCTCCACAAGGATGTATATACTAGTCTGGTGTGTTTTTGTTGTTTGTTTTGCTTGTTTGATTTTGGTTTGATTTGTGTGGGTGGGATATAGGTTGTATACCAGTTTCTGCTACTGCTTCTATTATGTTGTTCTGCTTAGAGTAGAAAGGTCAGCAAAAAACAAAAACAAAACAAAACTTTGGAACTTAAACTACCAGCAAATTTACCATTCAAAATATAAGATATAGACTGTATACATAAGATATACATATAAAAGATTTAGAGGTTCAAGCCCCTCTTTCCATAATGACCATTAGAATGGACCCAGAAATCCTGCTGAGTAATTTTCTAAATTTCTATTTTTGATTAGATTTGCTACTGATAATATATCCTAGAAATTTAAGAACAAACAGGCCAAGAAGAGGCAAAATTGTTATGGAATTTAGGATAGAGTAACTTTTTTTCCCTTTTAAAAAATTGATTAATTATAAATTTAATGCTTAACAAAAATGTTTTACTAAAATCACAAGAAAAAGATTAACATAAATTAAATAACAGAATATGTTCTTAATACTACTAAAATAAAACTTACCTTAATGTGCTGTTAACTGCTCCCAGCTTATTAGCTTGCTCACAATCTTCTAATTCTTTGGTATTATTTGCCACTTTCAAGTACTGTAAGGAAGTTCATGATAAGTTTAGTAGTAATTATCTTTCCATTTTTCTTAGCTTCCACTGGCAGAACTATATGTCAGTGATGATATATACTAAATATATCATATTATCAAAATATGTAATATATATATGAATAAAAAAGAGGTACAAATTTCTACCTAACAAATTAGTGGAGACATTAACAATTTAAAAGCATTAGCGTGCTGTTGTGACATACACTAAGAAAACTCACTTAGGAAAATATTTGGTATTATATATCTAGAACTATAAAAATACACAAACCCTTAAGACCTATTAGGTATCCACATCTGAAGGCAACAATTAGAAAAAGTACAACCACCTTGCAATCCTATTTCTAATAAAGAAGTAGATAAGTGGTAACACATGTCCACAAGGAGACAAAGGAAAATTGCGATTACATCATTATATCAGCAAAAACTGCAAACAAGTGAATTGTCCATGGAAACTTCTATGTTAAAGTCACAAAACTGACTACTAGTTATTAAAATGAACAAGATTCACATGTATCAACAGAGAAAAATTCAAAATCATTAAGACTGAGTAAAAATGCACACAAAAATACTATTGAAAACAATATATTATTTAACTTTTCAATTTTATATAAAAATGTACACATTACTCACAAATAATGCAATAAAAGTAGATAACATATGGATATATGCGCAGTGAGAGTATAAAACCATGGAAGGGTACTTCAGAAAAATGCCTGGTTCTGGGGAGGGAGCAAAGAGAATGGGATTGGGAGGGAAGACCTTCGAAGGATTGCATGTCTTTCTACTGGAGCAAAAAAACCCAAAAACAAAAGTGAATGTGACCATAAACAACACATGGATGAAAGTGCTAGAAAATGGAGAATATGCAAAAAAGGAAGGCAGAGAAAAGGGTATTTACAATAGTGAAAAACTCGAAGTAAATTAATACCTAAAAACGTGTGTCTGGCAAAAACAAAACAAACCTATGACATGTGCCTAAGAAGAAAAAGGAAATCTTTAGTTTAACACTGTTGGAAAGTACTTTGTTCAAAATATCTTGAAAATTATTTTCTCTATACAATATAAACCTGAATCTAACAGGTAGACTGAAACAGAGAACCAAATGCACCTATATGATAAAATAGTGATGGTAAACCTTTCTGAGATGGAGTGCCAAACTGCAACCCAAAATCCACTCATTTTTGCAAAGTACCACAGGTTCAACACCACAATGATAAAACATCTGTTGAGTAGGTGATATAAAACTGCAGCTACAAATTAGAATTCTTCTAAAGATTCCACAAACAGTGACATAATTTCAAAAGAAGCTGGAATGCACAAACTCTCTACTTGCTCACGAATTAGGGATTTGGAGTTCTGAGGCAAAATATCTCCATTCTCAGCTAGCCATATTACAGTCTCTTCAACCATGTCAAACACTGTAAACTTAAGTTTCACTGTGCAATAAAGCCGAAATATTCAAGGGAGAAAAGTGACTCACCTTATTAGAATGCCCAGCTTTAATTCCAACTGGAATTTTACTCTTAAAAGAACAACAATACAAATTTAAAGTGATACAAAGAATATATTATTCTACGGGATGCAAATATACATTCAAATTTTGTTTTCATACTTCCTCGAGTTAAAAACAGTTATCCCAATTTACAAACTTGGAAATTAAAGTTCAGAAAACTGAATGACATATATAGAGTCAAAATTACCTCTAATAACTCCCAATGCAGTATTTCTTTTATAGTTTATATAAATTTTAGGGTAAAAACGACCATCACATTTCCATAAAATTTATTACCACAGAAAAATCTTTTAAAAGTTCAAAAGTAGTTAAAATACATTATGCTGGATTTTAATTTTTTGTTCTAAGATGACTTTTGAAGCTTAGGCAATTCTGTATTAGTAGGAGGCAAGAGTCAGATTTCTGGTCTACAGGCCAGAAATTCGGGGTTTATCAATGGAAGAACTGTATTAGGTCTGACATTCCTTTCCACAAAACCAATAATTAGTATTAGGATTTAATAAATGAATCTATGAATTATTTTAACTGCTTTATCAAATAAAATTTTAAACAAAAATCACATCTGAAAGAAGACATTCCCAGACAGGTTTTTTTTCATCAAGCCAGGGGCTTTTCTCAGCCTTTGAATCTACTGACTACCAACAGCAGCATGTTACCTATTAAAAATTAGTCAAATTTCATAGATTTTTAACAAAATATTCAGAATATTTTCTTGTCAGGAAAATGATGATGATGATGATGATAAAGAGATTTTTTTCCTAATCTATAAAAAGATAAAATGTCACTTGCTGTCAATATTTTATCATTTGGGTATTTTTTTCTAGCACATCTACTAAGGGACAGGAGAGAAAATTATAAAACTCAAGTCAAATCTAGACAGTTATAAGACCCTGACTTTATAATCTGGAGCTAATATTAACCCAAAGTGGCCTCTGACTACTGTATGTCCTCTAGCCAATACAGGACTGTGTTTTACACTGAGCTACAGCCTCAGCCCTTTTTAAGTTTTGTGAGACAAGGTCTTGGTAAGTCACTACATTGCCCAGGCGAGACTCCACTTGTAATTCTCCTGCCTCTGCCTGCTTACAAGAGTGCACCACCATTCCAGGCTCTCATTAGCAGCTTTTTAAAAGGCTTAATGCACAACACAATGATTTAAATAAATATCCTCATAGGTTATGAAGAAATAGTAGGGCCCTGCTGGTAACTGTCATGAGCAATATATCAAACACTGCAAAAAAAGTGTTATTAAAAGTAATAATTTGACAAAAATTAAAACTAAAATCAAGTGTAAAATAAATCTGGTCATTGCCACTAACACAAATAATATGAAGCAGTGTGTAACTTGTAAAGTGATCCTCATGATTAAATTAATTTGAAATTATAGAAACCAAACTGTACCCAAGTTTGGGTAAAATATGAAATATCTAATATATTTTCCCCAAAGAGAGACAGGTGTAAAAACCTCACATATTTAATGAATCAGTAAGAAGGGATAATTTTTTTGTCTCTGGGAGAAGGAAAGGGAATAAAGCAGGATATTTTGATATAAGTGTGTTTTATTTCCTTTGTTGGGGTCCTTTTATAAACAAACACATTCATTCTTTTTTTGTTGTTTTGTTTTGTTTTTGTTTGGTACCGGTCATCAAATTCCGGTCCTTGCACTTGCAAAGCAGCTGCCTGGAACAACTGAGCTAAATCCCCAGCCCGTTTTGTTTGTTTTCTGAGACGGGATCTTGCTATGCAGTTCAGGCTGACTTTGAACTTGTTATGTAGCCAACGCTGGCCTTGAATTTGCAGTGATCCTCCACCCCCAAGCCTCCTCAGTGCTGGGATTACAGGCCTGCAGGCGCCACTGCCACCATACCTGGCTTTCATTTTTTTCTTATTATAAAGTTAACACAAATAGTAACTTAACTTGAAAAAGTAAGCACTTTCCAGGTGACACATGGCTGTAATCCCAGTTCTTGGAGTCGGGGGCTAAAGCAGCAGTATCAAAAGTTTGAGGCCAGTCTGGGCAACTAAGCAACTGTCTGTCTCAAAATTTTAAAAAGGCTGGGGATATAGCTCAGTACTCTAGATTCAAACATGTGCTTCCCAGACTCCCTTTAAAAAAAAAAAAAAAAAAAAAAAAAGAAAAAAGCACTCAGTTTAGAAATATATACTATGTATCAAAGCCAAATAATGAACTCTTAAATTCAGCAGTAAGGAACAACTCAATTTAAAAATGGGTAAAGGAAGAATGCAGGTGTAGCTCAGTGGTAAGGCACATGACTAGAATGTATTAGGTACAAGGCCCTTGCTTTGATCCCCTTTACTGTAAGAAAGGAGGAAGAGAATGCTAGAGGAAAAGAGACTAAGGAGACATGACAACCAAATGCAAAATATAATTCTAATTGGATTCTAGACCAACCCTCCCCTTTTTTTCTCTACAAAGCATAAGCATATGGAAATCACTGGCACTATTTGAATAAGGGCTATATAACTATTAGTAAATATATCAAAGTTAATTTCCTAGTTCAATTCCCAGCACCACTAAAATTTTTTTTTTAAAGTTTAAAAGTCTAGGGGCTGGGATTTGGCTCAGTGGTGCTGCCGCCTGTCTTGCAAATGCAAGGTCCTAGTTGGATCCCAGCACCAAAATAAACAAACAAACAAGTGTCTAAAATATGGCATTCTCTTCCTAATAAGTACAGCACACCCTTAAAACAAAACAAAACAAAAAAGAAAATTAAACTTCAAGCCTCTAACCAATGAAATTTGCATTCTGAACTTGAAAGTTAGGGTCCAGGTTTCGGTTTTGTGTGTTTTGAGTTTTTTTAAACCTATGAAATAAGATGCAGATTCCATAAAGCATGAATTAAAAGCCAGTTGCAGACTCAATCCTAGAACAGGCTTATGATCGTCCTTCCATTATAGGAATGGACTACACTTCCACATCCAATCACCAATACCCCAGGACAAAGAAGTATCATTAAACCCATTTGGTGACAAGTATTGAATAAGAGGCCAATCTATAAAGAAGAGGGCAGAGAATATATGATTTTGCTGACAAGTCCAAATCCATTGACATTAGCCAAAATACAGAGGATATGCTTATCTAAAAGTCCAAGAGAAAGCAAGTTTTTCCCTATTAGTTTTTTATTTATTATACCTCTGGACAGGGCTCCACATGGCAGTCCTTTATCGAACAATGTCCATCTTCTGCCCAGAAAGGACATGGTCGCTTCAGATTAACCTTGAGAAAAAAAAAGTTAATGTTAGCGTTATATTTTAGATATGCATCCCGCCCCCACTTAAGCATCATATGAGCATATGAGAGGCTTTTGGAAAGTGACTGGAATATGAGGGTATTATAGCTGACTTGCTGTTAGGAGGTGGAGTCTGACTGGAAGACGCAGGACACTGAGAGCATGGCCTGGAAGGGTTTATCTCCCTTCCTTCCTCTTTTCACTCTCTCTGCTTTCCTGCGGCCATGTCATGAGCAGCTCTCCTCTGCCATGCTATCCTGCCTTGGAGCCAGCTGACTTTGGAATGAAACCTCTATAAACTGTGAGCCAATATAAACCTCTCCTCCTCTAATTTTGTGTCCCAGGGATGACAAGTTGATTAAAATAGTTAACACATAATATACTTTAGTAAAAAGGAAGGTTTCCTATCCTTATGGCACCTGTATAGCTCAGATTTCAAATAACTAAAGTTTTTCAGACACCCAAATGTAATATTAAAATGGTTGCCATTAGTCCTCTGACACGTGAAAAAAGGAACAACATTCAAGTTCACTGCTCCCTTGAATACTAGACAGCATTTAGGCCTACTTTAATGTCTCCCTGTCCCTATGGTGACTTCATCCTTGGGTCTCCTGCATCTACTCCCTTAAAGAGGCATACTGAAGGGCTGGGGATTTAGCTCAGTGGCGCCATGCCTGCCTCGCAAGCAAGCACAAGGTCCTGAGTTTGATCCCTGGTACAAAAAAAACAAAAACAAAAAAGAGGCATACTGAACACCTGCTATGTGCCAGGCACCGGCTTCTCCAGGCAAAGAAGCAGCAGAAAAGGACCCACCCCCCTTCCCCAGGAACTTAAGAATTCACCGAAGGAAACAGAAATTCAATATTAGTATGTGTAATTAATTGCAAGTTATCATAGATACAACAGAAAATCCAGACTTTTGCAATGATTGGGGTAGAAGTAGGAGGTCTCTGAGGAGGTAACATTTTTGGATGGATGGAAGTTGAAGAATGCATGTATTTAGAAAAGGCAATGAAGAGTTTGGGCAGTTCTGGGAACTGAGAGCCACCAGTCTGGCTGATGCTTAGAGGGGAGATGAGAGGCGGACAGGGCATGAAAGCAGAGGCAGCATACTTCAAACAAGATAAAAACACTGCATTTCCATGTTCTGCACATGACAGGAAGCTGGTAATTTAACAGGACATGCAGATGGGCTGTCTATACCAAAAACCTACGTTTCATTCTGCTTTATCCCTTTTCTTCTTTCCCTTTACACAATCTATTTTTTGTCTACTTTTCACCACTTGCACTGTCATCACTTAGCTTCTGCCACTACCACTACCTATGCTGCATGGCCATCATAGTTAGCCCAAAAACCAAATCCCAGCAATCTCCGCTGTCACTGTCATTACTTTTGTCACTGCTGAGACAAAATACTCAACACCCACAGTTAAAGGAGGAAAGGTTTATTTTGGCTCCGTTTGTAGAGGTTTCAATCCAGTCATCCGGCTCCAAAGCAGGGTGGCAGGGCGGAGGGGAATGACAGGAGAAAGAGTCCATGGCAAGCAGGAAGGAGACAGCAAAGCAATAAGCAAAGCAAACAGCAGCAGCAGCAGCAACAAAGTCTCTTTTTATACCTCACACCCGGGATGGGCCTTCCCCTTATCCACACCCAGAACTATGCTAAACCAATCAGTGGATGAATTTAGTAATTACATTCTCTGAGTCCTGGCCATCACACACCTCTGAAAAGCTCCACCTATCAGTGCATTCAGCATTGGGGAAAGATCTAGATACAAGCCATAACACCCACCCAGAACTTTCTTGTGACTTCCCAGCACCCTCAGAACAAAACCAAATCTGCACAAGGCAAGCATTCCAAGGCCCTCCCCAGGGCCAGCTGCTGCACTTCTCTCTGAGCCCCTCTCCTATCACGTTCCTCTCCTCTGCCATTCTGCCTCACTACTGGTCACACACCAACCTCACTCTGTTCCAAAGCCTCAGCACTGCCTGTTTTCTTCACCTGCACTCTTGCTCCTCCAGATAGCCTGTTCCTCATTCAGGTCTCAATTACTGTCTCAGCGGAAACAGCCCCTGAGCAGACCCTCTACAGTGGTACTCAGAATGCAACTCCCGCCGAACACACTATTGCACACTGTCTACAGCACTTATTACTACCTATTATTTGTTCACTTCTTTATTGTCTGCATCTCTCTGTGCAGTGGCCACAATTTTGGCGTGTTTATCCCTAGTGCCTACAATAATGCCTAGAATATCACAGCTACCTCACTAAACATGTGAAGTAACAATGCCTGTGTTCCCCAGATAAAGAGGCAAAAACAGGAAGAGAGACTGGCACACAGAGGAAAGGGTGACCAACTCTGCTCTTGGTAACATCTGAAAAGGGGAAGAGAACAATATTTCTAGGCAGGGAGTCAGGATGTGCAAAGACAAAGAAACTTAAAACATTAAGGCACATTTGGGGATGGTACCCCCAAGCTCCTGCCTCTTTAACATCTTGGGGGTGGGTATTCGCAGTGCCTCAAACTTAGCACATCCAGAACTGTGCTATTTCTCCTTGTAATTCTCATAATCTCAGTAAGTAGCAACTACATTATCCTAGTTCCTCAAGCCAAAATCTTGGAATTCTCCTTGACTCCTCTTTCCTGCTCCACATAGAACACCTCTGAAAATCTGTTACGGTTTCAGAAAATAACAACAAGGGATGACTTCAGCAACATAGCACGTCAAGATGATAGGAGGTTCCTGATTATCTTTCCTACAGACTCACTGAGCAAACACCTACACATGGATCCGTTCTCTCAGAAGAAAGCCAAATCCAGTTGAAAGACTCCTAACACATCAAACGATTGAAAAACTATCCACATTGAAATGAGTGTGTAAAGTGGAGACATGCTAGCGCACTTAACTCCATGCTGAGCACAGTACCTTAAAATCAGGAAGGAAACTGCAAATCTCAACTTCTGCCAAAGGCCTCATACCACATGTGTAGTGCCCAATTTCTACCATTCCTGTCAGAAGTCTGGGCTCTTAAATATCCCTGAGAAACAGCAGGGACAGTGCATCAGAGGTCTTCCCTCAAGAACACAAAGAACATGGGGAGGATTTTAATCACACATGCACTTCACACAACAGCTGTGATATTAGGGTCAGGGACCAGCAAGATCTTCCGAGTTTCCAACCTTCCCCCTAGAGCTCCTTATGGTTTTGGCCTCTAACAAGTCAGTATCTGGGGGCCTACATAGCAGGTAATGAATAAACTGCTAGAAAACAAAATCGGAAGAATGGTATACCCTGGCTTCCTCCTCCTCAGAGACAGATCCAGCCCTACAAGCTCTCCAAGGAAAGAAGCTGGAGGCTCTGCTGGCAAAAATGACCACCTACCCTTGTTTCTTTGATGCATAAATTTCTGCACACACCCTTATTGAGAGAGCAGAGGACCTTTCCATGCCCGAAAGGGAAACGGGCATATCTTGCACCTTCTTACCTGGCTTGCTTCAGTGACAAATGCAGACCAGAGGCTCCTTCTGTAAGGGCCTTCTAAGATCACTTCTTGCCTTCTTCCTTTACTTGCTCCCATGATAATCCCAGACCTGAAAGCTCTCCATGTAAATAAATTGAAGGGTTCAGCCAGTCAAAAGAAAAGAGATGGCACTTGCCACACCTTCTCCCACGCCTAGCTCTGAAGATAAACCCCTGTATTCTTTCATTAGGATAACTCCAGACCAGAAGTCTCCCTGTAGGGTGTTATGACATATGCTTGCCTCCAACAAGGCAGTGAGCCCTCCCTACACTTTCTTCCCTGGCTTGCTTCAGCAGTAAATCCAGATCCACTGACTCTCCTGGAAATAGCTTCTATACACATCAAGAACACAAACGTTTACAAGCCACACCAAAGAAGCTGGCTCCTAAATCACTGAACTCTGGGAATAGATGGAACTCTGTACCCCTGAGGCTCCTTGTTTTCCACAGAGAACAACTAGATGCCTTTTAAACTTGAAAGCCCATAGCAGCTATCTTTCCAGGTTCCCAGTGGGCAGTCTGATCAAGAGTAAAGGTATCTGCCTCAGAACCTCCTCTTGGTACAGGCAGGACAAGTGGGAGGTAAACCCTGGCTCTCAGCTTCTCTGAAAGAAAACATCCTGGACTCTGCAGCTGCCTCCCAAGGTACAGACCACCATCTCGCTTCTCTCAACGAGATAGCACAACTGAACATTAATTTTGTGGGAATCAATAAGTAAGAACAAAGAAAGCTGGAAAAGAACAGGAAGTTTAGAGGCACCTTGAATCTACAGCCACATTAACAAGGAAGGAATGCTTCCTACATGAGACCAGTCTAACAAAACTGCGAAGGGAGCTGTTTCTTTAATGTACAGAAACCAACTCAAAGATCAAGGAAATGAACAGAGAACTGTGTTCCAAATACAATAAGATAAATCTCCAGAAACTGACTCTAATGAAATGGAGATACTTGATTTACCTGACAAGAGAATTAAAAAAGATAGCTATAAAGATGCTCATGAGGGGACAAAAAAAAAGCTCATGAGGTAAAACTTGAGAAAACTGTTAATTTCAACCAAGAGTTAAAATATGAGAAAGGATCAAACAAAAAACCACCAAGCTGATAGTATAACTGAAGTCAAGAAATCAGTAGAAAGATTCAATAGAAGATAAGCAGATGTGAAAGTTAGCACATTTGAAGATAGGTCATTGGAAATAATCCAATAAGGAGTAAAAAATGAATTAAAAAAATAAAGACAGCCTGCCGGGCGTGGTGGCGCACACCTGTAATCCCAGCACTGGGGTGCCTGAGGCAGGAGGATCGCTGTGAGTTTGAGACCAGCCTGAGCTACATAGTGAATTCCAGGCCAGTCTCAACTACATAGTGAGATCCTGTCTCAAAAAAAATAAATAAAGAAAGACAGCCTAAGAGATACACCAAGTAAAACTTTATGCAAATTATCAGAGTACTTGAAGGTGAAGATAGGACAGGAAAATATATTCAAAGAAATAATAGCAAAAAACATCCTAAATGTGGGAACAGAAATAGAAAACCAGATCCAGAATACTCAGCGGACACCTAATAGGACGAATTCAAGGAGATTCACACCAACACATTATAATCAAATTGTTAAAAGTCAAAGACAAAGAGAAGGGCCGGGATTTAGCTCAGTGGTGCCGCCACCTGCCTTGCAAGCACAAGGTCCCGAGTTCAATCCCAGGTACCAAAAAAAAAAAAAAAAAAAAAAAAAAGAGAAAATATTGAAAGCTGAAAGGAAAAATAACTTGTTACATACAAGAAGAATTCCATACGACTATGTGAAGATTTTTCAACAGAAACCCCATAGGCCAGAAAGGAAAAGGAGAATGTACCTTAAATTCTGAAAACAAACAAACAGAAACAACCAAAAACTGTCAACTAAGCAATCATGTCCTTCAAAAGAGAAGGGGACCTTGCAAGTGCAAGGACCCGAGTTCAATCCCCAGTACCAAAAAAAAAAAAAAAAAAAAAAAAAAAAAAAAAGGGAAGGGGAGATAAAAACTCAAATAAAGGTGGAGGGAATTTACTATAACTAGACCTGCCTTTTAATAAATGCTAAGAAGTATCCAAGCTGAAACAAAAGGTTACAAATAGCAATATGAAAACATAAAACTCACTGATAAAATTAAGCATATAATCAGACTGAGAGAGAACATTCATTATATAGTATCAGTACAAAAATCAATTTTATCTGTAGTATGAAAGTTAAGATAAAATTATTAAAAACAATTACCTGTTAAGGGACATAGCTATAAAAATATAAAATATGCCATCAAAACTAGATTGTGGAGCCAGGCACAGTGGTGTATACTTGTAATCCAAGCTTGTAATCAGGAGCCTGAGACAAAAATATCACAAGTTCAAGGCCAGCCTGGACAACTTAGCAAGACTCTTACTCAATTTTTTGTTTGGGGGGGGTACCAGGGATCAGACTCAGGACCTTGTGCTTGCAGGCCAAGAAACCACTGAGCTAAATCCTCAGCCCTCTAACTCAAATTTTTAAAAAAGGGACGGAGATGTAGCTCAGTAGAAGCTGGCTTCAATCCCCAGCAGGAAAAAAAAAAAAAAAAAACTGTAAGGAAAGAGTAAAAGTGTAGAGTTTGTACAGTGGTCAAAGTTGTTAAGAGCTTAAAATAGCATGTTATTAGTATATGTAAATCTCATGGTAACCACAAAGCAGAGAAATTCTTCACAGATATACACAAGATAAAAAAGGATTCAGGGTATACCACTTCAAAAAGTCATCAAACCACAAAGGAAGAGGGGAGGGGGACAAAGATCTATAAATAAACCAGAAAACAACAGAATGGCAATAGCACGTCTTTACCTATCAAATTACTTTGAGTTTAAGTGGATTTTCCCCAATTTAAAGACACGGTAAAACTGGGCAGGGTGGTCCAATCTTATAATCCAAAAAATATAAAGGGATAAAAAACGAAACAAGACACTACATGGCTAAATGGGAGGGAAAATTCGTATGTGCTTCCTACAAGACTTGCTTTACCTCTAAGGACACACATATAATGAAAATGATGTGGCTGGAAAAAGATATGCCAGGTAAATGGAAAACAAGAGAACAGGGATAGATATGCTGTACTTACATCAGACAAAGTTTAGATAAAAGGGTATAAGAAGAGACAAAGTCATTATATCACAACAAAGGGGTCAATATATCAATAAGTTATAACAATTACATTGTAATCTTAAGACCTTTGCTTTTGCTGTTTCTTTGCCTAAAATGCCCTTTCTCCAGGTAATCACATAGCTTGATTTTTCATCTCCTTTAAGTCTTCCTCAAATAATACCTTCTCGGTTTGCTGTTTTGAACTACAGTAGTAAGTTCTGGGCTAATTTGTTAAGCATCAAAAGCTAAAAATACGTGGCATAAGAAATGGACTCTAGTAGACACTGTAACATACTTTTCAGATTTTCCTTCAGGAATAAAGGGCTTATAATTTACCCTTGCTTTTCTGGAAATTTTGTTGGTAGCGAAGAGATCGACTTTCCAGGGTTGCATTCCCTTTCCTATGTAGACTTCATTCAATGACTGACAGACTCAAGGATATAAAGATCTAGACCTCTCATTGCAAATGAGAACCCTTCTGAAGAGTTACTCCATCTTAAAAATTCCCCACAGGATCAGCTAAGGTCCCAATGAGGCTACATCACAGCTTGAATTCTCCCTTTGTCCAATCCTAATCTCTTCTTTTCCTTTTCCTTCTCTTAAATTACTGGTCCTAAGAGTAATCCCCTAATTAACCTAGTACAGCAATCACTGTCTTGAGTCTGCTTCCCAGGAACCCTAACCTGTGACAAATTGTCTAGCTCTATGAAAAACAAAAAGCCATTGGTATTTTTATGAGGATCATATTATATTCATATATTAACTTGAGAAGAATTAACATCTTCATGCAATGGGGCTGGGGATTTAGCTCAGTAGCACAGCATTTGCCTAACAAGCATAAAGCCCTAGGTTCAATCTCCAGCATCATACAGAAAAAAAAGGCCCTAACGTGTTCATACTATAAAGTTCTCTATCTGAACAGGCCTACTTCTGCATCTTTCAGGAATGTTTTGAAGACTTTATTTAGGTTTTGCACATTGTTTAATACACTTATGCCTATATATTTTATTTATTTATTCATGAGGTTTTTCAGTCTAACTGGTTATTGTTATCATTTATGAAGCTATTGACTTTTTTGTATTTTAAGTATACAAACTTTTTTATGCTTTCAAAGTATACTTTTGTCACAAATGAAAATCTTTTTATTCTCTTTATATATTTATGCACCTAATGGCTTTTTGTTGTTTAACTGTACTGGACAACACAACTAATAGTAATGAAGACTATAGTTATTCTTCTCCTGATTTCTGACCTAAGTGAGAATTCCTCTGGTGTTTATGAGATCTTGGCTATAGTCATGTTAGGACTAAAATCAACACATTAAGGAAGTACTGATAACTCTTACTGCTTTTTTAAAAACCCAAGAATGTGTGTTTGAATTTTGTTGAAGATACAGAATCATCCTCGTAGTCTTAGAATAAAATTCACTTGGTCATGATGCTTTATGTATGTGCTCAAACTTTAGACATCATTACTTCTGTTTTCGTACTTCTCAATCCATCAGAAGAGGAGTCTCTTGGTGTTACCTTTTATTTCAAAATATTTTAAAATAAATAAATAAATATTGGATCATTTTCCACATCTTCCAACTCTAGGACCCTTTTCCAAATCTGTATCATCTTATCTGGACTATACCAATAGCTTCCTAAATAGTTTCTCTATTCCTGTCTCATACTCTTATAGCCTATTTTGCACAAAAATCCCTTAAAATTTTCTTATATGTAGAATGAAATCCAAAATCATTCTATGGTCAATAAGCTCTAATTAAAAAGAAAAATCTAGTCCTTACATACCTCTCCAACTCTGCCTCTCATCTACTTTCCACCACATCAACCTTTTTCCTATTCCTCAAAGACAGTTACCTTATTCCTATGTCAACACATTTAAACTGATGTTTTTCTTTGCATGCCTTTCCCTGGAATGTTCTTTCTCCACATCTAGTCATAGTTTATTCTTTCACAATAAGAAGGCCTCTGCTTAAATATCATATTAGCATAAATACTTTCTGTTATGGTTTAAATGAAAGGTGTTCCCCAAAGATTCACACATTAAGGGCTTGAACCCCACTGCAGCAATGTTCAGAGGTAGGGTTACAAAGGAACTTTGATCTGAGGACGCTCACCTTAACCCACTGATGAGCCCACACAGCTGGATGGGATATTGGGAGGTAGGGCTCAGGAGGCCACTCTTGCTCTGTCTCTGCTCTCTCTGCTTCCTGGCTGCCCTGAAGTGAGTAACTTTCCTCTGCCAGACTTCCACCATGATGCTGCTGCCTTGGAGCCAGCTGACCATGGACTAAGACTTGTGAAACCAAGAGTTAAATAAACTTTTTCTCTAAGTTCTGTGTCAGGTATTTTGTCCCAGCAACAGAAAGGTGATTAACATACCTTCCTTCCTGATCACCTTCATTAAAATAGGGATACCGGCCTCCTCTTTGCCCTCCATAATCACTATTATCTTCTATTTTGCTTTATTTTTTTCCTTCATAACATTTTATAACCATCTGAAAGTATTTGTTTACTTATTGTTTCCCTGATCAGAACAAAACATTTGTCTTATTCACTACTGTACCTACAGTACTACCTAGAGGCTAGCACAAATTACTCATTCAATAAAATATTTCATGGGAGCCAAGCACCATAGTGCATGCCTATAATCCTAGCACTTGGGAGGCAGAGGCAGGAAAACTGAGTTTGAGCACAGCTTGCTATACAAAGCAAGTTTCAGGCCATCTTGGGCTCCACAGCAATACCACATCCCAAAATAACTAGTGAAAAAAGGAATGGAGAGAATAATAAAAATACAATAATACAAAAGGAATAATAATACAAAAAAGGAATGGAAGGAATAATATAAAAAGAGTAATACAAAATATAAACACTGGTGCCAGCAGCCATCGCTCAAGCGCCGGGAGGAAGGCCGGGCCAGATCCACCGCGGGAAGGAGAACCACGCCTGCTCCCGACCCAGCCACCATCGCTCAAGCGCCGGGAAGGTAGCGTGCCCCTGAACCCCCATAATCCACCCCCCCCCGGCACTCTCAGACCTCCTGACTGTGCAAGTCTTTGGACCCACTCTGCAAAGACAGAGGTGGTCATCAAGGATATTTTTCTGAGTTCCCAACTTTGAACATCTTTAAAGAAAGGGCGGGGGAAACCTGTAATAGAACGTTGCAGAGTTCAACCGTTCAGAAGGATGGGGAACTCAATCTGGGCCTTGCGGCCCGAGGTCAGTCAGTGTCATGGGGTTCAGCAATCAACTAACTGAGATCAGGGGTCTTCCATCCTCGCTCTGTCTGAGCCATTAAATGGTTAATATACTATATTGAAAA
>NW_022900922.1:11728808-11739742 GCF_012274545.1 Fukomys damarensis | reverse complement strand
AGGCAAGGCAAGAAATTAAAAGGAGAAGGTGAAAAAGTAAAAAGAGTCAACAAAAGGCCAATAACATGTCAATAATAAGTCAGTACATATCAGTTATAACCAGCAATGTCAATGGCCTCAACTCACCAATCAAGAGAAATAGACTGGCAAAATGGAATAAGAAGCAAAATCCAATAATACGTTGTATACAAGAAACACACCTAGTGCAAAAAGAAGCCCATAGACTGAAAGTGAAAAGGTAGAAAACAATTCTCCATGTGACAGGAGCCCCCCCAAAAAAACGGGTAGCAATCTTATTTGCAGACAAAGTAAATTTCAAACCAAAACAATCTAGTATTATTGATGTAGGACAGTACTGTATCATACCTCTATGAATGTAAAGAGCTATCATTTATCAGAGCTACATTTAATGATATTACTCTAGAATGTTCTCTTTCCAGATGATGATTAAGATGCTAATAAAAAAAATGGTGCCAGGTACCAGAGCAGCAACAGAACTTGGCTATTGTCTGGATATTATTCTTTTCTTTGGTTTTTTTTTTTTAATGGAATGTGCCGAATGTCTATAATTTTGTTCAGATGACTGAAGAACCTGGAAAAGCTGTTGCTGCTATCGATGCAGAACATACTATCACACACACACACATATATATATAAATTGAATTTTGGGAAACTTTAACGGTGCTGCAAACTTTGCAAAAAGTCATCCCAATTTACTGTGTTAACTTGGCATTGTACAGAAATGGACAACCATATTGGTCTAGAAATGTTTATTTTATTATTTTTTTCCATGTGTACAGGGGTAACACATCACACTAAATACATAAGGTCATATCTACGAGGGTTTGATTACAGAAACTAATAACGTATTCTCTAAATAATGAAAAAAGAATAAGATAAGACTATAAGAGCGAGAAGCAATTTAAATATGTTCAGGGACCATTTTCATCTCCAGAATTAAGGATTATTTTGATGTTACATCATTGCCTTTTCTCTTTTACTTTCCTTTTTAGTTTTATTTTAGGATTCCCTATTTTTAATGTTCATAGAGAGATTTCTTTAACTGAAATACCGAATAGTTTCTCTGGTGTGAAAAACTATAATAGTACACAGGATCCTAATGAGACAATTAATAATGTGAAATAGGAAGTAAAGGGCTAAAGGTGTAAGGAAAGTGGGAAGGGTGGGGGAAAGGTAATAAAGGAGAGGAAAAAAATATGAGAAACTGAAAAAATGGAAATAAAGTGTTTGTAAATGGGGAGGGGAGGAGGGAGTGAAGGGAGGGCAGGGACAAGGGGAAAAATGAGAATCAAGACCTATTATGTAAAGGTACAGAATCCCAGTGATGAATGTAACTGTATTTGTATACCTAGATTGTACCAATAACCTCAATAAAAAGGAAAAAAAAATATAAACACTGGTTGTAGCAACCAATTGCCTAGCTGCATAAAGTAGACGGTTGTTTCTGCCTATATGTTCTTGCTTGCTGAATAACAGGTATGCCTGAAATTAACCTCTTCTCTAGCTTTCTGTTTTTGCCACTATTATGCAAAGTGGTTAAATCTTCCTTTTGACATCTTTCACAGGTTGACAGAACTAGATGAGTAGCTCTCGTTCAAATATCCTAGACTCACAGCTGAGGGCATTAAATAAATCAGGGAACCACCCTCCTTTGAAGAGGATATGAGTGTTTTGCTTATATATAGAACAATTTCACGCAGGTGGAACATTTTTAACTACACACATAAAAGATCCTATGTCACACAGAGGTATATTGTTATTTTTGCCTAGCCAGCATGCACTTTTCCTTCTTCTGTAATAGTTCCCTAATTTACTTCTGAGAAACAATAACTCCTTATATTCATGTGAAAGAGACTTTTGTCCCTCTCTCTCTTTTTTTTTTTTTGTACCAGGGATTGAACTCTGTGCAAGGCAGGCCACCAAACCACTGAGCTAAATCCCCGGCCCTGTCCCTCTCTTTTGCTCAAAGATCACATGACCTTAGCTAGAACAACAAAGACTCTAATCTCGTGTATAAAGTGTTATAAAGATAAGGGGATATGGTTAATTTGATACAAAATTTTGCCTTTAAATATCCATTGATGCTCACCCATTTAATTTCACCTACAGTCATACATACCTTGGTACTCATCTGCTTTGAAATTCATCAAATTGGCCCTTGATGCATTTTAACTCACAAGTTGTGTTCCAGTACTCATTACTTATTTGGTACTCAAAACACAAGCTACTATTTTTAGTTGTTGAGTGCCTCACCCTTTTCAGCAAAACAATTTGTTTGGTATTTGTAATTTCTGGTACTTGTCATGCCTCCTGGAATCAATAGTGGACCCTCAAGTTATGACCAGCCTGACATACAAACAATTTGAGTTTATTAGGTTAATGAAAGATTCATCTGCCTACTATGTATAGTGTGTACCCAGGTAAACATCCAGATCTTAGCTGTATTGACTTACATCTAACTTGAGTTACAACCAGCCTTTGGGAACCAATCAAGTTGGTAAGCCTAGGGTGCACTGTACCACTGTGTTCTGAATTATGCTTTCTCAGCTAGTCTTTCAATTTTGTAAACTATTTAATATCTTTTATTCATCAATTGTTTTCTCTGACAACAAAAATGCCCTATGATACCTAAACCATTATTTCATTTGAAAAGTGTGGATAATACTAACAAATTTGGTGTGAAAATAAACAAGAGTCATTCATTGAAATATGAGTGTTTCTACTGGCCAGGACTTGTAGGGATATAGAAATAGAAGATGCAGTCCCAAAATGGGAGAGGGAAAAAGGGAGGGTCATGAGAGTCAGCGGAGATGTGACCTGGACAGCTGTAAAGGTGTGGCTTTAAAGTGGTAAATACTTCCTGCACTGTATTAGAATGAACCATATAAAAGTGTATATTCAATCATTTTCTAAATATAAAAGTAATAATTTTATACAATTCAACCTAATCATAGGAAGAAAACATGACAGGAACTATAAATAGATTGGGATTCAGTGGTGGCAGTAATTTAAATGCAATGTGCATAGATTAAAACAATAGATTACTCTTTGAAATAAATTCTCTGCATTCATAACCAATTTTTTGTATTGTTTTATTTTTGGTTTTTTGAGACAGGTCTTACTACATAGTTCACACTTTAACTCATTATGTAGCGTTAGGTTCGCCTTGAACTCATAGTGATCATCCTGCCTCAGCTTCTGAAATGCTGGGATTATACTCATGCGCCACCATGCCCAGCTATAACCAGTATTTTATAGATATAAGAGAAACAGTCAGCCTTTTTCAGATATTCTTGGTACTGACTGAATCTTTTCTAATTTATTCTCCTGAACAACACAAAAGCACCAAAAGACTGGATTTTTTATCTTCAAAAATATTTGAAGAATTAAGGTAGTCCATCTAGAATAAAAATAAACTCGTGCTGTTTTTAGAATAAACCAAATAAATTATAAGCCAACTGAATCGCAAGAGAAAGAGCAAAAAGAAAAAAGGCGCCAACAGTACCTTTTAAAATATTTTTCAAAGATTTAGAATACCGGTCCTTCTGAATATTGCTAATTGCCATATTTGAACACTGCTGCTGCCTCTACAGTATTATTGGTATTTTGTGTCCGTCTAGAATAGAGTTACTAGACTTAAGACCCGATCCTACAGTGTTACCACAGGTACTACAGAAAGTGTTCTATCCTCAGTCTGATCTGCCAGCCCTCCCAGGGAGCTAAGCAACGAACGTCTGCTATGTCACTTTGCACTGCTAACAATGCTAGTGTACAGCCCAGCTTGAAGCCGGAGTAGGTGAGTCTACCCGGAAGAACCTACATTAAAGGGGGATGACAAAGTCACTCCCTGGTGTTTTCAGTTACTGTAAGTGGAGGACTCTCTGACTTAAATCCCAAACTGAGAGATGGGGAAAAGGACTAGGGATGTACCTCAGTACAAAGGCCCTGGATTCAATCCCTGGTACTAGAAAAATGAAAAACAATACCCATATTTAAACGCTGGAAGTGGGCTCAGAGTCTTAGTGATTAACAAAACTGATTAAGAATCACTGTGAAATAACAAAAGACATGAATAGGGTGTTAGGAGAGTTAAATGGATTTTCAAAGGGATCGTAAAGTCACACCCACAGACTGCTATATAGAAAGATGTGGTTTTTTTTATATAAAATGGAGTACTACTCAGCCACAAAGAATAAGAAATTAGAGATATTTACAGTTAAGTGGATGCACATTGAGGCCATATTCAAGTGAAATTAGTAAGTCACACATCTGTAAAATACCAAATAGTTTATCTAGTGTGAAAAACTATAAGTGTAAATAAGGTACAAAATGTATAATTGATATTGTGTAATAGGAAGAAAAAGTCTAAAAGAGTAGAGGAAATAGGAGGGGAAAAGGGGAAAAAGGGAAAAGAAAAAGATATGTCAAAGGGAAAAACATGGAAACAATGTTTTGGTAAACAGGGAAGGGTGGAGGGGCTGAAGGGAGGGCTGGGGAATGGGGAAAAATAAGAACCAAGGTAAGTCATGTAAAGGTACAAGATCCCAAAGATGAATGTAACTGCACTGTATACCTAAAATGTACCAATAAACTCAATAAAGATACACACACACATAATTTTTTAAAAAGAAATCTCTAGCATCAAGAGAACTAAAATTACAACCTTACCTTGTAATAACGGAAATAATCTCGCTCTTGCAGTTTTTTCATTTTGGGGAAGATCTTATAGTTGTTGAAGTTATCAATGCTGTTGATATCACACAAGCAATCATCCAGAACTCCAGCCACCTAGAATTTATATATATAAAAAACTTAAAACATGTAAATTACTGGTTTCAACCTTAACAAATCTGTACTATTATATAAAAGGATAAATTGTTCATTCAAGTTAGCCAGGTTGTTTATTAAGATTCATAACATTAAAACAGTGACTATGTTGTACTATGGTCACTTATATAAAAAACAATATGAAGATTAGATAATGTTCACTCTGAAAAACTAAACATTCTTGGTTAGTGCTCAAAGACTGAATTCTCTGTCTCCTTCCTAAACACATATAAAAAGTAGTAATGGAATGCTAAAACAACCTCTTCCTAGACTAATGTAGAAGTCAGAGTGTAATAATTTCGATATAGCAACCCATCTTTCTTTTAGACTTCCATTTATGAAACACTTATGTGACAGGCACAGTGCTAAGACCTTTAATATGTCACCTTATTTACTCTTTAGAAGTATCCTATAAATAATATCCCATTTTACATGTAAGGAAATTAAAGTTCAGTGAGCTTAAATTAATTTTCCAAAGTAGAAATGGAACTTATTCCCAAATCCATTAGACTTTAAAATTCATGCTCCTTCGGCCAGGGATGTAGCTCAGCAGCACAGTGCCTGCCTGGCGAGCTTCAGGCCCTGATTTCAATTCATGGTACACTCCTCCCCCCCAAAAAAATCACACTCCGATCCACTAAAGAATCCATTAACCCAAGAGAAATTGTTATTTACAAAGTGAAGTTAGAGTCCAAAATTTTCATAAGACATTCTTTAACTGAACTAAAAACTGTACTCAATGATATGCAGTGATTTGGATGAATCGTCTAGGAATTATCCTGAGTAAAAAAAGCCAACTCCAAATGATTACAAACTATATGGCTCCACTTATACAACATTTTTGAAATAAAAAATTTTAGAAATGGGGAAGAGACTGTTGCCAGAACTTAGGGATGGGAAGTAGAGTGGGGTGCGGATGAAGTGGTATGGTTACAAAAAAGCAATAGGAGGGAAGTCTGTGGTGACAAACCACTCTCTCTTCACTGCTGTGGTGGATACACACAGCTATCCATGAATAAAGCTGTATAGAACAAATACATGAACACAAACAATGTGAGAAAAACTGGGGGACTCTAAATGAGGTCTCCAATCAATGACAATGTCCTGGTTATAACACTAGATTATGGGGCCAGGGATTTAGCTCAGTGGTGCTGCCTCCTGCCTTGCAAGCTCAACGACCTGAGTTCCATCCCCAGTACCAAAAAAACAAAACAAAACTCTGGACTACGTATGTTTACAAGATGTTACCATTAGGATAAATGAACAAAGGGTGCATGATATTTATCTGTATTATTTCTTGTAACTATATGAACTTACAACCATCTCAATTCAATTTTTCAATTAAAAATAAGAATGGAGCACAGTCTGCTGCAGGTTATTCATGTGGTTCACAGGAGGAATACACACAAGCAGTGATCAGGATGGAGAAACCAGCCCTCCAGCTGTTCCTTTTTTCCTCCCTAGACATAAATGTGTCCCTAAACTCCCTACAACATTCTGTTACAGCGATATCATCTTGATATGAAGAATAAGGGACCAAAATGTATAATTGATAATGTGAAATAAGAAGAAAAGGTCCAAAGGAGTAAGGGAAATGGGAGGGGTAGGGGAAAGGAAAGAAGGGAAAGGAAAAAATACAAGAAAAGGAAAAACTGGAAACAAAGTCTTTATAAATAGGGTGGGGTGGAGGTGTTGAAGGGTGGGCAAGGGAATGGGGAAAAATAAGAACCAAAATACATCATGTAAAGGTTCAAGTTCCCAATGACACATGTAATTGTATTGTATACCTAAAATGTACCAATAAAAGAATTTAATAAAAAAAAGATTCCATTACTCTCACTACTTATATAGGATCCCAAATTCTAACTTCCTAAAAGACCATAGAAAAGCAAAATCAGAAATACAAACCAAAATATTCAGTTTTAAAATACTGCTCCTAGTAACTGCTACTTCTTGAATTGTTAACTTTGTCCAGTTTAGGAGGCTGAGGCAGGACTAGTTGAGCCCAGGAGTTAGGGCCAGTTTGGGCAATGTAACAAGACACTATCTCTTAGGCTGAGTGACAGCAGATGGCTGTAATTCCAGCACCCTGAAGGATGACACAAGAAGACTACACGTTTGAGCACAGTCTGTGCAACTTAGTAACTTGGTGAGACTTTGCCTCAAAGTTTGAAAAAAAGGACTAGGGATGTACCTCAGTACAAAGGCCCTGGATTCAATCCCTGGTACTAAAAAAGTGAAAAACAATACCCATATTTAATTTTAATTTTCTTTGTTATGTATCCCTAATATAGAGATTTCCCATATTTATGAAAGTTAATATTAGTGAAATTTAGTATGTGAATTCTTATGTAATGTGCCTCTGTTGCTAACATTTTATTTTGGTATCTATTCATGATTAGTTTTATTGTAGCACATTATTTTTCCTGTTAAAAGTGTAGCATAGGGCTGGGGATTTAGCTCAGTGGTTCTGCCACCTGCCTTGCAAGTGCAAGGTCCAGAGCTCAATCCCTGGTACCAATAAATAAATAAATAAATATAAGCAAACAAACAAACAAAAGTGTAGCATAATATGAAAATATCACAGTCTATGCATTCTGTTGATCTATACAGCAGCCAGAATAATGCCCTCCCCAAAATGTCCATGCCCTAATTTCTGAAATCTTTCAATATATTATTTTACATGGCAAAAGGGTCTTTAAAATTGTAATCAAGTATCTTGAAATGGGAAGACTGTACTGGATTATTCATGTCAAACCAAAGTGGTAAGTTCAGAAAGAAAAATTGTAACATGCTAGAGTTGGCTCTGAAGATGGAAAAGGAAATCACAAGCCAAATAGAAGCCCCCTAGAAACTCGGAGAAAGCAAGGGAATGATTCTAGTGTCTCCAGAAGGAAAGTAATCTTGCTGTCATCTTGACTTTAATTCAGTAAAACCCATTTGTAAACTTTTGCCCCAAAACTACAAGATAATAAGTGTATATTCTTTTTGTCACTAAGTCTGTGGCAATTTTTTATAGCAGCAACAGGAAACTAATACAATCCACAATGAGCCAGGTGTGGTGGCGCACATCTGTAATCCCAGCACATGGGAGGCTGAGGCAGGAGGATCGCTGTGAGTTCGAGACCAGCCTGGGCTACCTAGTGAGTTCCAGGTCAGTCTCAACTACTTAGTGAGACCCTGTCTCAAAAAAATCAAAAACCAAAGCAAAACAAAAAAATGGGTGGAAGTTAATGTTGAACCATATCTTCCCCAATATTTGATATTAATCTATGCTTTAATTTTTGCCAATCTAGTAAGCATGAAAAAAATTTAGGAAATCTGGGCCAGGAATCAGAAACAAAGACCAAATATACCTGTATACTACACCACACTGAGTGAGAGAGGACGATATGGACAGTTTTAAGCAAAGGATGAGAAACCAAGGTTTCTCTTGTATATCACCAGAACTGAGGAATTTTTAGATAAGGGAACTTGTTTGATAAAATGACACTTTAACAGAAACTAAGAAACAAAGATACCGAACCTTATGAATATGTGAGGGCTCTTTATAGAAGAAATATCAAGGACAAAGGGAGATCAAAAGATACGGTGAATATTTAAATTTTAAAAATAACTTATTACATTAAAAGATACATTGCCAAAACTGATGGGATAAGTGTGTTTAAAGCAAGGGGGAGTAATACAGGAGGTATCCATAGCAAAGTCTTTTGCTATAACACATTTTTTAAATTTAAACTTTTTAAAATTACACTTTGTTCAAAGGCCTTAAGGCAAGAACATAGTTGCTCTGTTTGAGGAACAGGAAGGGTGGTTTAGCTGGAGCCTATGTGACGGGGAAAAGATACTGGGAAGAACAGATCTGAGAGAAAAGATGGGAATTTGGTTCCAGATATTCATACTGGGATACTTTTAGCCAAATGAGAGGCTGAAAAAGGTTAAAATATAAAGACCTAGAGCTGAGACTCTTACTCTGGAGACCTAAATATAAGAGTAAGCAGTGTAGTGAAGAAGGAGCAAATAGAGGCTGAGGCAGGAGGATTACTGTGAGTTTGAGACCAGCCTGGGCTACACAGTGAGTTCCACAGCAGTCTGAACTACATTGTCCAAAAAACAAGAAAGAAAGAAAAGAAAGAAAAGAAAGAAGAAAGAAAGAAAGAAAGAAAGAAAGAAAGAAAGAAAGAAAGAAAGAAGGAAGGAAGGAAGGAAGGAAGGAAGGAAGGAAGGAAGGAAGGAAATGAAATGAAGAGCAAATAGTACAAGATTTGAACCCTGAAATTCAAATGAATGGCAGGCAAGGGCAGAAGAACAACAAGCAAAGAAAGTACTAAGAAAGACTGGGCTATCAGACAGGAAGGAAATTAAAAGGGTTATAACCCGGAGGCCAAAATAAGTATTTCAAAGACAATGAGTGTTGAGCCTCATTGGTATGAACAGGAGAACCGAAACAGAAAAAATAAAGATAACCTTTGAGTTTTTCTAGAGAGAGAAAAGAAAATGATGCAGAAGCAGAAATGGGTGAGTCAAGACAGAATTCGAAAACAACAGAATAACTTTTTTTTTAATGTACTGAGATTCTAACCCTGGATATTGTATATGCTAGGCAAGCATTCTACTACTGAACTACACTTCAAGCCCAACAGCACATTTTACGGTGATGATAGCAACACATCAGAGAAGGAAACATTGATCCAGGAGGAAAAGAGAAGATTGCTAGAAGTCTTTGAATAGGAAAGAAGAGTTGGGACTTTATGTAGAGCGACTAGCCTTTGACAAGAACACAAACAATTCATCATGGTTACTAATAGCAACTCAAAAATATGTGGGTAGAGTCTACTTTGTGGATGATGTGGGTTACTCTCGGTAAATTCTGTTCTGATTACTCCAATTCTGTTAGTGAGGATGCAGATGGAAGAAGAGGGGTTCAAGGACAAAAAAAAAGACACAAAATGACTGTTTAACTGAATAATCATTTCTTCAGCTGGGTATAATCTGCTGTTCAGTCCACCACTGTTTCTAAAACTATCATTTTTACATCTTCTTAGCCAGTCTTTAAAATCTTACTCTTTTTCGTATTTTCAATCTCTTCACACATTTTCTTTTAAATTGGTGAGATTAGGGCCAGGGATTTAGCTCAGTGGTTCTGCTGCCTGCCTTGCAAGCCTAAGAATCTGGGTTCGATCCCCAGTACCCAATAAATGAATGAATGAATGAATAAATAAGAGAGATTAAATTACTGGCTCAATGTCTGGTTTTATTTTATTTATTTATTTTTAGGTACTAGGGATCAAACTTAGGGCCTTGCACTTGCAAGGCAGGCGTGGTGTCACTGAACTAAATCCCCAGCCTTTGTTTTTTGTTTTTGGTATTGGGGATCTAACTCAGGACCCTTGAGTTTGCAAGGCAGGCAGCAGAACCACTGAGCTAAATCCCCAGCTGCTGTTTGTTTTTAATACACAGTGGATTTTCAAGTTACAACCATCCTGAGTATGAACAACTTAGACTAATTAGGTTAATGGAAGATCTATAGCATACACCCAGGTAAACAGCCAGATCTGAGCTATATTGATTTACAACTAGCTGGGGTTACAATCAGCCCTCAGGATCCAATCAAATTCTTAAGTCAAGGGTCCACAGTAGTTGCTCAAGTTTTAAGAACACATCCTGATAAACCCACAGTAAATTGAAATTTATTTGAGACACCTAACCACTGTATATCATACCTTAGACACAGTGCACTGCAGAGCACAGTTGTTTATCCTCTGGCTAACTGGCTGAGAGTTTGCAGCTCACACAGCAGGGGCTTAAAGCTCATTGCCACTGCCTAGCATGGAGGGACTATCTGAACTCATGCAAGAAAAGATAAAAATTCAAAAATTGAGGTAAATTTTACACCTGCTTTTGCACCACTGTAAAATTGAAAAAAAAAAACTGCAAAATTTTAAGTGGTCCTATTGTAGGTCAAGGACTAAATCTGATTTGTGGAGCCCTGTTTCCTTAAGTGTTTTGTGAATTTTTTTCTGCTAGTTGTTTATTTTTCTTGGCACTTTGGGAATTCTTTTTTTTTTTTTTTTTTTTTTTTTTTT
>NW_022900922.1:11724801-11728437 GCF_012274545.1 Fukomys damarensis | reverse complement strand
ATTCTGGAGATGAAAATGGTCCCTGAACATATTTAAATTGCTTCTCGCTCTTATAGTCTTATCTTATTCTTTTTTCATTATTTAGAGAACACTTTATTAGTTTCTGTAATCAAACTCACGTAGATGACCTTACATATTTAGTATGATGTGTTACCCCTGTACACATGGAAAAAAAATAAAATAAAATAAATTAATATTTCTAGACCAATATGGCTGTCCATTTCTGTACAATGCCAAGTCAACACAGTAAATTGGGATGACTTTTTGCAAAGTTGGCAGCACCGTTAAAGTTTCCCAAAATTCAATTTATATATATATATGTGTGTGTGTGTATATATATATATATATGCATCAATAGCAGCAACAGCTTTTCCAGGTTCTTCAGTCATCTGAACAAAATTATAGACATTCAGTACATTCCATTAAAAAAAAACAACAAAAAAACAAAAAAACAGCCAAGTTTTGTTGCTGCTGTGGTACCTGGCACCATTTTTTCTATTAGCCTCTTAATCATCATCTGGAAAGAGAACATTCTAGAGTAATATCATTAAATGTAGCTCTGATAAAGCACGGTCCCTACTATGTATCATAAAGCAGGTACTAGATATTTTACATTCATAGAGGTATGACACAGTACCGTCCTACATCAATTAATACTAGGGGTTTAGCTCAGTGGTTTGGTGCCCTGCCTCGCAAGCGCAAGGACCAGAGTTCGATCCCTGGTACCACAAAAAAAAAACAAGATCGCTCAGAGCCGGGAAGGTAGGCTGGGCCCCGATCCACTTTGGGAATTCTTTACGGGTGAGTTGAAAATAAATTTCTCCAGAGGAGACTGGTACTTGCTTTTCTTTGTATCTTGAGGAAAACAAACACAGGACTTCCATAAATTAAATTTTCTACCTGAACTGTTGCCTAGGCAAATGGCACATCAGTCTCAAACTTGGGTAAGGGTTGGCTCATGGGATTATTTTCCCACTCCTCCAGCAAGTTTCGGTACTTTCCCCCCTTACTTGTAGTTGGATTCACCTCTCATTTACCCTTAAATTGAGACTGTAGCTCTTTGGAATTCAGGGTTTATTGTGGGGTCTCTTATCAAGTTCCCCCTCTCTGAGCAGACATAAGCATTATTCCTGGCCCATTCCACACCTATGCAGCTGATAAAGCAGGAACTCAAAGTTTTCAGGGTTTGGGGGAAAAACTAGTACAAAACTAGTACAGCACTGTCTTGAGTCCCAAGTGTCTGGCTCTCCATTTAGTGGGGGACTCTGTATTCCTCGATTTCATGCCACCTCAGAAAGTCATTTAGAAGTCAAACACATCTGACTATAATTACTGTACATACTTTTCAGAAAGATTACTGTATCACTTGCATTTTTTATGTCTTTAGTTCCTAGCATCTCACCACACTACAATGCATATTTCCATTTCATTTATAATAGGACATGAGATATATATCATTACGTGCTCAATAAGATATTTTTATGTTTTAAATGCAAGGAGTCATTAAAATTACCTATCTCCTTAAGTGACATCTCTTTTCAAAATTTTTAATTCTTCCCTCTCCCTTTTCTACAAATACATGCAAGAAATGAAAAACTTTGACTTAGTTCCAATTTTTTATTTTCCCAGTCGTCTTCTGCTTCTCTATACTCCAGAGAAGTAAACACTGATACACAGTATACAAAAGAAAAGACGCCTGCCAATTTAATGTCATTCACTTAACAAGTTATTTAAATTCTCTGGACTTCAGTCTCTACAAAGGCTCCACTTCTGACAGATGTTCGAAAAAAAAAAAAAAAAGGAGATCAAGTATATTTAAGGATGTTACAGTTTAAAGTACTACCTAAAATATGATCAAATACTACTTCAGAAAGTACTACTGGAAACAAAAAAAATATATACTTTTTTTTATTTTTTTGAGACAGGGATTTGCATTGTAGTTCAGGCTGGTCCTGAACTCACTAGGTAGCCCAGGCTTGCCTTGAACTCGAGGCGATCCTCCAGCCTCTGCCTCCCATGTGCTGGGATTACAAGTGTGCACCACCTTGCCTGACAAAGATACCTATTTTTAACTGTCTGGTAAATGCTACTTCGAGTAGGCACAAATCTTTAAATGTTTAATTACCTACATATATTTGGTTATAAGAAAATTAGAAGTATATATACTATTATAAAACATTAATTACATATATATTAGTAAATGAAGCTTCCAGATTGCTGATAAAGTATATAATTAATATATGTCATGTTAAAAAAAAAAGTGAGAACTCTCATTTTAGAAAAATATCTAAATGTAAATTCCAAACACAAACATTCAACTAATAACTAGAAAATCATTGTGCCACAATTTAAAAAATTTATTATTTGTAAGTCCAGAAAATATACCAGAATTCTACTATGTTAGTGTTTTTCAAATGGGGTTCAAGAATAACTGTGTTACAATTACTTCCAAGGCCTGTTTAAAATGTTAATGCCTGGGTCCCATTCTAGATCCACTCAATCAGTACAGTTTGGAAGTAGGGCCAAGAGATTCAACATTAACTCAACCAGTACCAGAAGTTTACCCATTTTTGTGTCAAATCATCTAAAAACTATTCAAACATGAACACAAATGGAATATTCAGGCCTTCTGGTTGGTGCCGGGCACCATAAAACCACTGAAAAGTATCTGGATAGTCAGAAAAACATGTCTACACGATTACACTCAAGAGTTAGCATCAATTTTTCCTAGCAATGAACATTAATTGCTTCAAATGGCATCTCCTCTCATTATCCAGGCCACCTGAGGCACTCTTTTTGGCTCCGAACAGTTCCGCCACTTTGCAGCAGGTGCAGAGGAGACACAAGAGCATCTGGCAATCTGTTCTAATTCTACTGAATAAAAAAAGATGTAAACATCGCTCTTCTGGCATAAGGCTGTGGTCGGAAAACCCTGAGATTTCCGATAACGAGAGCACTCCCTTTAATCGCTTCACGAAGACACCCCCAAACTCTAGCATACTCTGCAGCTAGCACCTCAATCAGACACAGAGCTGCTTCTGCGAGCCACAGGATACATTCAGAGCTTTAGTTGGGCTCACCTGGCAATGCCACTTAACAGATTTAAAGCAAGTGGGTAAAAATACAGCTGTACAGAGCAGGGGCAAAAGCCAAGGAATGTCCAGTGCAAGCTGAAGTTAGCCAAGTTTCGTCGTCCTCCCGACCCACTCTGGGGAGGCCGGGAGCGGGGGTCCTGGAGTACCACCGACTCCAGGCCTCCCTCAGGAACGCCACGCCGACCCTTTGCGGGTGCGCTCCCTTAAGACAGCCGAGACGTTCACCTTGTCCCATCTCCCGCCACACTCCCGGCCACAGAAAACAGCAAAAGGATAAGAACCGGAACAGCTCCGGGGACCGTCACCATCTTCTGCTGACTTCCATCACCCCAGTGTCTCATCCTCGCGCACGCCGGGGGTCGTAGACCTTTCCTCTTTGACCTAGCGGTCAGTGCCCAGCTTTTCACTCACCTGCGACCGACCTCTGGGCACCCCCGCCGAGGCCCATTCGCAGCGGGCTCGACTGCCGAGCAGGGGACCGGGTGGACCCGGGCTTACCTGGGCCTCGACGACGCTCCGGAGGAGGCTCAGGGTGATCAGC
>NW_022900922.1:11681665-11724366 GCF_012274545.1 Fukomys damarensis | reverse complement strand
CCCCCCGCCCCCCCGCGGCTAGAAGGCGGAGCCGGAGACCTAGCAAACGGCCAGCTAGAAGCAGGGAGGCCGCTCCACCTTCCCGGGGCCGGGCTCTACGGCGGCCAATGAGGCGCGACCACGCGGGCTCCAAAACACCGAGAGGGCGGGGGCGTGGATGGCCTCGGCGGGTAGTGCAGCCGAAGCCGCTTCCTTCTCCGGTGTTGAAGGAAACGAGATTGGGGGCGGTCCCGCAAAGGGCCCGGTCGCCTCATGGCTGCCGGGAGTCAGGATTCACCCAGCACCTACCCAAGTTGGGACTGGAGCTTAAGCGCTGGTCTCCTTCACTTCTCTGTAGCCTCACATCTACTACAGTTACCCTGACAAGTCTTCCGTCCGGGCGGGATAGGTTCACCGCCTTTGTTTTATGAGTCGCAGAGGTCACCACCCCACCTCCCGTTGATATATTGATACATCCAAATATAATGCACGTGAAAGCTCGAGAACAAACTCGAAAGTGTGTAGGGAAATAAGGGAATGAGAATAAACGTACATAAAAACTTGGGGTGACAGACTAGACCGAAATCCCAAATGTAATGCACTCTAGTTATGTGGCCTTAATTCCCACCTCAAATATTTTAAGATTACATGTTGTATACATAAAGGACTTGGAATACAGCACGTAGGAGGAGGTATCGACAAATGGTAACTGCTGTGAATTTTACCAATACCCTATGTTTCAACAAGACTAGCATCTTAGGTCTATCTAATATGTATTATTTTCTTACTGCTACTGTAACAAATTACCACAAATGAAGTGGCTAAAAACAAAGCAAATTTATTATCTTACATTCTAGAAGCCAGAAGTCCCAAAAGGAGCTGCAAGACCGTGTTCCTTTTGAAGGTTTTTAGGGGTAATAAGTTTCCTTGTCTAGGGTCCAGCTTCTAGAAGGCTCCTGGATTCCCAAACTCATGCCCTCACATCAAGGGTACATCTCCTTCACTTCTGCTTCCATTATCTTATTCCTTCTCTTCCTGACCCTAACTCTGCTGCTTTTCTCACAAAAGAACTCCTGGGATTACTTTTAACTCACCAGGCAACCTAGGATAATCTATCTAAAGCTTCTCAATCATATTGAGAAAAATCTCTTTTGCCATACAGAGTAACACATTCACAACTTCTGAAAATTAGGGCATAGACACTTGGGGGCAACTAATCAGCCTACCAAATAGTGCTTCATGTCTTTCAGAGCACTTTCACATATATGTCCCTCCACCTGACCAGTTAGAGAATGTTTGGCCCAATGAAAAAAATTCAAGAGTAACAGCAAAGCAAGAAACCAAATGTAGGTCCCTGATGAATGCAAAGGTCATCTGCCCATAAAGCCAGCTCTGATGATCCCTTTCCTCCTCAGAGGCTCTTTCTCTTCTCTCTTCAACATGTCTAGATATTTCAAAGCTTAAAAACATAAAACGTTGTTGCTTGATTCTTCCAGCTGTTTCTCACTCCTTTTTATTTTTGTGTCCACCCAGTCCCCTCTGCCCAATGTATGAATGTACTTAAGATAAAAGGAAAGCATTTTTGTTTTATTGAATCCAGTAGATTTTCCTTAAGACCGCTTGTGCTGCACTGAGCATTGGTAACACATATACTGTGTGGGATTTTGCTACACAAAAAATTTGAGACATTAGATTACAAACTTTATTATTTTAAAATCTTAAACTGGGGATTTAGCTCAGTAGTTTGGTGGCCTGCCTTGCAAGCACAAGGACCCGAGTTCAATCCCCGATACCAAAAATAAATAAATAAAATAAAATCTTAAGCCCTTTAATGGCTCTCTGATACCAAGGGCTGAATCCATGGCCTGCCGATAAGGACCCTTCAAAATATGACACTGAACAACTTGAATGGTTGGTTGATGCAAAAAGAAAGTAAACAAGGAACTCTGACGGAGAAATCAGCTGGCAACAACAATATCCTTTTTTTTTTGGTACCAGGGATTGAACTCCAAACTTTACATTTGTGAGGCAGGCAGCAGAACCACTGAGTTAAATCCCTGGCCCCTCTTTTTTTTTGGTCAGCTCAGAAGCCTGACACACAGCTTTTGGGGACAAATGTTTTTTTTCATTGTATATGAAAATAGAAATAGGTATCTGTCATGAGATACAGGTGTACCAAAATGCACTCATAGTGAGGCCTGTCTGCTTTGGTGTTATTGTCATGAGAGGCATGAGGGAGCTGTTTCTTTGTTTCTTTGTTCTCCCACATTGGCTGCTTCTGTTTACCTCGTTTTTTCCTAAAATCAATTATGCCAAAATCAACATTTGGAGAGTCACTGATATGATGTCAGCCATGCTTCCTGCCAATGATGCTTAATTAGAACCTTCCCATCCCTAATCCATCCCTGGTTAAAAGTGGAAACAAGAAGGCTAACTAAGCCTCTATTATTATAAGCCACAAAACCCCCAGATCTACCCTAACTTAAAAATAATAAGAAGCAGAAGCATGACAGGTGAAAATATGTAGAATCAAAGTGCTGAAGGTTTCACTACCCACACCTCTGGAAAGGCAAATTCATCGGGACACAATTCGGGAACCTTAAGAGATAGGAACTAAAGGAAAGTCTTTTCCAAATCACTACTGTTGTACTAATAATTTTCAATCTCTTTTTGTCATTTGTCTCTCCTGTGAAAATTCTAATTTCCCCTAGAGTTTAGCTTGGGGAGATGGAGCAAGAATTCTGATTGCCAACCCCATAAGACTTCTAGGAATAGCAAGAGGAAGTGGTAGAAATAAAGAGCAAGGCTGCTATCTTCTGTCATCAATAGAGAGGAAGGGGTGCTGGTCAGACAAACGCAATAATTGTCTCCTTCAGAAAGTCATTCTTTTCATTCCGAGTACTTCTTTTGAATTTACTTTCTTTACCTCAGCTTGTATTTGTACATTCATTAAATTATCATAGATGTTCTGGTTGTGGTACAACAAAAAGCACACATCAGGACACTGGCCAAGCAGAAATAACAAAAGTATGCTCTTGTAGAGAACATAATTTATGATTTACTAATACCGCTTGGGTTGCATGAACCTAATTACCTGGAACTAAGGTACAAAAAAACTGACTACATTTTTTTTTCAGCTTTAATTGAGTTTATTGGTACATTTTAGGGATACGGTACAGTTACGTTCATTGTTGGGATCTTGTACCTCTACATGACAAGTCTTGATTCTCATTTTTTCCCCTTACCTCTGCCCTCCCTTCACCCCCTCCTCCTCTCTCCATCTATAAACACTTTATTTTCATCTTTTCACTCTCTCACATTTTTTTCTTTTCCCTTTTTACTCTTCTCCTACCCGTCCCACCTTCCCTACACCTTTAGCTCCTTTCTTCCCATTTCTAAATGTCAGTAATCTTATTAGAATCTTATGCATTGTTGCAGATTATTTACACCAGGGAAACTATTCGGTATCTGACTACATTTTTTAAAGGGAAGAATTTATGAGCTTCTTAGATCTATTAAACTGAGAAGAGTCAGGTCCAGCTACAACAATCTGTAAAACTCCCTATTACGACAATGATCAGTCATCACTGATTTGGTTGGGATAAACTGTAGGAGGGGAACAAATTTAGCAAAGATGGTAACTGCACCTGGGCCAGCCATGACTGTATTTCCTGTGATTCCAAATGGAGCCAGAAACAATCAAGCGTGGCTTGTACTTCACTTTTTCGAACTGACATTAGTTCAGTCAAATGTGCCTAGATTAATCTTTTTCATATTGGAAATATACTCATGCAGGCACTATGCAGAAAAACAGGCTTATAGTTATTGCACATTCACTGTTTTACTCTTCAATACAAATGAGTCTCCCCATCCTTCATCACTTTATTTTTCTCCCCACCTTCCCACTTCGTGGCTCCTCTTCTGAGGATGGCCTGATAGTCTCATCCCCATTGTCTAGAGCAGTTCATTAAAGTCCTGCGGCAGTTTCTACCTATAACATCCAGTCACCATTAGCTTTTTCTGTGTCTGTGTGTATTGTAGCCCATCAACAGTGCGAAGTTTTGGCAGATCCTATCTTCTTGTACTATATTTTCTGTAGTGCTATCTCAATTCCTATAAATAGTAGTTAGTAAATATGTGTGGATTGACTGGATAATGTTATTTATAATCTCAATTTATCTTAAAAGTTATCTGTTTCAGAACCAAAGCTAAAGGTAGGATCACTGAACATTTACTGTGGAGGGCTGGAGATTCACTTTGTTGGAAAGAAATGTTCTTGGAGAATGCAGTAAAAGGTAAGTGGCAGTCTTTCATTTAGGCAAAAGAGCACATTGCTTCTTGGCCTTTTGGCTAAGATCAAGTGTAGACAAGAGAGTACAGTAACTTGGAGACCATCAGAAAGGCTAATGGAGTAACAGACTCATTACTGTGGTAGAGGCCAATTATTATAAACTATCATTTCAAGAGTTTTCCTTACCAGGTATGTTGGGGAACCTACAATCCCAATACTCAGGAGGCTGAGGCAGAAGGATTGCAGGAAGTTTGAGGCCAGCCTAGCATACATAGTGAATTGAAGGTTAGCCTGAGCTACAGAGCAAGACAGTATCTTAAAAAACAAAACACAACAAAAAGTTTTCCTCAAGTACTGCTTGAAATATCTATACCTGATGGGGTTTTTTAAAAAAAAGCTTAAAAACTATCTTCAATAGATTACTGTGATGCTTTACAAATTTTGTGAATTAACAAAATTGCACTAAGTATTTACATTTCCAAGATATCATCAAGTGTATTGTGTTTCTTTGATGACTTTCCAACTTGGTAAACTTGTGACATCTAATGAAGAAGAAAATCAAGGTAATGGGGTGGAAATTTAATAACACCAGTAATTTTCTCTCCTGATAGCAAGCTGAACTGTGATTAATGAATCCATGAAGTAATGGCAAGCTGTTGTGTTTAAACAACTGTGTTTGCAGAGCGCTCTGGTGTGTCAACAACTGACCACAGGATTAAAAAAAAATTGGATTTCCACCTGTGACTCAGTTATAGGGGAATTTTTGCTTGGGGATCACATTTCCGAATTTTTACTAAGGGGATTTCTTCCCCTGGTCTTTTGACAATAAGGATTAAAAGTAATCAAACCCAAAGAACTTTGCTGCCCCATGGTTTTTTGGTTTTTTTGTTTTTACTAGTTATTCTCCCTAAAGTATTTCTTGTTCTTCTTAATGTTTACTCAGCTGTTACACTCTCAAAGTATTTTTACTTAATAGCATTAAGCCTGATAAATTTGAATCAATTAAAAGTACTGCCATTTCTAAAGGAGCTTACAAGGGGATATTTGCAATTTGGATGAAACCTTTTGTATAACAAATATATTATGATACTATACTATTAATATGTGATTTGATAGAAGAGGGGGCATTTGGAAAAACTAGAATCACAGTCTACTAATTTCTACTTCCCACCTAACTTGTACAATGCAACAGCCTTCACATACTCACAAAAAGCACCTGCACACTGGGACTGCTTGGTCTCTATTCTTCTTCTCTACCCTATTCCATATGTAGGTCCAGGGCTGATCACAGTGAGGACTGATGTTTCTACAGCATCATTAGAAAGAGAAGGACCAGCCCCATAACAATGGGGACCTCAGAGAAGGAAAAGGCAGAGGAGGCCAAGGGCATCTTAGAGGCCCCTGTGTTAGTACTACTTGAGTCCTTCCTTTCTGTTAATCCTTATCCCAAGCCACTAGGAAACTCAAGAAATTTCCAAATTCTTTTCTCAGCGTTTGACTGAGTACATATATCGATTCCAGAAAGTTACAGAGGCTTTGCCTTGTACTGCACTTGCTTTCTCCATACACACTGTTATACTATCCTCCTTCCCAACCCTCCATCCAATGTGGTCATTATTGTGCAATCCTGGTGTCTTAGTTACTTTTCCCTTTGCTGAGACAAAATATTCAACACCTAAATTTAAAGGAAGAAAGGTTTATTTGGACTCACAGTTTGTCGAGGTTTCAGTCCATAATTGGCTGGATCCAAGGCAGGGTGGCATGGCCGAGGGGGCACTGCAGAGTAGGCAGGAGGCAGCAGAAGACAAGCAGCAGCAACAGAAGCAGCAGCAGTAGCCCTCTTTCTGCCCCTCATATTCTATCCAGGCTACCCACCCTTAGGGCAGGTAGCACTCACATCCAGAGCGGGGCCGCCTTAATCCTAGCAACGCACCATGAATCAATCCCAGCATCACATTCTTGATCCCAGCCAGCATCACACACTTTAGATCCAGCCACCTCCCAAAAGCTCCACCTATGACTGCATGAGGGTTTGGGAAGACACAAAGCTATAACACCTGTGGGGTGTCATTCTGTCTCACTTGTGAACACGTTGACTTGGATTTGGATTCCATTTGGTTTTATCAGAACCATTTATTTACTGGTTTCCATATTTTTGTATGATTTCCATGGCTCTACTTAGGAATTTTTTTTTTTTTTGAGACAGGGTCTCACTATGTAATTGAGACTGACCTGGAACTCACTATGTAGCCCAGGATGGTCTCAAACTCACAGCAATCCTCTTGCCTCAGCCTCCAGAGTTCTGGGATTACAGGAGTGTGCCACCACACCCGGCTGCTCAGGGAATTTTGATGACCTCTCATAGAGTCTAAACCATGTGTTTTATTTTCTAGAAAGAAGACGAGCTTAGCAATACTATGCAAAGGACTTAAAATACCTCATACCTAAGACTACTTCCACTTGGAATTCAAGTGGAAATCTTCTTCTTCGTCCACACTCTGTTCACAGTTACTCACAGGAACAGGATGAGCCACCATACTAAGCTACATTCATCTAGCCCTCCAAGAATGAAATTGCCAATTATGCCTCTTTTTTCTCCTGTGATTCCAGAGGTTCACTTTGTATTCTGTTATCCCATGAAATAATCTGCCTCACTTCTCCTTTCCTTTCCCCTCTCTCCCTCCTCCCCTCCCTCCCTCCCTCCCTTCCTGCTTGTTCCCTTTTTCTTCTGCTTTTGTGGTACTGAGGATCAAACCTAGAGCCTCATACATCCTAGACAAGTACTCTGCCACTCAGCTATACCTCTTTGTTTGACTACTTAGAAAATTCCACCTATTTTCACAAGTCTACAATTGTCCCCAGGTTATAAAACAACCAGAAATCACAGAAAATCTCCAATTATTTCAAGTATTTTTATTGCCGTCTGAGAGAATCTGTCTCCCAATTTTTAGTTGGTCTTAAGGATCTCTTGAAATCTGTGTTGCTGTGTTGCTGGTCTGTGGTACTTTTTTTTTAAAGGCATTTCTGGATTTATTAATGAATTTGATATTTTATTTTGTTTTACTCTATATGAGAAACACTAATTAAAAAGTGATTCTTCATTGCACAAAGCAGTTTAATATAGAGGTTCTCGAGCTGGGAATTTAGCTCAGTGGTTCTGCCTCCTGCCTCATAAGTGCAAGGTCCCAAGTTCAACTGCTGGTACAAAAAAAAAATACATACATACAAGGCTCTCATCAAATGTCTTCAGTGTACTTTTTAATCTCCATAGACTCTGCCATAAAGAAAGATAAACTTGAGTCATTTGTAGGAAAATGGATGCATGTTGAGATCATAACGTTAAGTAAAATAAGTCAGATACATAAGTTTAAATAACGCATGGTCACATAAGAGCAATCTAAAATATAAATAAGGAGCACAACAAAAAAATAGGTACTAGGAAGTAGGGAAACCAATTTTGTACAAATGGGAAGGGGATCAAAAGATAAAGGGAGGGAGGGAGGAGAGGAGGGAAAGGAGACGAAGACAAGAACGCAAACGTGTTGTGTACACGTACCAACACCACTCAAGGCGTGTAATCTTTATGTAATACAAAGGCATACTAATAAAAAATAAAAACAAAAAAGTACACATTTGTTTAAAAAATGGCTCTAAGATTTTTAATAAAAACATTCTGAAAATCAGAAGTTCTACTATTCACAAACATGTTTGTATTGGAAAGCTTTGTGAAATCACGTTTGAAATAGACTACCTTTTAGAGAGCACTTTCAGGTTCACAGTAAAAGTACGTGGAAAGTACAGAGAGTTCCCATACCTCCCTCCCACACACACGCACAGCCTGCCTATTATCAACATCATCACCAGAGAGATGCATTTGTTACAGTCAATTAACAGAGGTAAACCATTATCAACCAAGTTCATAGCTTACCTTAATGCTCACTTTGTGTTCTACATTCTATGGGTTGGGTTTAGACGAATGTATGTGGCATTGCAGAATCACAAATCGTTCCACTGCCCTAGAAATCCCCTGTGCTCCATCAGTTCATTCTTCTTTCCCCTAATGAAAGCATTTTTTAATAAATCTTCCTACCTTGAAGCTTATGTAACAAATGGAAAAGGCTGCATCAGCTGTAATTCATTCTAACCTTGTAAATGAAAATAAAACATAAAATCTATTAGCCTAAAAGTGGTCTCCCTTTGTTTTATGTGTACAACATGCTTTTAAGCATAGTTATCTTATTAAATGTTAATGATTGTCAAGTCAATATTCAGCCCAAAATCATGAACCAAGACAGTGGGATTTTAAATCTTGCAGCAACTTGGTTTCCTTGAGACAAATCAGAAATAACAAAAGCGTCTGCAGCATTGTTGAGGTTCTGAAGGACGTTAAGACACACTAACTGCTACCGATTAAATGCTTATGTTGCCACCTCCTGCCCACCTTCATTCCCCATACAATATTTTTCTTTTGTGATACCGGGACTGGGTCTCACTAAGTTACCAAGTTGCCTGGGCTCAGCTGGAGTTTGAGTTCCTTCTCCCTCAGCCTCCCAGAGTGCTAGGATTACAGGCATGCACCACAACACCCGGCTCACCTCCAAATTTACCCTGATGTGCTGATATTCAGAGGTGGGCCTTTGGGGAGAGATTAGGTTATGTGGGTGAAATCCTCATGAATGTGATTAGAACCATTATAAGGACCCCAGAGAGTTCTTTATCCTTTCTACCATGAGAGGACACAACAAGAAGACAGCAATCTGTGCACCAGAAAGCCCTCACCAGATACCAAATCTGCCAGCCCTTTGGTACTATACTTGTTTATTGCTTTTCTTTTCAACTAGGTATAAGATCCATGCAGTTGAAGATATTTGTCTGATATCCTGTGAAACAACCTTAGCATGCAGTATATACCTTACACATAGAAATAACTCAGTAATTATTCAATGAATGAACAACACAGACTTTATGCCAAGCATTTTCCAGCTCATAATGCACAAATGTCCTCAGGTTCAAAAATTATCTTTTGTACAGTGAGAATAACACAATCATCCTGACTTGGGACAAGACCAGGGGTCAGAGTTAAAACAGCTAAAATAATGCATCAGCTAAAACAAAGCAACCCATAAAGGATTTTCCTGCTGCCCCAGTCAGCAAGAAGGTATCAAGGGAAAGCGTATTCCAGATTTATGCCATCATTTAGTCAGGCAAAAGAAGTAAAATGTAGCCAAGTGTAGTGGCACACACTTGCAATCCCAGCACTCCAGAAGGCTAAGCAGGAAGATCACAAGTTTGAGCTCAACCTGTGAAATTTAGCAGTAACTTTTTTCAAAATAAAATATAAAAAAGGGATGGGGATGTAGCTGGGTTCAATCTCCAGTAAAATACACACACACACACACACACACACACACAATGTTATCACAATATAATCAACTCAAAGTCAAGCAATGTATTATTCAATAAGCAATTAATGATCCCCTACTACATGTTCTCTCAGAATAGGGATAACCTAGTGGGCATACAGAATATGGCACAAAAGAAACCCTGGCAAAGGTCAGATTGACCTGGGAAGCAAAGTGACTTTTGCCAAAACTACCAAGCCTGCTAACAGCCCTTGGAGCCTGGAGCTAATAAAGAAACATATGCTTCTGTTTTAATCTTCTTCTTCAGCTGTTAGCATACAGAAAAGTATTTCCTGTAGGCATACTTACTTATTCCAATTTTATCTTGTAGTATAAAATGAATAGATATGTAGTAGACTAATTTTCCCAGAAAGGAAGAATGTATTACAGAGATGGAAAAGTAACTAACTCATAGGGGTAGGGAAATGGCCAATCTGCAGGAATAAATTGAAATTAGGGACTCAACTCCCTGGGAAATGTCAGTGTTTATCAACTATCTGCCCTTTACTGATATCTACTTAGGTCTTTTTTTTCCCCCACTCTGCAACAGCTTTCTCTGCTTATCAGTCCACATAAACACAGTACAGCCGTCTCTTTTTCTTAAGATTTACTTTTTTTTAGAAAAAGAGTATATTCTCTTCATTGTGATTCCAAATTCTGAGACTCATCTTAAGCCAGGTATCCACCTAGAATCAGCGTCTTTGTGCAGATAGGGGTGCTTTTACTTAAATAGTGGGGATGAAGGGGGGCAGTTGCCAGAACGTTTGGGAGTGAATGGGGGAATAGATGAAGCCAGGTATCTATTTCTTATACTTAAGATTCATAGCAATAGCCCTAAATTCAGACTTTTAGAATTTCAAAGTCCCTGGAAAAGTTTCTTGAAATGTCAATTTGATTACACAGCTAACTAACGGAACCGTAAGGAACTAATCCTGGTAATGCTTATTTCCACTAGAACACACTTGAATTTTTCTTTTCAAACAAAGCTAAGTATGTAAATTAACTTTTCATTACTGTAGCAAAATGCCTAAGATAATTTTTACAAAGAATAAGGTTCATTTTAGCTCCTAGCATGAGAGACTCCAGTCCACTGTCAGTTGGTTCTGACGCTCTGGGCCCGTGGTGAGGCAGAACATCATGGTGGGAGCAGGTGGCCAAGGAGGCTGCTCACTTTTTGGCAGTTGGGTAGCAAAAGAGAGAGAGAAGGAAGGAGCCAGGGTTCTGCAGTCCCTTTTGAGGACACACTTCCATTGATGTAAGTTTCCATTTCTTCCCATTAGAGCGTCTGCAATCTCCCTAGATCAGTACTCTGGAAAACCAACCTTTGACCCATGGATCTCTGAGGGGCATTTCAGAGCCAAAATAAAGCAGTGGGCCCCTTGGAGGAAGTAGAAGAAGAATTTGCTCGACAAGAGGAAAGAATAGTGATGCCCTTCTCTAGTAACCTGCCTTTCAGGAATCCAACTTCTACTCCTTTTTCTGCCCAAGTACCTTTTAGTGGCACAATCTCACTCTCTTTATATATCAATATCTAACCTCTGTTTATAAATCTTCATCAATAAAGCAAGGGCAGTAATACTCATCTTTCCTAAGATTGTGACAAGAGCAAAGTGAAATAAGAGCTGAGATTTGGTGGTACCAATTCATTGCTATTTGCAGACAGTTTTCCCTAAAATTCTGTGGCTTGTCCAAATGTCATTGGAAGATCCACCTTCATAATAAAAGACCAGGGCTACTCTTGGAATTTACTTTGGACAGTGCTTTGCAAAAGTAGGCTCAACTGACAAAGACTTGACTTCTACATTAATCATACTGCATGTCAGCCCTGGGCCAAGAGGCCAATGCATAAGCAGCTGGTCAACAGATACTTGTCAAGTGGACATGAAGACTGGCCTTCATGGTTATCTACATAACTAATCCTAAGACAATAGCCCATGGTTAGGGTCTGAATGCAGTGCTCAGTATTTCCACCTGATGTGGAAGACAGCCAAACAGGAAGAGAATTATAAAATGCATACTAATAGCTTTCTGCTTGCTTGCTTGCTTAAGCAGTATTCTATGTTGAGGCTTTAGTTTAGTTTTGTTTTGCTTGCATGACTAGGGATTGAACCCAGGGCCTTTGCTCTAAACTATATGCTCAGGCTTTTTCTTTTTAATTTTTTAAAATTTTGAAACAGGTTTCACCAATTCACCAAGTTGGTCTGGATTAAAATTTCATTCCTCCTGTCTCAGCCTCCCAGAGTGCTGGGATTACATGTATGTGCCACCATGCCTGGCTTCTATAATTGACTTTAAAGCCTACATAAATATGGATATGAAAAATGTGGGTAGAGATTATACAAAATAGCAACATATCACTTGATGCATTATGTAGAGTTAAGGAAATCACTGGCTCTTTTAAGCCCTATAGGTAGTTAGCTGACAGTAGCTTGGTAGAAGTTAGAGTTCGCCACATGGATTGTTCCTCATGCTTTATTCAGTTTTGTTTGTTTGTTTGTTTGTTTTTGTGACAGGGTCTCACTATGTAGTGAGACTGACCTGGAACTTACTATGTAGCCCAGGCTGGTCTCAAACTCACAGCAATCATCCTGCCTCAGCCTCTTGAATGCTGGGATTATGGGTGTGCACCATCATGCCCGGCTTGCTTCATTCATTCAGTTTTGATTACAGGTCCTCATGACTGTTCTCTCTCTTTAATAGGTAATATGGTCCTATAATAAAGAATAGGCTAAAGAACCTCTTTGTAATCTCTCCACAGAATCTGCGTATTCTGATGAAACCCTATTTACTACTTGCTCTTGATGGACTCCAATGCTTGAGTGCAGCTGTTTTAGGAGCAGCTCAGACTGAGGCCTGGGAAAAGTCTACCAAATGTGGGTTGCCCACAGCTCTTACTGCCAAGAGCTGACAGGTTGGAGGGCAGATAAAAAGATCTACAAGTACCTGACATGTCAGTCCAATAAACAGTCCATTTGAACCAATTTTTCCCTTTTATTTATCACCTGATTGACAGATGCTTGCGCAGTTTATTAGTTCCCTGACCTTCAGTCTCAGGAAGAGCTAATATCAGAGTGCTTACTACATGCCAGGCTTTGTGGCAAAAGCTTTTCATGGATCACAGACTCAGAACAACCATGTACTGAGGCAAAAGCCACATTTCTTCCTATTTGAGAAATGAGGAAATAGAGCCAGGGGTGGTGGTACATCTTTGTTATTCCAGCACTCTGCATGACTGATGCGGGAGGATGGCAAATTCAAGCCCAGCCTGGGCAACACTGCAACTTAGCAAGACCCTGTAACTAAGTTTGAAAAAAAATTAAAATGAGCTGGGGATGCAGGTCAGTGCAGAGGTGTAGGAGTCAATCTCCAGTACCATAAAACATCCATACTTATGTACATAAATAGACAAATGAAGATACTGAAGCTCGGAAATAGTTTCTGACTCCCCACATAATAGAGGACACATGAAGTGATCTAGTATTTGGCTCAAGGAGATCAGATTCTAGGATCACAAGCCTCACTACTGACACACATGGATCAAAATCCAGTTTCCCAGCCACCAACTCACTGGGTGACTTTGTACAAATCATTAATCTGTCCCAGCCCTGGTTTCCTTACCTGTAAATGATCATTAAGCTGCTTGTAAGCTGACATTTTATGACTTTCTTCAATCACCTGCTCTTTAAATGGCATTTGCTGATAGAGAAACGTCGAACTAATATAAATATTTCAGAGTGACCTTGTTGGTACTCATTAATTTAGCAAGACCATGTAGTTCAGGCAGACTCTTTGGTCTCTTAAGTGTGATTCACTACTCAAACCTGAACTGATGCTACTACAGCCCCAAACAAGCACCAAATGAAAAGCTTTCAATTTTCACCACTGATAGGCTAAACCTTTTTATTTGGGCTTCACTATTCCTGGAAAGACTTTCTTCTCCCCTTCCCTCTGGATTATATTTCTGTATAGCTCTGCTAAGAATCTTCACTCATTGTCTTGAACCTTCTTTCCATTCAATCTTAATCATGAGAGGCTATTTGCCTAGAATTATGTCCATTGCTTACTATAATATATTGAATTCAAGTGTAACCAGGATTTGCAGTAAAACATGGTTATGTGTAAATCACTTATATTAAATAATCAGACAAACCCAACATTACGAGAAAATTTGGGGGCAGGACAAAAAGACCAGACTGCTGTATTACTGAATTTAGAATTAGATGAACTCAAGTTCAAATACCAACACCTATTTTGGTTTTTTTTTTTTTTTTTGCAAAGTAGTGTGACTTTGGACAAGCCAGTTAGCGTCTCTGATACAACTTTCCAAAATGATATTCCCCCATAACAGCTAACAGCTAATGGTGTCCTTTTCCCAGTATTAACTTTTTCAATCCTCATGGAAACCTCTTAAGTAGCTATTTTATTGTTCCCATTTTACAGATGAGTTGCATGAATGGCCTAAGATCAGACAGTTTCAAAGCAAGTGACCTCAAGCAGTTGATCCCAAAGCTCATCCTCTCACCCACTGCAGAACCTTAATGGCCTTCGTAGTGGATATGACACCTGCACCTGACCCCCTGCCCTCTAGGTTCCCTGGGATTTGTCTTTGCAAAAGCCAATGCCAATCAATATACAGGAGGAAAGCAGAGGAAGGTGAATATCTCACGGCTCTTCTGCTCTTCAACTCCTAACAGAGACAGCAGCATCATGTCCCGCCATTTGATTCAACCTGGAAAACTTATGGCTTGTGACTTATGGGCAAGGACAGGGCCTCGGCTTGATCTAAAAATGCTGAGGACTGAACACTGGTTTTGTGCTCCTTCTTCAGGGAGAGAGCTGGCCTAGCTCATAGAAAGCTTTGTGCCAAACTTCACTTCAGATGGTCCCCAAGAACAGAGGTAAGAATTCATTCTGCCCGTAACTCCAGGTTTACTCAAGAAGAGGACGACTTGTGTTGTCCTCAAGATTCTTCAACTTCCTCTGGGAAATATTCTATCCTTAGGAGTTCATACTAGTGGTCTGTGGCCTCGTATGACTCATAGAACTGTGCTATTTAGCTTGCAAAGTGTTGACCTATGGACTTCTAAAAATTGGTTTTAGCTGCCAACATTTAGCTCTAAGGGCTGTTCATATTTATATAAAAGCTGCAGGTGCAGCAGATGCTGCTGCCACTGGGATGGGCACGCCTATCTCTTCCCACCCCCTCCTGTCCCCCAGCAGCCCACGTCACTAACATCCTTACTAAAGTGGCACCATAATTCTAGCATCTCGGGCTCTTTTCCTGACATCAGCCCTTTTTAGCTGATGCCCAGCAGTTTATTGGGTGGAGGCTGTCCATTTAATTCACTCAATTAGAGACTGTCCAGGTGTGAAAAGAAAACAACTGAGCCTCAGTACAATGCAAACATCTCCTAAGAGGTCACGAAGGGCACGGTATTCACAATGGGGATTTCAGGTGCCCAGAAGAGCCATTTCATCCAACGGCCTTTGGCAGGACTTGCTTCATAATAAATCATTTTCAGAGCATAAAATATATACATTTTAAAGGCTATCGTTGTTTTAAGTTTCATCTCACAAATGACCCTTCCGAGAAATAAATATCAAGATGCCAGAATTACACAAATACAAATGTCGTGCTTGCAGAAAGCTATAATGATAATTCTTTGCTAACTTAAGGAATTGTTTCTTGAAAACTCTTATAACAGTATGCGTGTAAGTAAATAAGACAGAATTCTTTACAGAGAAGATTTGCTTTTGTTTTGAGCCTGGGGTTTTGCTATGTTGTCTGGGCTGGCCTTGAATTTCTGGCTCAAGCGATCCTCCTGCCTCAGCCTCAATGTTGCCAAGACTGCAGATGTATGCCACTTTGTCTAGCAGAGAATTTCTTTATGAGACTTCTGCATGAGAAAATTTTCAACCTCAAAATTAGGATACGTGATCTGAGTATCTCCTCTCTGGATTTGATACCTTTTAAGAGGTTATCCTACTTTGCAATAGGTTTTGTTTGTTTTGTTTTGTTTTGTTTTACTTTTTTGTGGTACTGGGGATCAAACTTAGGACCTTGTGCTTGCCAGGCAGGCGCAATGGCACTGAGCTACACCCCCAGCCTATGCAGTACTTTTAGATATACTTCATAACTCATTATCTGTAACAAGTTAGCCATATTTAATCAAGGTGTCTGGAAAATCTATAACCATGATACATATGTAGTGACAGTTCATTCAGATATAAGTGATTGGGAACCAAAACAGCAGTGTCATCATAACCACAACTGAGAATAATGCCTCTCCTGTAAGTTATCAGTACTGATTCATATTATATTTAGCATCTGTGCAAAACAGTATAAAAAGCACCATAATTATCATTTCTTAACTAGGAATGAAAAAATGTTGCTGACAAACAGGTGCACTATCCAGAAAGAACAAGAAATTGTAGTTTGTCTTGCATTTTCAATCCTAGTCCTGGTTGAATGATATTTATGATATAACTGTAATTACCGTGTCTTTTGAAATTTTTATAAAGCCACTAATGGTCATCGTTTCCCTTTAATTTTGATGCTATTTTAATCATATTCATAGTACATCAGGGAGGGAGGGAAGAAGGAAGGAAATAAGTTATCGGTGATACTTTTTAGGACACCCAAATCTTTCTGCCATTCAATATCAGTAGGCTTTGATAGAAATCACTAATCTATCTTTTGTCTCTGAAGCTTTGCCTAACCTGGAAATTTCATATACATGGAATCACATAATATATGGTCTTTTGGGACTGGCTTCTTTCATTTAGCTAATGAACTCTATGCTTTCCAGCCAGAATAATTTGGTACTTATCCTTCTTTGGTACTGTTTGTGCCTCGAAGGACCAACTGACAAGTACCAAGGTATCACTGTAGTACCAATACCACTACCGCACTTTTGTCTTGAAAAATGTCAGGCTTACTTTCTGTTACTTGTAAATTGCCAAGAACCATGGTGGAGATGGACAGAAGGAGCTCATTTTTGAAAACAAGTAAATGCTTTTAGAGATATATAAACGGCACCAAGTTGTAGCTTGAGTGTTGAGTACCAAATTAACGAGTACAAAGATACAAGGTTCTTGTCAAAATGCACCAAAGTACCAAACTCAGAGAGTTTCAAAAGAGTTGAGTGCCAAGTTCAGACAGACTGTATATCAAGCAAGCAATCCGTACACTGAAACACAGAGCTGAACTACACAATCTTGAAATGAAATCAAGGTAGCGCTGGGATATGGGCCACCGATGGAATACCTGGACACCTTGCCCTTGTGTGACTGCTTCAGTGCCTCAAGTCTCCTGTGGTACACTCCCCACTCGGAAGTTCAACCTCTTCAGAGAAGAAGCTCTTGGCCCAACCTAGTCTCATTTCTCCAGTAGTGCGATGTCCAGTATTTTCCTCGCATTACTGATTGTACACCCAGTGGGGATGCACTCTTCAACCTGCTACTAATTGTGCAGTCAGAGGAACGTGCCCCTCAACTCCTAAACCTCAGGGGCCAAAATAACCAGGCGCCTGGAGGATGCTCTGAAAACCATCACTACACAGCACCCAGCCCAGGCTTGACTCAGCAAGGGAGCAAGGCCAGCCCTCTGGGTGTGGGGGGAGCATACTCATACACAAAGGACTCCCCAGAACAGACCTTAACACTGTGCTTAGGTCCAAGACTCTTGCCTCCACCCTCCTTCCTGTTTTCTACTCTGCATTCATCACACTCACCTCCAAGTCTGATACTCTCTTCCCATTTTCTCTGACAGATGTTTCCCCAAGTAAATCTCTCACGTTTAATGTACTTTCTCTTCTTGTAGGACCTGGGCTAATACATTAAGAACCTTATGAAGAGAGTGAAGACAGTTCGAAAGATGGGCACTAAGCAGAAAACACATCTATATTTCAACACTGCCATATTGTAGCATTTAACTTCCCAGCACACACACACACACACACACACACACACACACACACACACACACACACACACACCACAGATCCTGCGTGCGTGTGTGTGTGTGTATGTGTGTTTGTGTGTGTGTGTTCGCACCTCAGCCTGTGCCTGTGTCGCTGGGGATTATATACAGGGCCTCACACACACTACACAAGTGCTCTTCCACTGATCTACATCCCAGCTCTTTTTAGATTTATTTTGAGACAAGTCTAGCTAAGTTGCCCAGGCTAGCCTCAAACTTGCAATCCCCCTGGCCCAGCCTCCCAAGTAGCTGGGATAACAGAGGCACACCACCATGCCTGGCCACAAATCCTCCTTCTGAGGCTTTTCAAAAGTATTTCTCTCTGGGGCTGGAGATTTAGTTCAGTGGTTCCGCCGCCTGCCTTTCAAGTGCAAGGACCTGAGTTCGATCCCCGGTACCAAACCCCCTGGAGAGGGGTTCGGGATGAGACAGCCACCAGTAGAATCATGTCCCTTTATGCTGTCAAGGGAAAAAAGGAAGGGTCCAGCCTCATTTCTTTCTATCTGGTAATTCCAATCTAATCTCCTCGTCCATGAGAGACGACTCAAAAGGCCGACGGCCCGCTGCATCTGGAAGTAAAGAGTTACCTGGGGATGAGATCCATGGTACACTGCTAGCATAGCATGCAAGGGACCCTGGGTTGGATCCCAGCACCGCAAAAAGAAAAAGGGGGGCGGTTAAGATGTCTGGGTTTAGGGTCTCTCAATAACTTCTCTCCACTTCTTAGTTCATCCCAATATTGTCCTAATATTCTAAAGTGTATGATGATTTTAATCATTACCCAAGCACCTAATAATGGAATAGTAGAACGAGAAGTGAAATTAAAATAAAAATAGTAAGGGCAAAAAAATTAAGGAAATAGAAACGGAGGTTAAAGTTGGTCAAAAGAACACAACGATACTCTTTTCCACAGCTACATCTGAGGAGCAGCCCTGCAGGGGTCTGCATTTAGATGGTTGATCCCTTCATTCCCTGGGGCTAAGTCTGGGAGCCTTCTTTCAGTGCGGGGTCGGAGTAGTCTCCAAGTGCTCTTGCTAACAGGAACAGGACACAGGGAGAATCCCAGGGTGTTCTCAGACTCTCTCCATTCAATTCTTGTGCCCCAGCCTATCACAGTGTGTCTGTTTGGATGCTTTGGTGGAGGGGAAGTAACAGAAGTCCCATTTTAAAATTGACTAAAAACAACGAACTTTAAGCTGAGCAGTGGTGGCACACACCTGTAATCCAAGCACTTGGAAGGCTGAGGCAGGAGTAGCACCATGAGTTTGAGGCCAGCCTGGGCTGCATATTTAACTCAAGCTTAGCCTGAGCTGCACAGCAAGACTCTGTCAAAAACAGAAACACTTTATTTTCCTCAAGAACAGGAAATCGGAAGGTAGAAGGTAGACTAGTTCCAGGCACGTTATGACCAGAGCACCTGTTCAGTTTCTCTTCCTTTTGCTCAGCACTCCCTCTGGTCTCCTTAAACTCTGCAGCCAGGAGCAACACAGTAAGGAACCTTCCAAATGGAAGGCATGCTTTGATTTAGTTTGAATATATAGTTTTACTTATTTATTTACTATTTTTACCATAGCGGAATGCACAGATAGCGGAACCCAAGAGTAGGGTTGGGAGACAGAGTGGCAAGAAAATTCTCTCAGTTACAACTCACAGCTTCCTGCTTGCTTCCCCCAGGGCTCCTGGTCCCGCAGGCCTGAAGCTTTCACTAAAATATTCTTTCTTCACACCCAGTCCCAGCTCAAGACACATGAAGTTCTTCATTGAAACAGAAGCTGAAGCTATCATCTGTTTGTATCTGGCTTTCTGTACAATCAGGAAAAACAGACAAGAGTTAGGGCCACAGTGTTGACAGTTGTACTTGGCTCTGACGTCCTGCAAAGGAGAGTAGTGTGCTCCTCACAGACTCCTTAGCATCTATCCCTGCCTTCCTCCTTGGTATCAGACACCCAATCTCCATCAATTACTCATTTGTTCCCCATCACAAGTCTTGCCACTCAAGAGGTAACAATTTCCTTAGCAGTCACAGGAGTAGGTCCTGACTAGCCTCAGCCAAATATGGTGATTCTGTGGGCTTTACAACAATAGACTCAGAAACCTCAGTTTGAGCCAATCAGCACAAGAAAACCGCGAGAAACTGTTATTGATTCGAGGGCGAGGAACTTGACCCACTTGCTTCAGTGAGACTTATGGGTAGGGCTTTTAGTGTGACTGGAGTAGTGGCAAGGAAGAAGTAACTTGACCTACAAGCTGCAAACAGCCATCATGTGATCTTGAGGGAAACTGTAGTTTGCTCTGCCACATTGCATGAATATTCACCCAGGATCTTTCGATCTTTACTCATATTTAGCCTATTCATTTCTGATTTGTTTTAAAAGCACACTGCTCAAACCAGGATTCTATTTTCCCAAATAACTAAAAAGAATGTTAGATATTTCTTTGTTACATAACAGTTCAGCTGCTAGTCAAACACTCCATAAACAATGTGATAGATCTCTTGCAATTTTATAATACTTGTCTTTCTGTAAGTAACCAAGTTTCAGCTCTCATGAACAAATTTGCATCTATCAGATTTAAGATCTCTAAAAATATTTTGATCATTCTTTCTAATTTGTTCCACTGTTTTATAGTCTCAAATGACTTGTCGCATTGTTTTGTGCTTGATCATATCCTGTTGTGAATAAAGAATCCATAGAGGTTGACAGAGGTAGACCATACAGAGAAAGCAAATCCAAATGCAGTATAAGTCTGTTCTAGTAAAGGAAAAATTGCTGCTCTTTCCCAGAAGAAAGAAGTTCAAAGTCTCTGGCATACTACCAGGGAGCTGGCTGGTCACCCTGAAACAGAGTGCCAAATTGAGGGTTCATTGTGAATTCTGGTGGCCTGCAAATCAAGAAAATTAGACACTGCAGTGGCAGCTTTGGTGATGAAGAGTCCATATTACTGAGTTTTCGCATAACCTGAAGTCTACTACTAAGAATAATGTATCAATAAAACATTGGGTTGGCAAGGGAAAGAGGAGACTAGACCTCAGGTTGTCTTGGCTCTTTAATTAAAAGGTAGGCTATAAATAATGTTGGCCTAATTGGAGACATAGTGAGGGCGTGGATGGAGGTGTCAATACATATAGTTTAAACCCAGTATGTCCATCATTCCATGTTTTGGCATTTCTGCCCCTACATCAGAGTTTCTTAGCCTTGAGGCCATAGTCAGTCTTGGCACCGGAGGGCTCTTGTGGGGGTGGTTGAGGGGATGTCATGCTCATTGCAGGATGTTTAGCAGCTCGCCTGGCCTCTGCCCACTAGAAGTCTGTGGCACCTTCCCAGTTGTGGCCATCAGAAATGTCCATAGACAGCACCCCGTTGAAAATCACTGCTCTTATAGCATGTCAACAGGGCTTTCCTAACTGTTTACATAATGTAACCCAGCAGTAGCTAACTCACAAAGCTGTTAGAAGTGTAACCAACCATTAGCAGGAACAGACTGAATATGGATTGTAGTGATTACACTGACAACACAGATTGAATATTATGATTCTCTTTGGTCAAGAATCTTTAAGATGCAAGTCCCACAAATATTCCCCCAATATTTGAAAAATAAAGCAGTGCATTCTTGCAGCTTCTATTTCCCTATTCTTTTTTTTTTTTTTTTTTTCTGGTACTGGGGATTGAACTCCGGTCTTTGTACTTGCAAGGCAGGCCACCAAACCACTGAGCTAAATCCCCGGCCCTATTTCCCTATTCTTATGGTGCAGTTTTGCAAACTCTCACCAGGCCAAGGCTGCATTGTGATGGAAACTGGGTCAATGTTAGAGCCCACTACTGTTGCTGTGGCCCTGCTCCTCTCGCTGTGCGAGTGCTAGCTGACCCAGGTCTCCCAGAACCCCAGGAGACACCAACAAAAGCTAGTTTTCCCCATAGTATGCCTATAAAAAGTTTTCAAATTGTTCCCTATCTGATCAAATTGAAAGTTTTAAGAAGTCCATTTTTAAATTTGTAATAAAAGTTTACAACTTGAATTTTAAAAATATGCAAACAATTGTTAATAAAGTCAAATAATTGAAGAAGAAGGGGGAAGGAAAAGAAGAGGAGGAAGAGGTGAAGAAAGAGGAGGAGGAGGAAAGGAGGAGGAGGAGGAGGAGGAAGAGCAGCTTTAAACAAGTTGCCTAAAATGACACAGCAAATCATGGTAATCCAGTGAGTCGGGGACCATTTGCTTTCTGTAGAAAGGCCAAGATTCATCTAATCCTTTGGTTGAACTTTCCTACTCTACATTAAAGAAAATACTCGATATGAAAGAGGTATGTTGGCAGAGGCAGACCTCTTGGAGAAAGAAAATCCAAAGCAGTGTAAGTCTGTTCTAGTAAAGAAAAAATTGCTGCTCTTTCCCAGAAGAAAGGACTTCAAAGTCCCTGGCACACTACCAGGGAGCTGGCTGGTCAGCTCGGGAGTCCTTGACATACAATGACTGGGACGGGGGAGTCCTGAGTAGGGCCACTTCACTATGGCAACTGCCCTATGAATGGCTCTAGGGGAGTCAAATGCATACGCCTCACACTTTCAAAGGGAAGTGTGAAAATGTGCATAGATCAGTAGCTTGACAAATATGTAAGTCCAATCCAACGCACTAAAGAATATTTCAAATCATTGCAGATCCCCTCACTTTGTTCCGGAATGTTTCCCCTGTTCTCCTTCAATATTTACTTTTCCCTCTGTCCAGGCCTGCCTTGTACTTTCACTTGTACAGTCCTTAAAGGCTAGCTCAGGTACCCCCTTTACCTGGAGGTGAAGGCTGCCTCAGAGACAAAGCAATCTCTTTCCTTTAAAGTCAAGTGGCATTAAACTCTGTTACCACACACAGCCAGCTGCTCTGATTTTTTGTTGTTGTTGTTGTTCTTATTCTTTTGTTGTATGGGGGATTAAACCCAGGGCCTTTACACTGAGCTACATCTCCAACACTTTTTTGTTTTTTATTTTGAGACAAGATCTCATTAAATCTCTAAGTTGCCCAGACTCAGCTCATATTTTCAATCCTCGTGCCTCAGCCTCTCAGATTATATGCGCCACCATGTTCAGCTGTATTATTGTTGTCTTTTATGTGTGTTTATCACGTCCAGAAGAGAATTCCTTACTCTGATAGTTCTCTTACTACTTATTATATCTCACCTACACAGCCACCGGTAAACATTTGTTGGTTAAATACTGTTTAAATTTTCCATTTGTTCTCAAAGGATATTACAGATGACCACCCTAGAGTGGGTGTTCTTTGTGTAAACAGGAAAGTATATAATCTCTGTATATCTTGACTTAGCTATTATTAAATATGTAGTCATGGGCAAAAAAATATCAGGATAGTATTTCCTTGAGAGGATCAGGTCAGTGATCCTTTTCAGGACACTTTTCAGACAGCAACACAGAATTTGCCATCACTTGGGATAGAAAAAAGAGAAGCTGAGAAATATTTACTGTGAATAGCTGTGACAACATAAAGAGAAAAAAGCATTCACCAAATGGCTAAAGTTCTGAACACATTCTATTCTTAGCATAATAGAGTTAAGTTTCTGGCTATTTTTTTTTTGTCTTTATACAGAGTAAAATATTGTCTTATAACAATCTGTTTTTAGGTGCCAAAATTCTTTGTCCCTTCCTATGGAATTTAACCCTTACATTTGATTCTAAATTTACAAGTTTGTTATAGGATACTGTATTTATTATGAGGAGGTACATTTTTAAAATTCATTTATTATAGAAATACAACTTACCCACCTAAGCTTTAATGTCTAACCTATCACTGTGTTGATTAGTTTACCATCTGAGACCTTATAACCTTGTCCTATAGTTGCACTAGTTTGTGTCTCATAAACTCACTTTATTGGCAGAGAGCACTCTGTCACTTACTCTTCACAGTCTTTTTATGCCCATTTCAGAAAAATATATTTATGGTTTTAGAAGATTTACTTCTAAGTAAGATGTGTTTACTGTTTGTCCAATATCCTAAATATTTATTTTTAAAGGGCTTAGATGTGGCATTTCTGGAAAAGATAGCAAGATGGAAAGCAGTCTGCTTTTTAACAAAGGATGTTATTGCTTCTTCCAAACAGGTCTTTGGAATGATGCTATGCAGATGACTCTATGAAGTGGTGATTTAATTTCCTTCAGGTGGGTGTCCCCAAGAGGGACTGCTGATATGGACACAGCCTAAGTGTCTGCTGGTGGATGAATGGATAAGGCAGTTGCGGTATTTGTACCAAATGGAATGTTGTTCAGCTCTAAATAAGAGCAAGTTATTGTCATGTGCCACAACGGATGAGTATGGATCATACCACATTGTGCCATGTGAAATAAGCCAAGCATGGAAAGAAAAGTATTATGTAATCTCACTTATATGTAGAACAAATGGAAAGGAAGGAGGTGGGGGAGAGAGAGAAGGAAAGGAAAGGAGAGGAGAGGAGAGGAAAGGAAGAAAGGAAAGGAAGGGAAAACAGATACAGATAAAGGATAGGACAAGGCTTGGAGTAAGGTGGGGGAGAAAGGAGAAAGAGGAGAGGCTGGTCAGAGAATTTAAAGTAGCAGATGTGTAGGAAAACAAGTCTAGAGGTCTAATGCATAACATGAGGACTATGAGTAATGAAATTAATGTATTTGAGATTAATGCTAAATGAATAGATATTACCTGTACTTGCCATAGAACAAAAAAATCAATAACTAGTGATATATGAATGATTAACATATGAGGATATGTTAATTTTCTTCATTATAATAACCTTTCCGCTATTTGTATGTATCCCATAACATTGTTGTGTACCTTAAATATATGAAATAAAACTTTTTCCCAAAAATGTCACCAGAGAATGAAAATGTCTTAATACTTGCCGTACACCAGTACAGGGGATCCTGTCAGCTCATGCTTCTCTCTGAAACAGTAATTTAGATTTAATCTCTTCTCCTCCTCCTCCTTGAGATGGGTCTCATTATGTATGCCTAAGCTGAAGATTGAACTCTGGGCTTAAGTAATCATTCGGCTGTGAGTAGCCAGGACCACAGGTGTGTACAACACACCTGGCTTTAGTTCTTACTCCCCAGGGTGAGCCGTGATGTTAGGATGTGTGTCCTCCACGGTGGCAGGAGCCATTCATTCTACCCCCTTCCTTCTAGGCTCTTGCCAAGTATCAGCCACCCTGCATAATCCATGGGTGAATTCTAACCTGAATATCTTGCTCTTTAATATGTTTAAAGTATCGATTTTTAAAACAAAGTTTTTAATCCTTTTGTAAAAATGGTACAGAAATCCAAGTAGCATCATAAAATGCAGATTAGGCTCACAAAATGTGAATGTTCTATATTGTTTGATGATATAAGAAAAAAGCCTCCTAGAAATCGAGCGTGGGATGAGAGAGCAGAGATGAATTGCTTTCAAAGTATTTCCAATACCTGGAGTTCTGGTCAATGATTGAAAAGTTCTTGTGTGTGGACAAAGGAAACTGCACACACGAACCCCCAGACTCAACTGCAGGTACTGTGAGAACAGAGGCCCATTTGGTAACAGGTAGCTCTTGTTTATCCAATGTTTTCTGTGTGCCAGGCACTGTTATTAGTAACTTTAATGTCCACTAAAATTGAGTCCTTCTGGCAATGCTCAGAGCGCTCCCTTGGAAAAGTTGAGTCACCTGGCCAAGGATACGGATCTGCTAAGTGGTGGACCTGGGATTTGTACAAGTGGGTCTGGCTTCAGGTAGAATCTCAGCGAAGTGACCTTCCTCAACAAAATGTAGGACAGCTGTTAACCTTTGGAAGAGCAACTAGGGCTGGGGCAAGGCCATGTGACCCAAATGTGGTGTTCCTTCTGCAAATACGTACCAATGAATGGACAATTTTCTGAAAAGGGACACATGGTAGAGATGACAGCGGAGAAGGACAAATAATAACCCATAAGTATCTGCTATGTTTAGATTTCACTAGTGAAACTTAAATGAAAAATAATTTTTGGACCCATCTGTCTCTTCCTTTAACTTAGTCTTAGCTGACTGAATTCATAGAATAAGAACAGTTATATTTATAGTTGGATCAACAACGACATGTGAGCCTAAAGGGCCCCAACATCATTAAGTGAAGCCCACAAAAAAGCAAAAAAAGGACAGTCAGAGACAAGAGTAAGCTTTTTTTTTCAGTTTCTTTTTTTATTAGTACATACTTGCTACACATACTGATCACTTCCACCATTGATCATGTTCTTCTTTTTTATCACTCCCTTACCCTTCTTTCAACTGTTCTTTCCTTGACCATTTTCAAGAGGTTTGTTTCCATCTTTCCTTCCCATTCTTTTACTCCCTTTTCTTTTTCTTCCTCCTCCCCCTTCCTCATTCCAATGCTAATTTGAACATATTCTTCCCACTTTCCAATATCTATCCTCCATTTTGCTCCTTATTTACCCTTTATGCTTCTCACACAAGAGAAACAATGCAATATTTAAACTTGTTTGTCTGATTTATTTCACCTAAAATTACGTTCTCGAGGTGCATCCATTTACCTAAAAGTGACTCAAGTTTATGCTTCTTCATGGCAGATTAGTACTCCACTGCATAGGAACAGCACATTTCCTTTATCCATTCATCTGATAATGGGGATATGGGTTGTTTCCAAGTCTTAGCTGTTTAAATGTACTATAAACATGGGTGTGCATACATCAATGTGTTATGATGCTTTTAATTGTTTCAGAAAGATACTTAGGAGGGGAACCGCTGGTTCAAATGGAAGTTTCAGTTGTAGTTTTTTGAGGAATCATCATACTGATTTCCACAGTGGTTATACCATTTTACACCCCCATCAACAACAGAGAAGTTTCCTTTTCTCCCACAGCCTCACTAGCATTTTGTTATTGGTTGATTTCTTGATGATAGCCACTCTTTCTGGAGTGAGATAGCATCTCAGTGTTGTTTTACTTTGCATTTCTCAAATGACCAGTGATGCTGAACTCTTCTTCATATACTTGTTTTTGTGGTTGTTGTTGTTTTGTACTGGGGATCGAACCTGGGACCTTGCGCTTGCAAGGCAGGTGGGAGAACCACTGAACTAAATCCCTGGCCCCTTCATATACTTATTTGCTGTTTGTACTTCATCTGAGAAGTGTCAATTCATTTCACATGCCCATTTTTTGACCAGGCCTTTAAATTTGGGGGCAGGGTCTGACTTTTCTTTTTAGTTTTTTACCTTAGATAGTAATCCTTTAGACAAGAGTAAGCTTTATTAGGTTTCCTTAATTAAAGATGGCTATCTTGTTCCATAAGATCCACAACTCCTAGAGCCTTTCCTGATGTGAGTAAATGTTAGCTGCTATTTAAATTGATATATGAAAGCAGCTATATAGATAGAGGTAATAAAAAATTAGCAGACACACAGGTTTAGGAAGGATACATGCCCCCAAAAGACCTGAGAAGTCTTGGGACAATCTCAAGTCTCATAACTTTCATTGCAGATTAGGAAAGATCTTCTCTAGCACAGACCAGTATGTAAAGACTGGTGAAGAGGATTTTTTTAATGACTAATTTTCAACAACAACAACAACAAAAATCACAAGGCATCCAAATAAATATAAAAACATGACCCATTCAAAGGAGTAAAATAAATCTCTAAAACCATCACTGAAAAAGCATGGGCACTGGAATTAAACCAATTGTCTTAAATATGCTAAAAGAGCTAAAGAAAAATAAAAACAAAAACTAAAAGAAACTAAGAAAATAATACAAATAAAATGAGAATATCAACAGAGATTGAAATTATTTTTTTAAAGATCCAAACATAAATTTAGGGGCTGAAAAATATAATAATTTGAAAAGGTAGAGAGGTTCAATGTAGACTTGAACATGTAGAAAAATCAATGGATATGGAAATGGGCCATTTAAAATAATTTAGTCACAGCCTGGTGTGGTGGCGCACACCTGTAATCCCAGCACTTGGGAGGCTGAGGCAGGAGGATTGATGTGAGTTCAAGACAAGCCTGGGCTACATAGTGAGTTCTAGGTCAGTCTCAACTACATAGCGAGACCCTATCTCAAAAAACCAAAACCAAAACAAAACAAAAACCAAAAAAGTTAATGTTAAAATAATAAATAATTTAGTCTGACAATAAAAAGAAAAATTATAAAGTGAACAAATCTTAAATTATGTGATACCATTATACAGACCACTACAGTAATTATATATAATTAAAGAGGAGAAAGATAGAAAGGGATAGTTTATTTGAAAAAATAGTAACACAACTCCCTAGATTTGATGAAAGACATAACCTGAAGGACAAATCCAAAGAGATCCACACAGATACACATTATAGTCAAAACATCAAAATCCAAAAGCAAAGAATTTTGAAAGCCACAAAAATAAGGTGATTTGTCCTAAATAAGGGACACTGATTTAGAGTATAAGCTGATTTTTAGCCAAAATTTTACAGACCAGAAGGCAGGGAGTTAGCCTCTTTAAAGTGTTGAAAATTAAAACAAATGAACAAACAAACACATCATCTGAGAATTATATATCCAGAAAAATTGTCTTTCAAAAAATAAGACAAGAATTTAGATAGTCTCAGATTTTAAAACTTGGGGGAGTTCATTACCACTGTACTTGCCGTACAAAAAGTGGGGTAGTTCCCCAGTTTGAAATGAAAGTATGCTCAACAGTAACTTGAAGGTATGAGGACCTCTAGTAAACAATGGACAAATATTTTTAAAAAAAACAGTATGATTAAAATTTTGGTTTATAAATCTACTTTTTAATGTCTAAAGAATTTAAAGGTAAATGAAAGGTTAGGCGTGTAGCATTATGGTAGAGTATTTGTCTACCATGCATGAGGCCCTAAGTTAGATCCCCAGCCAAAAATAAACAAGCAAAAAATTACTTTAGCCAGCCTTTTTCTCCTTCCCAGAGTTGAGCCCCATCACAAGGGCTAACGTTACCAACACACTAAGGCCGCGTGGACCTCAACACCAGAGAAAGCGCCAACCTGGTAAGACACTGTTTCCTGCCAGAGCTCACAGTCTGGCCGGAGTTCGCCCTCTTGGCCCTGTGGTCTGAGTCACTGCTCCCTGCATCTCCTGCCCTGCTGTTCCTCTTTCCCAAGCCCAGGCCTCAAGCAGCTATAGTTTGCTCCTAGAAAAGTTAAGAAAATGGGACTTTGGAGGGCCTTTCTTCATGGAGTCTCCAAAGTTCTCTAATTCAATATTAGCCTGTCCTGAGAACCTGCACAGCCCTAGCACTTGGCTTAGACTTTTCAACTGTTTCTCTCTTTCTCTCCTTATCTCCATCTGGTCACATAACTACTGAGAAGTCTAAATGTCATCACCAACTTTCAGGTGCAGCTTCTGCAGCATTTTCACAAGAGGGTTTTCTCTACCACCACTATGAAACACTCATAAAAGCAATTAAAATTTAAAAATAAATAACAAGCCAATGTATGTGACAAGATTAGAGTTCTTTAACCTGTGAATGACAACAGAGGCTGGGCTTAGAGACCCAGACCCTGGGCCTTTGACAGCTTCCACAGTTGCGCATACACACTTGCTAAATTCTGATGGACAATACACCAATAATCTGTCAATACTGAAAGCATAGACATCAACTGAAATTAAAAGAGATAAAAGCAATCCTGCTGTGAAATCAGGCTCAGAGGACAGACACAGGAAAATATCATTTCCCTGTGGTCACGAATGCTTATGCTGCAGCTTGCAGGGCCACAAGGTCCTCTCTTTGAGGGACTTTTTTCACCAACAAACACAGCAGATCAGCTTTGCTGAACTGATATCAGTGCCATTGGACATACCCAATTTCTACGGCACTCTGTCATTGTGACATCTCCTGATTAGTCCCTGATTCCATGAACCCTGCTTCAGGTACAGAAACCAACTCAGAACGATGTCTGGTTCATTGAGACTGGCCTCAGACTCCAGCAGGAAGGCACACATGGAAGGAGTCACTTTCCTTCTTTTTTTTTTTTTTTAACTGGTGCTCGAACTCAAGTCCTATGTGTTTAGCGAGAGAGGCGACAGAATGACTGAGCTACATCCCCAGCCAAACTTTCCTTCTTTTTCTTGTCAACCAGAAACTATGGTTTCTGTGGAACATCTACCTCACCATACTGACTGTGTCATAACTGATTTTTACAGACTACTACTTTATCCCTGGTGGCCTTTGGAAGATTAGGTTTAAACCCCTCTGAGAAAGTTCCTAATAGGCCACTCATTAAGCAGTGAATTCTGCTCTGAAGCCTGTTTTTTTTCAGTGTCCAACCAGGATGCACAGCTGAGACCAAGCTGCCCAGGTGCTATTTTCCCATGACACTCACCATTTGGCTCTGTCAAATTCTGCTTTCATGGGCTCTTGATGTGAAATCCAATAAAGAGAGGGCAAAAAGTGCACTGGAACTTTATCTTAATGTTAGGGAACATTTACTGATTGCCAAGCATTTGTGTGTACCAAGAATTATGATAAATGCCTGATAAAATTTTAAACATTTAAAACTCAGAAGAAGCTTTTGAAATAGGGCCACAAAACAAGAAGTCACAAAGAGAAGAACCAAGAATTGGATCCAGGCAATCTGCCTTCACAGCAGGCTGAACCAATAAGCATATAGACCCCATTCTAGTTTCAGCCCTGCTACAGCCTTACCCTAACCTTGGGAAAGCTTCTCAGAGTCCAGGGTGCATACAAACCCTGAATAACACTCCTGAGAAATCCAATCTTGTATGTTAAGCGGCTGTTTGACTTTATCAAAAGCTCTGAATGACCTACAATTTTTACCTTCCCTGTATAATCTGGCCTGCAACTGTTTTATGGGTGCTAGCAGAAAACACAGGGTGTTGAGGTCAGAAGCAGAATTTTATTATTCACAGCATAGCAGGTAGCATGAGCTCCATGTTTGTGACAGTTTAGTCCCTTCCCCAAACAGCCTGGACAGAGGCTGCACATGTATTAGGTTTGCGTCATAGCTGAAGAATCCTGAGAATAAGGAACCCTGACCTTTTTTGTTGTTGTTGTTTTGGTTTTTTTGGTTTTTTTTTGTACAGGGTATTGAACTCAGGTCCTTGCACTTGCGAGGCAAGCAACAGAACCACTGAGCTAAATCCCTGGCCCACCCTGGCATTTTTTTTTTTTTTGAACAAGCCATCCATCTTTTATTGTACAGAGAGTGTCATTTATTTGGCCTTCTGACTCTGTGCTTGTGCTTTCAACACTTTCACCACGATCTTCTGCTCTTCAATAAGGAAAGCACGCTTGATCCTGTCCCGCACACACTTGGCGCAGATGGAGCCGCCTTAGGCCCTGCTGATGTGCTTCTTCGTTTTAGACAATCTCATCAGAACTTTAGGCCGCACAGCACGAACTCCTCACAGCCTGCCCAGGCACACCCCGCACGCAGACTTGGGGGCCTTCCCGACCTTCTTGGTGTACAGGTAAACAATTCTGTTCCCTGGGGTTCGGGACAGCCTGGTTTTGTTAGAGGCTGTGTTGTAGGAAAGCCTACGACAGTATGTCAAGCGCTGGACCATTGTGAAAGCCTCCAGACAACGTCCCGGAAGAAGAAACAGGAGGTACTTGCCGGTTCAAAGGTCACATCCTACTGCCTACCCTGGCCTTTTTTAACAGTCATAAAGCTTGATATTTCCCCAGAGGGAGTCATGATCTTTATTGTAGTGGACAGTAAAACAAACTGCCTCTGCACTGGAAACAGACACTCTTGTCTGCTATGGTTTGGATCTTGAAACACCTCTTCCAAAGGTATATCTGTAAAAGTTTGGTTCTCAGCTTAGTATTATTGGGAAGTGGTAGAAACTCTAAGAAGTGGGCTTCCTCTTCCTGCTTTTGCTCTCTTCCACCACCATGAACTGTTGCCCCTCTGCCACCTTGCCTTGAGCCAGTCAATTACAGGCTGCAACCTCTACAAACTGTCAGCCAAATAAACGTTTCCCCCTTTAACTTTGGGTGTCAGGTATTTTTGTCTCAGAAATGAGTAAAGCAACTAACGCAGAATTTGGTACCAGAGAAGTGGGGTTATTGCTGTGACGTTACCTGGCCTTGTGATGGCTCAAGAGCCTTTGGAACTGGCCTGTGGGAGAGGGAAGAGTTACAAAAGATTTAGAGATGCCAGCTGAAAAAGTAGAAAAAGTAGAGCTGCAACATCTTAGGCTGTACTGTAGGGGAGATTCTGGTCAGAGTTCAGAATACCAGAAACCTGGTAAAGACCCAGCTTGGGAGGTTCCTGCTATGAAGAACTGCATTTGGCTGTTGGACTCCAGACAATGTGCCTTCTGCCTTGGTAGAAAGTTTGTCTGTATTTCGCTCATGTTGAGAGACTTTGCTTGAGACTGAGATTAAGGGTGGTAGACTAATTAATCTTGTAGAAAAAATAGTAAGGCAGTCTAATGTTGAGGCAGTGGCATGGCTACTGTTGGAGGCTTTTTGTCAGATTTATGTTGAGAATCAAGAGCAAAGAGCTCAGCAGAATGATTTAATACATTTGGAGTCTGGCCAGAAAGGAAGCTCCAATAAAGTTGTGGCCTGCAACAATAGAACAGAGGAGATCTTGATAGCTGAGAAGGAATAGAAGAATAGAAAACATAGCCTCAGGGCATCACAAGAAACCAGAGGACTCTACCCTCTGCACCTCAAAATTGCAATGTGAAAGACTACTTTGAGAAGAGAGTCCCAGAGCACCATGTTCCAGAATAGTGGTGACCTCAGGAAGTTGTTCCTCAGGAGTTGGTTCACAGGCACTCCACCCCTGCAGTCAAGAGAGAAGGAAGCCTGGCTACTGCTCCAGCTGGCGGCAGACCTTGGCATCATCCACGTGGTGCTGATTTTAGGCACATGCAGAATGCAATACTTGTGGGGTCAGAAAGGCTTCACCCAGATTTCAGAAGGCCTGGGAGGACAGGCAGTGCGCACCTGAGAGGGAGTGTGTGAAGCTGGGTGTGAAGCCAAAGGTGCAGTGGAGACCCCAGAAGTTTGGAGAAGACAGGAGCATGGGTCATCTGGGGAAAGCTGCAAGGAGGGAGCATAATTGGCCCTAGAGAAGCTGTGGGAGCTACAAGCACCTGCAGTGCCATACGGGTGCTTTGGAGTTCACAACTTGCCACAGATTACCAGAGACGCCGGAAGTGGAACTGTGGGATTTAATGTTTGTCCTGCTGGATTTTGGACTTGCTTTGTTCCCGTTACTTTATATCCTTCTGTTACTTTTGCAATGGAAATGTTTATCTTGTGCCAGTGAATGTTGGAAGTGTTTAACTTTCTCTTCATTTGTTCTGGGGCTTGCAGAGCAAGTTTGCCTTAAATGTCAGAGGAGGCTTTGAATTTGGATTTTTTTTGGGGGGGTATCAGGGATCGAACTCAGGACCCTGCGTTTGCAAGGCAGGTGATGGCACCACTGAGCTAAATCTCCAGTTGTGGATATGGATTTTTCAGCAATGCTGAAACTGTTAGGACTTTGGCAACTCTCGAAGATGAACTAAATGCTTTTTTGCATAATGGGATATGCATGAGGATTTGGGGGTCTAGGGGAGGAATCTTATGGCTTGTGCTTAGAGGTCCTCTTGAAGCCTCATGCTTTCTCAGAGGTGGCTAAATCTACAGTACAGTATGCGATTAATCCATGGTGGGGCTAGGCCTGAGGGCCCCAGGATTAAGGGAGTGAGTGCTACTCACCTTAAGTAGTCTGGATGAGGTAAAAGGGGCAGAAAGACATGGTTAAGGTCCATTGTTGCTTTTGCTGTCTTCTGCCACCATGAACTGTTGTCCCTCTGCCACCCTGCCTTGGAGCCAGCTGATTACAGACTGAAACCTCTAGGAACTGTAAGCCCAACAAACCTTTCTCCCATTTAAAAAAGAGGGGGCTTAATGGGAGGTCTTTAATCATTGGGAGTGTCCCTTCAAGGGGAACTGTGGAACCCCACTTTCTTACTTTTTTCTACTATAAAGTGAGTAGTTTTGCTGTGCCATTTGTTCCCACCATGATGTGCTTCCTTGCCACAGTCCCAAAAGCAATGGGTCAACTGACTTTTTTTGGGGGGGTACCGGGGAATGAACTCGGGTCCTTGCGCTTGCAAGGCAGGCCACTGAACTGCTCAGCTAAATCCCTGGCCCTCAACCGATTTTTTTAATTGATTATATCAGGTATCTTGTTACAGTGATGGGGTGCTAACACACCCTTTACATTCTCAGGATGTTCACTGTACAAACATCATTGGAAAGACAGTCCGGAACAAAGGCTTTCAGTGTCTCTGCTCACAAGAGGTGCAGAAATGGAGAAATCTGTGGAGAATTTCTCCAAACAAAATCCATTTCTTGGTCCTTCAATTTCGAATTCTGATAAATTTTGCATAAGGAAGCGCTTCTAACCAATATAAGCTGGGACCAAATCTCTTCATTTTTTTTTTTCTGACAAAGCATTTGAAGCCTCTCTCTCTTTTCTTTACTCATTTTTTGAGGTGCTGGAGGCTGAATCAATGCCTTTGTACATGCTAGGAAAGCTGTCTACCAGTGAGCTACATCTCCAGTCCTTGACACTATTCTTACCAGCACTCAAGCATCAAAATGAAGCCAACTTACAGTATTGACTTCAACCATGGCCCCCAAAATTCTAGACCAGGCTCAACAAATCTCAAAAACTATCATTGTCATGAAAGTTGTGTACTTACCTTTCCAAGGCTGAAGGCATCAATCCAGGTGAAGAGGTGTATTAGTTATTTCATAGTCTCTGCCTCAGTCTACCAGGAAGGATTCTAGAGCAATTATACTATTCATAATGTCCCTGGGAAGTGGATTAAGGTGGCCCTGACTACCTCCAAAGGTTAATATGGAGATTAGTTTGTGAAATTCAAGGAGAAACCATGTACCTCTTTTCTACAAAAGACTCCTAGTGCAAAGAAAACTCTCTGTGATAAGTGTATGAATAGCAAATCAGTTTTCTCTGGAAGGTTCCACTGGGTCATCAAGAATAGCTCCATTTTAGGGAGACTGCTGTATTCTTATAACAGTATAACCTCTTTATACTGTGTGCATGGTATGCAAAATTGCAACTCCACACTTGCAAACAATGCAAGTAATTCACAACTTGTGGGAAAGGGATCAGAGGGTCAGCCTGGATGTCCATAACACCTGTAAGACCACCAGGGTTGGGGGAGGTACTTATAGTCTTGGAGGGAGTGGGTCAAGGCCACTCAGGACTACTTTTTGTGTTTCTGTGCATAGCTAAAGAAAGGTCACTGTGGGCAACATCTATGTGCCTTGCATTTTCAAAGGGCAATTGTCAAAAACGTGTACAGATCACAGCCACAGATTATGTTTTGAATGAATACAGACCTATCCAAATGCAGCACAGCACATCCTTTTTATGATGTTGTCTTTCATTTACCACGTGGCTCTTTCTATTCATTTTCTTATTCTTTTCTTTTTTCTTCTTCTTTCATTACTAGGAAATTGAACCCAGGGCCTTTGCACTGAAGCTATACCCCCATCCCTTTATTAACCTTTTATTTTTGACACAGTGTCTCTCATGAAGCTGCTAAGTTGACCAAGATGGACTAGAACTTGCAATTCTCTAGCTTGAGCCTTACAGGCCCCATGCCCAGCTTGGTTCCTTCCATTCCAGAAATCCCAATACAATCCCTTGCCTAAGGATACTGAACTAACTACTGCATTACGGAAGGCCAATGTGATTCACTAAACATTATTTAATTTTCACTAGCAACAATGTACCAGGCACAGTTCCAGGTGCTGGTGACACCACAGTAAACAAAGTGAGCAGTGGCTTACTCCCCGCTGCACTCCTTCTCCTCCTCTTCTTCTTCCTCCTCTTCCTCTTCTTCCTCTTCTTCTTACTGGGGATTGAACCCAGGGCTTTGTGCATGCTTGGCAAGTGCTCTAACACTAAACTACACCCCTAGCATCCTCTGAATTTTTATGTTTATTCTTTCTTCCATTTATTGGGCTATACTGTTTTAAAATTTTTCTTTTAGGCTGAGGATTTGGCTCAGTGGCACCACCTCTGCCTCACAAACACAAGGTCCTGAGTTCAATCCCCAGTACCAACAACAAATAAAATAAATAAAATTTTTTTTCCATGTGTGTATCTATATAGTATTGTGGAAATGAGAAAATTCTTTTCTTATGAACAGACTTTTTATGACTGTTGTTTTGAATTTCAGTTTTATCTTGGAGGGTATCTCAGGTGATCATCTTGGAAATGGTTCTCCTGAAAATTCCCCAGGAGTGCTGGTTCATACTGTTAAGCACAAATGATGGAAGGCCATTGTTTTGGACTGAGTTCCTGCACTAGGCATCAATGAATCAGGCTAAATATAAAATCGAGTTATTCATGCTCAAGTTCTAGACAGCAAGCTGAAACTAAGCTGTTTACTTAACTTTCTAAGAAATCACAATTAGAGAGGTAACAGCCAAATTTCCCAAACGGGCAAGTTTCAATTGGCAAGATAATAAAGTTACCTCTGATGTAATCTTTATACCAAAATGCTAACTGGAAGTGACTTGACATTAACCAGTTATTTTTTATTTCACTGTCTCCCTGTCCTAGCTTACAAGAAAAGTAGCTTTTTGGTTTTTTGTTGTTTTTTCTGCTTTCTTCAGCCCTTTTTGTCCATAAAACCAATCTCCTCTCCTCAATTCATTGCAACACTTCTTATATTTTATGGAATGAAGAGTTGCCTGATTCTACAATTTTTAAAAAGCCAATAAAGATCTTTAAACTGGGCATTGTCACACATGCCCATAATCCCAGAACTCTGGGAGGTTGAAGCAGGAGGATTGCAAGTTTGAGCCCAGACTTGAAAACTAAGTGACTTTAGTGAGACCTTGCCTCAAAAAAAAAAAAAAAAATTAAAAGGGTTAGTGATGTAGCTCAGTGCAAAGTCCATAAATTAAATTCTCAGTATTATCAAATAAATGAAAAAGCATTAAGAAAAGAGGATTATGATGCCTTAAACACAAGTAAGCTATTTAGTTGTCAAAAATCCACAGGCTTCCAGACTAATGTAACTGTCAGCTCAGGGGTTATTGCCCTGCAGGGCTCTGGGAAATCCCTTTAGTTCAGGATTCTCCCTGACAGGTTCAACAATAGCTGTGACTCATTCACTATAGTAGTTAAGAAGTTGTATTAATTAAGAAAATTGCACCAGATGCTTATATTTCCATGATACAATCAAAGAGATTGTTGCTACTAAAATTTTGTGGGTTTCTGATTTAGAAGTCAACTAACTCAATATCAAGATAATGGTATTAAAATGTAACAAATAATTCATGTGTACTACTGTAGCTGAATTGTGATTAATAAACCTACTGGGACCTGGTAATTACTTTCATTTTTATGGAATAATAGAGAGATTACAAATAGGTAAAAGACTTCTGAAGAAACTGATGATTTATATACTGAATTACATCTTGGTTTAGGCATAAATTTCAATTTGTGGTTGGTGATAAGATTCCGATATTTACTTTCTCCTTTCTTTGGCAAGTACACAATACAAAAGGTAACAGAATGAGCCCATTGTTCTTCCATGTTTACAGAACTATGAAACCCAAGTTTTCTTGACTAGACAGATGCCAAAGATAAATTAGATAAATGTGGGTTAAAGTTAAAATGATTCACATTTCTAAAAGAGGATACAAACTGAGAATTGTCTATTTGAAGAAAGCTTGTTTTTATAACCAATATATTGTCAGGGTTGGAGATTAATGAGTGCTGTGCTCAGGATGGAAAACACAGGAAGTTCACCGCTGGTAAAACTTGTTCTACCCCTTCGCCCCTTTGCTTCACAGACCATTTCAAGCCAAAGCCCTGCTCAGAGACTCAAGTAACAGAACTGGGATGTTGCTTCTTCACTCCATACCCCTCCACGTGGTGTGCTTGCCATCTTCCAGCAACTAGCCACACTCCTGGAGTCTGCTTGTCCCCAAGAGTTATCAGGACCATTTAGTTGTTTTTGTTTTTTTGGTGCCGGGAATCGAACTTGAGCCCTTGTGCTTGTGAACCATAGGCAGGCAGTGGAACCACTGAGCCAAATCCCCGGCCCCTGGACCACTTACCACTTGCTCTTCTTCCACAATGCTCCACTGTTATGAATAGCACCTTAGCCACGCAGATCACCACATCAACCTGCAGTAACCAGAAACCAGCATCAGATTACAAAACAGTCAGCAAATGGAGAGAAGAGAAACGTCATGCCTCACCTTTTGACCTTTATGGCAGGGCCAACCTTGAGGCCATGGAGAACACTGTGGTCAGTTTACAGAATCAAACATTTTTAACTCTTGCAGGCACCTGGGGTGGGGGAGCCCCAGAATGCCTAGAGAAGAGGGACAGGAATGGAACAGGAAAAAGGAAAAGACAGGTTTCAGCTTCATGAGCCCACATTTCTTTTTATTTCTTTGTATCTCACAAAGATACTCGGTGTGATCAAAATATATGGTAAATGTTTAAAATTTTTAAATATGTTACAGTAAAAGACACATTGCCATCAATCTACCTCAAAATATTCCCGTCACTTCAAACACACTTATCCAATCATTCTTGTCACTTTCTCAATCAATTCTGGAAGTCTTCCTTCCTGAGTGTATCATGAACAGTTAAAAATGCAGTAAATGCTGTTGGCACATGCCATCTGATGGAAAGGCGCACGTGTAAAAATAATACACAGTGTCCCATTCACCCTATTCACTGAATCTGGCACCATGTGACTTCTAGTCTTCCCCTTAATGATGAAAGGTACATGTTTAAAATTGATTCAGGACATCAAAGCAACCAGAACAGTTCAACTTAAGATAGTCATGAAAGATGATTTCTAAAACTGCTTCAGGAAGTGGCAAGAATGATGGGATGCGTTTGAAGTCAATGGGAAGATTTTGAGTGGGGAATCAAAGGCAATGTGTGTTTTATTATAAGATTTTTAAATGTAGATATTCACCATATTTTTTATTATGCCGCATAAACCCAGGTCCTGGTACCTGGAACAAAGGAGATTATGCATATAACTGATGGCTTGGGCTTGCCAGGCTGCTGTCAGGGTCTGGAAGCACAACTGAACACTGCTGAAGTAGGGAAGCAAATTGCTTCTTGGCCTTTTGGCTAAGATCAAGTGAAGTGGAGAAGCAAAAGAACCCAAGGGGGAGGGTGGCAGAACAGACTCCCACAAGGCCCAAGGGCATAGTTGCCCTGCCCTCCTCCCCCTGGGACACTGTATACTCCTTGGATTAATGCAATGAAAATTTATTCAATTAGATTCAAGACAACAAGTTGATGCGTGCCTATGCACAGAACTCAGATCAGAATGCTGATAGGAATGCAGACAATAAAGGCCAGGCTCATAAGTTTTCAGATAGGAATGGGGATTGTGGTGAAAACTAGACCAGATGTCTATGGTTTGCCCACAGCCTAAGACTTGTATAATGCTGAATTTAACCACTTAACAGGTTACCTTGAAGGTCACTCAGGCAGCACATTTGTTTATATACTGATTATCGTGAGCATCACTTAGGCAGGTGCAATTTAACCAGTCAATATTGTATTGAACAAATTTGATAAAATAGCCATTGTATATTTTCTGTTAGATTATCTTGTAAATATTAATGAGAATATGAAAATATGCAATATTTGGTCATCTTGTACTTAAATAATTGGAGTGGTAAGTGGTTAAAGGTGGTGCAGTAATTATTTAGTGGAGGAAATTTCAGGGCAGCCCAATGTTCAGGCTGTGGTATAGGTACTACTAGCTGGTTTTGGCCAGACCTACAGTGAAAATCGGGAGCAAAAAAGCACATGTGAAAAGTTTGCAGTTCCATCAGAAAGGAATTACCTGCAAAGTTATGCCCAGGACAGCATAGTTGCTGAAAAGATTAGCATTATGAAGAAGCTAAGTACTTTGCATGAGGACAATAGGAAAGATAGGTTGGAGGCAACTCACAAATTGTCCAGACCCCACCTTTCCCAGAGTCAAGGGTGTAAAAGGGTAAATAACTTTGAAACAACTTGCTTGAGAGGAAAGCCCCCACGGACCCAGTTCACTTAAGGGCACCTAGAGAAGTATTTCTCAGAATTCAGCCATCTAAATACTCAGAGGCCACTGTAGCAATGGTCCAGTTGGGTCACAGTCCAGTGGGCCCATCCTGGCGGCAGACCTTGGCACTGTCCACATGATGCTGGTTTTACTGGCATACAGAATGCAAGAGTTGTGAGAGTCGGGGAAATTTCCACTCAGATTTCAAAGAAAGTCATGGGAGGCCAGGCAAGGAACCTCTGAGAGTACAATGTGTGAAGCTTGACAGTGAAAGCAAAAGTGCAGTGGGGACCACAGGAAGCTAGAGAAGTTGCCAATGTGGATTTTCTGCTAAAGAAAGTTGTAGGAAGTGAGTGGGAGCAGTTTAAGATAGAGGCCATGTGGGCTGCAGTCAGCAAGGCCACGGGGGCAGGGTGGCAAGCCTTTTGTAATACATATCTGGCTACAAACCTGTCCCTGGTGCTGATCATGGATGTACAAGGTTTAATGATGGCCCTGCAAGGGTTTGGTCTTGTTTTAGTCTCATTCCTTTCTAGATTTCATTCCTCCCTTTTTGGAATGGCAATGTTTACCCTGTGCCATTGAATGTTGGAAATATTTAACTTTCTGTTTTATTTTTGCAGTGGCTCACAGCTAAGAGTTTGACTTGAGTCGCAGAAGAGACTTTAGATTTAGACTTTTTAATAGTGCTGGAACTATAAAGACTTTGGCAACTCCTAGAGATGTACTAAATGCATTTTGCATAATGAGATAGACATGAGTCTTTTGAGGGGCTGAGGCAGAATGTTATGGTTTAGACCTAAAATGTCCCCCAAAAGTTTCATGCATCCAGAGGTTGGGGCTTTTGAATGGTGATTGGATCCTAGGGGTGATACACTTGTCACTGGATTAATCCATTGATGAGTTCATGGTTGAATGTGCTGTTAGAAGGCAGGGCTTGGTTGGATGCCAGTCTTTGAGGAATGACCCAGAAAGGTGTATTCTTGCCCCCAGCTCCTCCCTTTTCTCTCTACTTCCTGGCTGCCATGCCTCTTTGAACTGTGAGCTAAATAAACCTTTCCTCCTTTAACTTTGGGGGTCAGATATTTTGTCTCAGCAATGAGAAAAGCAACTAAGACAGACCTGGATAGCATGTCAGTAAACATCCAACTCAGTATCCTCAGTTATTAAGAATTAATAAGAAACCAGCCCCAGATAGATGCACACACACACACACACACACACAATGCAGATATGATTATTCAGCTGGATTACACTAGTGGTTTCTTGATTCTCAAAGCCAAATGCCAGCTCCCTTTGGGAGTGGTCATTTCATTATCTCTCTGCAGCTTCCCCCTTCAGCCCCAGGGACACCATCACACCTTAACTTGTGCCAGGATCACAGCAGACATTCCTGATTCCAATCCTACCTCTCCTGCTTTACTCATCACCTCCTAATTCTAGCAATCTCACACTCATCTTCATTGAAAACAAAACAAATCCTCACCACTAACTGGGAACTTTCCAGAGGTTTCTCATCCTTACATTGATGTCAATTTGTCAGCTACTTATGCTATATAGTATCCTGCTCTGTGTGTGTGTTTGTGTGGTACTGGGGTACATTGCCAGCCCTTTTCATTTTTTAATTTGAGACAGAGTCTTGCTAAATTGCTAAGCTTCCCTGGCTGGACTGGAAGTTACAATCTTTCTGCCTCAACATCCCCAAGTGCTGGAATTACAGGTGTGCACCACCACACCTGGCTCTGCTCTGTTTTTAACAATTGGGCTTGTTTCAAAGGTCTCTGCAGGCCACCATCTGTAACAGTTTGTAAATAGCTGGAGATGAGTTTGCTCATCTATTGTGCAAACAGCCCAGGCAGTAGGTCACCACCAACAAGTGAGGCACACACACTTCCAGGGGCTTTGCAAGTCCTTCTTTTATTTTTATTTATTTATTTTTGGTTTTTTGAGGCAGGGTCTCACTATGTAGTGAGACTGACCTGGAACTCACTGTGTAGCCCAGGCTGGTCTTGAACTCACAGTGATCCTCTGCCTCAGTCTCCCGAGTGCTGGGATTACAAGCATGCGCCACACCCAGCCGTCCTTTTAAGTGTACACCTGCACTCTGGACAGTTACTCCACCCCTCAGAGAAAGGAAGATCTCCCCAAATCAGAGCACTCTCACAAAATTGCTGCCAGATTGTGCAGGTCACTTTGAGTCTCCCCCACACACCCCGTCCTGTCCTTGCCCTTGCCCAGGGGTGAAAGCTCTCCTCTTCCATACACTAACTTCCTCTGAAGTTTAACTAATCAGTACAGGTAAATGGGTTATTTCTACACAATAACAAAAGTTCAAGAGGTGAGCCTTTGAAGCTTTAGCAAAATACAACTTTCCAGAAAGCAAAAAATGGGGTCACTCATTCCAGCTGTGTGGAGTAGGTGTAGTAGCAAATGCCAAGGATCAATCACACCAGGGAGGATGGGGAGCCCCTACTAGCAACCAGAGTACAAATCCTCCTTTTGATGTCATTAAACAAACAAATCCTTCAGTGCCCTGTTTTTCTCATCTCCCTATCCCATGTCCAAGCAGAGAGTGAAAAGAAGGCCACAACCCTCTGGGAGGCTGAGGCAGGAAGACCTCAAAACTGAGTGCAGCTTGGGAAACTTAGTGAGACCCTGCCTCAAAGTAAAAAACAAAAAGAACAGAGGAAGTAGCTCAGAATGAAGGCTCTGGATTTGCTTTCCACTAGGTAAGAATAGCATACCATGAAAAGGAGCAGGAAATTTGGTGAGAATTAACCAGATGTCTTGGAAATTCAAACAGATGCGGGTATAAACGCAAAGAAACCTTCAGATGAGACGCATAACAGATGGGCACTCCTGAAAGCCTGGCTAATCAGAGAAGTGATAAACCAGAGGGATAAAAGACAAACCCACCGAGGGCCGGAGATTTAGCTCAGTGGTTCCGGTGCCAAGTTCGATTCCCGGTACCAAAAAAAAAAAAAAAAAAAAAAAAAAAAA
>NW_022900922.1:11675844-11681347 GCF_012274545.1 Fukomys damarensis | reverse complement strand
AGAGCATGAGGTCATTTTAGGAGTCAAGATGTACCAGGAGAATGCAGCCTGTGAGGCGGCATCACAGCATACTTTAACATGATCAATTCCTTAACATTAAAGATAAATAACCCGCGAACAAAAAAAAAAAAAAAAAAAAAAAGACAAACCCATGGAAGTGGACATGAAGAGGCCAGGAATATGGGCAGAACGTGAGACCACAATGTTACGTGAAATAAGTCAGACCCAAAGTTACATACCACATGGTTTCTCTTGGGATGACCAAAATAGAAATAATTAAAGGGGGGGGCATGGTAGGATACAAAAAGGTAGGTGCAGGTCAGGTAGGGGAGAGTGTAGGGAGGGGGGAGGTGAAGGGATTAAAAAGATCAAGATATAAAGCTGGGTGTGGGAGCCCACGTCTCTAATCCTAGCACTTGGGAGGCTAAACCAGGAGGATCGCCTTGAGCTCGAGTCCAGCTTGGACTACACAGTGCATTCAAGGGACAGCCTGAACTACACAGCTTGGCCTTGTCTCAAAAAACTGAAAAACAAAACTAAACAAAACATTAAGATCAAGATATATTATATGTATGTACCGATTCTTAAATGAATGTAACCATTGTGAACATTAAAAAAAAAAAAAAGCCAGCTCTAAACTAGTAGGGACAACACACCTTTGTGTAGCTGTCACTCCTAGTCATCCCTCCAGAGTTTGCATCCGCGCACCCAACCTAGCCCTCGGGCTTTCTCCGTAGGGTAGTTTCTTCCCTTAGGTGCCCGAAAGCTTGGCGGGGCAGATCTGCACCCGGGTGCCCCAGGCCTCTCCCAACAGTGACTTCCAGGCCTCACCTCCTCAGCCGGCTCCGGGGCGCCCGCGGTCAACCTGCCCCAGCTAAGGCCACCGAGGCCGCAAAGCCCACCCAGCTTCGGCAAGCGCAGCTCCAAAACAGCCTTGGTGTCGTGGCCCGGCCCATCCACGGCCCCGCCCACACGCCCCAGCCACGCCCCTCGGAATAGAGTGATGTGGGAGCTGGAGCTCCAGGCTCCAGAGCAAACCAGAGAAGTAGGAGGTGCTCCACTGCCTCCGCCCCTGGCCCCTCGGCGGCCAATGAACAGTAACCACGTTAGCTCCAAAGCACTAGGGTAGAGGACCAGGGTTTTCTTACCTCCAGCCAACCTTGTACTCTTGCGTCGCTCTGCATCCGGCCTTGGGTGCTCTAAAGTGCTGTCCTGACTTTCCTCCAAGGTCCTACTGTAGGCTCATTCCTATAGGCTCTTAGGGATAAATGGAGGCTGTTCTCTGAACACTGCACGTTCCACAGGTGCAAACCCGTAGGCCAATACCTGTCAGCCCCGTGGAAGGTGGCCTTTTCTTTAGTCCTCTTTATGAAAGCCATATCAAAGTGGGGATCCTTGGATGAACCCCTTCCGAGTTAAAGTTGTTGTAAAATACTCTGCCCTAAGTGCTGTTGCCTGCAGATTTCTGCTGATTTTGGCTGATGTCCAACAATAGAGCCCAGAAATTTCTCCTGCGTCAGCCCAGTAAATGGGCTGCTAGAAGGGAACAGAAGTGGTTTAGGATAATGGCATTAAAAATAGTGGATTGGCAGAGGCCACGAGACTCTGTACAGCACCCCTGTGAAATCCTGGCCTTCCTAGCTCTGTTAGTAAAGGTTAAAAACAACCCTTCAAGGCCGGGGATTTAGCTCAGCGGTTCGGTGGCCTGCCTTGCAAGAGCAAGGACCCGAGTTCGATCCCCGGTACAAAAACAAAACAAAACAAACAAGCCTTGAATGGCGGCAGCCTAATTTCAGAGCCCAGGCTGTTACCTCCCATCCACTGGAGACCTGGACTCTGGTTCAGCTCTGCAGAAGAGAACTGTACCACCTCAGGCAAGCTCTTCCTCTCTTCGTCTCCCTTATCTTCTCTGAATCTGCACAGAGCAAGAGTAGGTGAGGGTAGAAGCGTTCTAGCCCTGAGCGCGAGGACAACTAAGCACTCGGTCCGGAGGCCTGTGCTGAAACAGGGAGACTTTAAGCTTAAGACACTTGACTAGGGTTGGGTTTAAAATGGACCCATTTGTGGTACAGTTAATTAACTTTTTAATGTGTAAGCGCTCGTTAAAAGAAGTGGTATCTTTTTCATTCCTTGTCTTTCCTGCTTTTGCTTAAGGCAGGCACTAGATAATCAGCTTTTGGCATTGCCTAGCAAAATAGCTCCTTAGATCTCTTGTGGTTATAGACATTATTTCTGTTCTGCTCTCTTGGTTGTGAGGTTTAGAGATTTTAAGCCACTGAGTTTTGCCTTTGTAATCCTGTTTTATAAGGCTGTTAATTTCCCCTTTGAAGACTCTCATTTAGATGTTTAAAAGCCCAGAGACAGCACAGTTGATTTCAATAATGTACCGACCTCAAATGCCAAGTAGGTATTGCAGTGGCTACCCAGAAACAAACCCCGGATGCACAAACGATTCACACATGTTAAAGTTCACTATAGACCCAGGGGTTTAAAAAGAAAATATCAGACTAAGAGACAGAGGAGAACATGGATCGATACACTTGAGTAAATCTCTGCAACCTACCTCACTTTTTGGCCAAGTCATCTTCGACAAATTAATTAAACTTTCTGAATCTTAGATTCCACTTCCAACAACACACTTATCCCTCTGTTCCTTTTTGTTGTTGTCGGCTTTTTTGAGACAGGGTCTCGCTGTATAGTTCAGGCCGACCTTGAACTCACTATGTAGCCCAGGCTGGTATCGATCTCGTGGTGATCCTCTCGCCTCAGCCTCCTGAGTGCTGGATCACAGGCACGTGCCACCACGCCTGGTGTTACCCCTTTGTCCTTACCACTTTCTGAAGCAGTTCTGAAAATTTCATTGTGTGTTTCTTTACAAGATGTGATAAAATACAGTGAGGGCTGCTAAACATTATGATGCGTCTTCATCCACCTTATTCACTGAAGGTGGCACTGTGCAACTTCTGGTTCTTTGCCAAAGTCACAATGATCTTGAAAGTTAAATGTTTTGAATCAGTTCAGGACATCAAGGCAGCCTGACAGTGCAACCAACGATATTCGTGGGAAGAGTGTGTTGGAAGTGAGGGGGCGTATTTTGAAGGAGATGGTGTCTTTTACTATAACAGTTTTTTTAAATTTTGAACTTGAGAAGAACAGAATTTTCTGGTGTATTTAAAAATAGTTCCTTTTCTCTTCCCATGGCCACAAGCACACGGGATTATTTCCACTATTCGCTGTGTGAACCTAGTCAAGTTCTTGGAGGTGGAACTCACAAAAGTGCTACCCAATCCTAGAATTTCTCTTTCAACCTCATTCACACTGAGTCTCTTGACAACTCAGCAATTTAATTACGGTTCAGGTTTTCCTGATCCAGAGCTGGTTCCCAGAGGAGGTTTCTGCTCCCATAAGTTATGATCTCTGTGTTCATCTGTTTCTCCAATTTTGGGGGCAGCAGTTGGCGCTGTGATTTTGCTTCTCTGATGAATCTAAGAAGAGTTGATTTTCAGTTTTTTTAGGACAGAGTGATGAGGTTTACGCTCCCTTCATGCTTACCATTATAAAGTTTTAAATATTTGAGAGGAAAGAAATAACTATTTTATTGTTGTATTGATATACCTTTGTGATCACCATTAATGTATCATAATCCAACCAATATGTTGTCATTGGGACACTTAGGGTTTTTTCCTTATTTATTTACCTATATCTCAATGTAAACAACAGTTTTTTGCAGTCACAATTATTCTTCCTTTGACTTATTTTCTTCTTATATTCAAAGTTCAGTTCCATAATCCTGAATTCTAAACTCTACCAAAATCAGACTGGGAATGTATTTGAGGGGTAGAGCACTTGCTTAGCATTCACCAGGCTCTCTGTTTGATGTCCAGCACCACAAACAGAATAAAATAAAGCAAAACAACAAAAACAGGTGAGCCTTGTGGCACCTACCTGCAATTGCAGCACTCTGCCACGTTGAATGGAAGCTCCCAAGTTCAAACTCTGCCTGGGCAACCTAGCAACTTGTGAGACCTTGCCTCAAAAAAAAAATGAAAAAATAGGACGGGGATGTAGCTCAGTGCAAAGGCCCTGGTTTCAATTCCCACGACCATAAAGAAACACCCCCCCCCCCGCAAAAAAAAAAAACTACAGACACACACAACACAACTTGCAAACAATCAGAACAACAGCAAAACAATAATATCAATGATTGGATTCATGGGATGGGAGTGTATAGGATTTCTTCTTTCCACAGCCACAGGTCTTTGCACTGAATGAACTGGAGAATTTCTGAGAAAAGCTCCGCTTTATTAGAAACTGTCTGTTTAAACAACTAAAGTCAAATCCCCTTCACACCTCTGGCCCCAGCAGTCTGAAGGCTGAGATGGAAAGATCCCTTGAACTCATGAAGTGGAGACAAGCTGGACAGCAGAGTGGAACCCCCGTTTAAAAAAATAAACCCTGAAACTGAGCCTCTGTTGACAGACGCCAGATGGGCGCTTCTAATATGTGTGTGCCTCCTTCAGTGGTCACCACATAAAGTTCAATCCATTTCCACAACCTAGGAGAAATTGTATCCCACAGTATGCAACGTAAGCCTCCGCTTTGTTTTAGCTATTCTAAAATTCTGTTGCGTGAAAGTGCCACTTGTAGCTTGGTGGTGCTGCGTAAGTTTCCTCTGCTGAAAATGCTGTTACAGGCAGCAGCGCGTTGAGTACATCTGATCTATTAATACAATACGTATTTTGCGCCCCCTACCGTCCTTTTTTTGTGCAACTCCTACTCTGTTCCTCTCTTCCCTTCTTTCTTAAGGCTCCCGTGCTCCTTAAAGAAAACCTGGTTAGAACAAAATGACTGGTAATAGCATAAAACTATTTGCACTTTAAAAAAGGACCAACATGGTGTGACACCTAAGGGTGAAATGTTAAAGGTGTAAGATTAGATGGGAAAATTCTGAAAGCACTCAAAATATGCTAACCATAGCTTATTCTGTAAAATGGAAAAAAATTCAATTATTATTTTCCTTTTCATGGAACAACTAACTTATAGTCTAGAAAGTGACCAGAATGAAGGAAATTTTTTCAGATGAATAAATGTTTGCAAACATCATCGTGTGAAAAGTGTAGTGTGGAGAGGGAGGTTTTATTATCAGTCACTTTTGTGAAAATTATTTGTAAATTTGCTATTACATTTTCAAACTAAGTAAAACACACATAAATAGATTGTCCATGTATAAAATTAAAACATTACAGACCAAGCTGAGGGCCCTGGAAGCACTTCTCTCACCGAATCCTAGTCTTTCCCCAGCTATCCAGAGATAACCATTCTTAGTGGTTGTTAGGCTTCTGACATTTATTCTTAAAAAACAAATTTAGCTGGGAATGGTGGCACATACATGTAATCCTAGCATTCCTGGAGGTTGAGGTAGGAGGATCAGAAATTTGAGCATAGCCTGGGCAATTTAGCAACTTTTAAAGGCCCTGTATCAGAAAAAAAAAAAAAAAAAAAA
>NW_022900922.1:11662797-11675119 GCF_012274545.1 Fukomys damarensis | reverse complement strand
TATATATATTGGTTTTTTTTTTTTGTACCGGGGATCAAACTCGGGTCCTTGCGCTTGCGAGGCAGGCCACCAAACCACTGAGCTAAATCCCCGGCCCAACTGCATATATTTTAAATGCACAACTTGATACATTTCCCAAGGTATTTACCCATGAAACTACCACCATAAGCAAGATGAAGAGGACACCTGTAGTCCCCCAAAGTTCACTAATTCCTGTGTACATTCCATCCTTCCCTCCCCACCTTCAGTTTTGAGTATCTATCAGTCAGCTTCCTGTCCGTATAGTTTGTGTATGTGTAGATGTGTATAAATGTAGTCACAGGGTAGGTACTTTTGTTTTCTGGCCTCACTCAGCATAACTATTTTGAGATTCATTTGAGTTGTTATGTGACTCAAAATAATACACTTTTCTAGATAATTTGTTTTATTGCTGAGGTATTTCATTTTAAAGTCATCCTACCTTTTTAAAAATCATCTGTTGATGTTCTTTCTAGTTTGGAACTATTACAAATAAAGCCACAGTGGACATTTTGCACAAATCTTTGCATAAATGTATCCTCTTAAAAGCTTGGGTACATGTATAGGAATAGAGTAGCAAGATCATATGGCTGGTGTATATGAAATTTCTAATAAATTGTCAAAAGTTTTCCCAGGTAGTTGTACCCTTTACTAGTCTAACCACTTGGGTATGAAAATTCTAGTTCCTCCATATCTTTGCCAATACTCGATGTGGTCAGTCTTTTTAAATTTAGCCATTCTAATAAGTGTCAAGCAGTATGACATTATAGTTTTAATGGAACTCCCCAAAACACTAGTGATGTAATCATCTATTTATGTGTTTATTTTCCATTTTCTTTGGTGAAGTGTCTCTTTGAACGTTTTGTCCATTTTTTTATCAGTATGGCTTGTTCTTTATAATTGTCAATGATTCTTTAAATAATGTGGCTGTTATCAAATATATGCTTTGCAAACTCTTTGTTCCAGCAGTGACAAAGTATTATCCTGTTCCATTAACCTAATAGTTTCTCTAGAAAAGTAAAAATTTAAAAATTGAAGTTCTTCGTTTCAATTTTTTGTTTGTTTTGGTGTTCGACCAAAGACATTTTTTTCAGTACTGGGGGTTGAATTCAGCGCCTTTGTACTAAACTACTTCCTCAGCCTTTTCTTTTTTTAAATTTTGAGATGGGGTCTTGCTAAATCACTAAGTTGCCTAGACTAGGCTCAAACTTGTGATCCAATCCTCCTGTCTCAGCCTCTGAGCGCTGGAATTACAGGTGTGCACCACCATGCCTAGTTCTGGTAGAGGTTTTTACCTAACCCAAAGTCATAAACATTTCTCCTGTGCTCCTTATAGAAGTTTTACGCTTTAAGGGTTACATACACGCACAAGTCTTCATACAGACATATGTTTTCATTGCAGTTGGGTGAATGAGTAGAATGGTTGGATCATACAGGATGAGAACATTTAATTTTTTAAGAAACTGCCCAACTATATTGCTTCTGATTTCATTAATTTCTTACTGACTCTTTAGGTATTACTGCTATTTGTATTATTTCAGAGGTTGGTTTAGAGTTCATTGTATATTTAATATCTTCATTGAGCGAAATGAACAATTCATGCTTAAATGCCATAGAAAAGCATAAGTCATCCCTCAAAACCTGCAGAGGTGTGGTCCCAGGACCTGACTTAGGTACCTAAATGTGCAAACACCCAAGTCTCAGATAAAATGACATAGTATTTTCATACAGCCTATCCTCTCAAATACTTCAAATCTTCTTTCGATTACTTATAATACCTAAAGCAATGTGAATTATTGTTGTATTGTTTAGGAAAAGGTGACATGAGAAAGATCCTGTACCTATTCAGTATAATCTTTCCTGAATATTTTTTATCTGTAGTTGCTGGAGTTTGCAGATGTAGAACCCACTGGTAGAGAGGGCCACTGTCTTTCCATTCCCTCCCTCCATGTTTGGGGGCAATTGCTGTAATTAATTTTACCCCTCCATGTAATATTTGTTATAATTGTTACTCATACACTGTTACTATTTTGCTTTACAATCCATTTTTTAAATGATAAGATTTTTGTCCTATTTACTCACATATTTATCATTTCTGGTGCTCTTCCTTCCTCTTGGTAGATTCAAATTTCTGTTGAGCCTTAGTTTCCATTTTTCTGATGGACTTCTTTTAGCATTTCTTACAATGCAGGCCTGCAGCTCTCTCAACCTTTGTATGGAAACCATCGTATGTAATGGAAAAGCCATTACTTGGCATGTTTGGGGAAGATATTTCTGCTGGATATGCAGTTTTAGTTTGACAGAGTTGCTTTTTAATTTTTCAAAGATATTGTTCCACAGTCTCCTGTCCGGCCTGGGTCCTGCTGGGAAATCTGCTGTCATCTTGCTTTTGTCTCACTGTATGTAATGTCTTTTTACCTGTGGCTGCTCCGAAATTTTATTTTTACCCATGGGTTTAAGCAATGTGATGATGTTGTGTTTTGGTCATTTTTTATCTTTTTCAGCATTGGAAATCAAACCCTACCCATTTTATATGGTAGGAAACTGCTCGACCACTGAGTTAGTTACATTCCAGCCCAGTTCCCCTCTCCTGTCCTGTCTTCTCCGCTCCTCTCCTCCTCTCCCTCTTGTCTCTCTTCCTCTTCCTCCTCCCCTTTCCCCTTCCCCTAGTCCACTGCTCCTTCTTCCTTCCTCCTCCTCCTCTTCTTCTCTCTCCTCTTCTTCCTCTTCCTCCTCCTCCTTCACCCTTCTTCTTGTTTCTTGTGCTTGAGGTTTGTTGAGATTTTTGAGTTTTTCATCACACTTTGAAAACGTGACCATTATGTCTTCAAAGTTGTTTTGAGACAAAGTTCTTACTAAATCAGAAAGAATGGCTTTGAGATTGAGAGCTCAGGCAATCTTCCTGCCTCAGCCTCTCAACCTGTTGGGATTATAGGCATATATCACCACATCTGGCTATTTCTTCAAACATTTCTGTCCTTCTCTCTTCCCTTTTCAGGGATTCACAGTGTGTGTTTATTAGGATACTCAAAATTGTTCTGCAGTTCTTTTCATTTTCTAAAATTTCTTATCTCTCTCAGTTTTATTTCAGTATCTTCATTGCTATGTCCATAAGTCACTCGTCTTTTTTCCTTCAATCATATTTACCATTAATTACACCCACTAAATTTTTTCTCTCAGGTAATAATACAGTTTAAATTTCTAAAAGTTCTATTTGGTTGTGATTTGGATCTAAAATATTTCCCCAAATTCTTACAATATCACAGGTGAGGCTTGTGAAAGGTGACTGAATTACACAGGCACTAGGGCTCGGGTGCTCTTGGTAGGTGGGGACTGGATGGAGGGGGGCGTCCCTGGAGGTAGAGCCTGGAAGGGATTATCTCCTACCCTGGATCCTCCCTTCTCTCTGTTTTTTTTTTTTTTTTTTTTTTTTTTTTTTTTGGTACTGGGGATTGAACTCCAGTCCTTGAGCTTGCAAGGCAGGCCACCGAACTGCTGAGCTAGATCCCCGGGGCCCTCTCTGCTTTCTGATCACCGTGATGTGAGCAGCTCTTCCTCTCCTGTGCTTCTCTGCCATGTTGTTCTGCCTCGGAGCCAGCCAACCAGGCGCTGTGACTCTGAACCAAAACAAACTGCTCCTCCTTTAAATTGTGGGTGTTGGGTATTGTGCCTCAGTGATGAGAAAGTGACAAGACAGTCTTTTTTTATATTTTTCATGTCTCTACTTAGCCAGAAAGGGCTGGAGGTATAGCTCAGTCATACAGTATTTGCATAGCATGCATGAAGCTGTGAGTTCAACTCCCAGTGTTGGAAAAAATATAGGTTTATGGTTTTTTTCCTTAACTCTAACACCTATGAAAGTCTGTGCCAGTTTCAATCAACTAATTTGTCTCCTAATTGTGAGCCACATTTTCTTCTCTTTGAAATTATAATTTCTATATCTCAGACATTCAGTATTATGAATTTACCTAAGTACTGGATATTTTTTGTACTCCTATAAATCTTCCTGAGGCTTGTTCAGAGATGCAGTTCCATTAGTTGACAAGGACTTGAAACTCAGGGATCTTGCGTCTAAGATGTGTTGGGTAGAATTGGAGCAGTGCTCTCTAAGTCAAAGCCTAGCTATGCTCCACCACTGGGACAAGACCCTTCTGTGGACACTATCTCAGATGGTTAGTAAGCAGAGATTCTGTCTGGTCTTCAGAGGTGGCTCTTTCCCCACCTTTCCCATGCCAACACCCATGCAACCATTGCTGAGTGTTCTGCTGAGTCCTCCCTGAGGACATTCCAGGGATCTCTGAGAAGCTCTGTAGGCCATCGTCATACTACTCTTCCCTTTGACTTCTGGCTTCCTTGGTCTGCTCAGGCTCTCAGTTCTATTTCTTCAACCCCAAAAGTCCCCCAGCTTCTGCTGGAGCCCTTTTCCCTGCACTGTCTCCTAGAAATCCCCCAAGGCAGTAAGCTGGGGCAATCATAGCATTTACCTTGTTTGTATACGGATTCTTAGAGACCCCTGTCCTTCTTCTCCTGATGCTATTGTTTTATATGTTTTGCTGGGTTATTTGTTGCTACTGTTTTTGGCAGAAGAACACATCTGTTCCTATTACTCTGTTTTGGCTGCAAGGCAAGTTGACCTATAGCTGTTTTCAAAATATTTCACATGTACTTCTAAAAAGTATTTAGATTGGCTTGTGTCTACTGCACATATTATTTTGCAACTCTTTCATGTAAAATGCTGTCTCATTTATATTTTTCTTTGTAATGTCTACAAAATATTCCATTGCATGAATGTATCACATCTTATTTATCCATTCCCCTACTGATAGACATTTAGATTATTTCTGATCTTTGCTATTACATATACTATTGCAACCATCGTTTTTATGCGCATCTCCTTGTTTGTTTAGAGGAGACACATGTTCACTTCCCCTGTAATATGACCATATCAGTTTACGTTCTTCTGTGTGCGAGGGTTCATTTCTCTGCAATCTTGCCAATATTGAATATGAGAAAGCTTTAAAATTTTTTCCAGTCTGCTCTTTATTTTAATTTGCATTTCTCTTATTTTTGTTGAGGTTAGGTACCTTTTCATTTTTATTGTCTATTTTTATTTCTTCTAAAAAATTTCTACTTACTTTATATTGAAATCTTGTTAGTTTTTTAAATGTATGTATGTATGATTTAGCTCAGTGGTTCTGCCGTCTGCCTTGCAAGCGCAAGGACCCGAGTTTGATCCTTAGTACTAAAAAATAAAATGTTTGTATGTATGTAATTATCATGGTGTGGGGATAGAACTCAGGATTTCATGCATGCTAAGCTACCACTGGGCTCTATCCCCAGCCCCTAAATTTATTTTTAAAATGCTGAATATTTCGGATATTTACCCTCTTTTTTCTTTTGTAGTGCTAGTGATTAAACTCATGGACTTCTGCCTGCTCCACAAATGCTTTCCCACTAAGCTACATGCTGAGCCCTCCTTATTATGTTTCCGTTATCTTGTGAATTGTAATTTAAATTTTTATGAGTTTAGGTTTATCAGATTTTTGTTTTATGCTTCTTGATTTTTTTTGTCTTAAGAAAGCTTTCCCTTTCACTAAAGTTATTAAGAAATTCCCTTGCAGTCTCTCTTGATAATATGAAGTCATCATTTTACAGTTAGACTTTTAATCTAACTGAGGTTTACTTTTTTGTGTGTAGGTGAAGAAGAGATATAAATTATATTGTTCATATAGATAGCAAAATGTCCCAGTACCGTTTCTAAACTACTGTGATGTTTTACTATTTAAATGTCTCTACTGTTTGTCATGTTCCAAAGAGCTATATAGGTCTGTGGCTTGAATTTGTGTTCTGTTCTATCAATCTTTTTTGAACTTTTATTGCACCAATACTCACAGCTTTAATTACTAATTTTATAATATCTTGCTGTCTTACAGAACAAATCCTTTTTTTGTTATTTTTCCCCAAATTTATCTTAAATTTACACTTCCATATGACCTTGTAATTAGTTTCGTATTTCAAGAAAATCTTACTGCTTTGGTTGGGTTTGCACTGAATCTAAATTAGAGAATCATGACTGTTTACAGTGTGCTGAGGCTTTTTATCTATTGACTCGGTATAGCTCTCTGCTGTGTAGTTTTTGTAATAATGCTCTTCCACAGTTTAATTGAATTTATTTGTTACTTTATAGGCTGTTTTTCCCCTGCTGCAGATGGATATTGTTGCTACATGAGAAAGCTATTGCTACTGGTGTTTGATATCTCTTCCCACCAAGCCCTATTCATTTATTAGTTTTAGTTGTTTCTCAGCTAACTTAACTTGGGTCTCAGCCCATCTTCCTGTCTCAGCACAGAATGCATTCTAAATGACAATTTATTAAAGTTTTGAAATAAAGTTGTCAATTCCCAAATCACCAACCTAAGTCTAGGTCCTACTGTATCCTGGGGTACAAAGCACAGGAAACTGCTATTTTGACCAGTTGAGAAAATGCAAGTTTAGAAGGACAAATTTTTATTTACACTGGCCGGACCCAACTCTGCTCGGAGAGAAGGGTCGAGGTAGCTAAACTCAGGGGTTTTTATAGGGCCAGGAGCAGGAATAGGGCAGAAGTGAAGCTCAGATTACAAAAGCAGATGGGCAGTTAGAGGGTGGGGGTGACACCAGGTACATTTGGTGATTTCTCCAGGAGTATCTCTTTTTTATCAGTAGACAAACCCCAGATGTTTTTGCAGGGGAGTCAACCCAGCCGGGCAGTCTCCCAACACCTTCTTTTTTATTAGCAAACACTAGATGTGTCCTTAGGAGGTCAACCAGCGGGCAATCCCTCACAGACAAGAAGCTTTAATTAACAGAAAGGAGGAAGCTAGACAAAATGGAATCAGTTTTGGTTGCTTGGGTTTAACAGAAACCACACTTTTGTATGTAGATCGAGTCACTGATAATGCAGGGTCTTGTTCACCTTGGTCCTTTTCTCCTACTGGTAATAACAAGAACAAGCACAAAAGGAAATCTCCTGCAGCCAACTTCAGTTACTTGGGTTTTAGACGTGTTTTTCCCCCCAGTGCTGGGAATGAACCCAATGCGTCACTCATGCTAGACAAGTGCTCCACCACTGAGCTACACCTCCAACTACGCAGGCTTTAATATAAAAAGTTCACATCTTTGAATAGATTTCTTCTCAAAACCTGGAGGAAAACTACAGTGCATGTACAAAGGCATTCACTAAGCAAGCAGCTGAAACAGCGTGAAGTACAAGGTCACCCAAGGTCAAGGCACCAGGAACACCCACAGGGCAGCGATGAGGCTCTGGGATGCAGAGGAGCTTTAGGATACAGCTGCTTCACTGGGGATTTAGCTCAGTGGTTCTGCCGCCTGCCTCACAAGCGCAAGGTCCCAAGTTCAATCCCCGGTACCCCCACCAAAAAAAAAAGATCTTGAAGGATACAGGTGCTAACCTCACAACCATTCCACGGCACCGCGTCGTCCTGTCCCTCCTTCCTTCTCTGTCCCCCACTTCTCTAGCCAGGCCACTCTACGAGTGCTTAGCAAAGCCTTTCTGAGAATCACCCACACTTTCTCACGCTCATGGAACATAGGTCATATCGCCAATGGATACACAATTCAAAGTAAACTCTGAGTAAGCCAGAGAGACTTCATTTCTGGTAAGTACAAAGGCTCTGCAGAGGCAAGAAGGAGAGGAAATTTTAAGAATTATTCACACTTAAATACATCCACCAGAATGATGTGCCTCTGACAGTCAGAAATCAAACTGCCAAAACAGGTGATACGTTGGCTGAGCACGGTGACACGTCCCTGTAATCCCAGCACTGGGGAGGCTGAGGCAGGAGGATCACTTAGAGTTGGAGGCCAGCCTGGGCTACCTAATGAATTCAAGGCCAGTCTGAATAAAAGAGCAAGACCCTGTCTCAATAAAAACAAAGCAAAACAAAAATCCCAGGTAATATCCTACTTGCTTAACATTTTAGTCCGGTTAATATTTTTCAGTGTACCTTTCCACATCGTTTTATGCATATATGCAAATTTGTGAAGCAATGGTCTAACAATGAATGTTCAAGAATTCAACAAAAGAATATTTAAAATTTTCTGCTATAAGTTTCCCCACACTTGGCTGAAGTTGTAAATTCAATCTAACAGTGTATTGTAAAGATGAAATGATCTCTGTCCTGCATTCCCTCCTTTCTTCCATCCTACACATACAGCTGCCAGATTAATGTTCCAAAAGCACCAGTTTTCTTGAGCCACTTTTCAAGAACTAGCTTCCTGGCTTCTCATTGTCTAAGGACTGGTTTCAAATGCTTTGGCCTGGCGTTCAAGGCTCTCTACAGTATCGATCCTGCTAAATGTTTCATTTCTTCCATCACCAGCACTGTGGGTCATGCATGATATTGTCCACCACCTAATCTTATGAAGCGAGAGGGACCCTGTGTTAGTTACTTCTCTCTCGTTGCTGAGACAAAATACCCACAAGTTAAGGGAGGGAAGGTTTATTTAGCTCACAGTTGGTAGAGGTTTGGTCCTTAATCAGTTGGTTCTAAGACAGAGTGGCACGGCAGACAGGCATCACAGAGGAGAGGCAGTTCATGGTGGGCAGAAGGTAGCAAAGCAACAACAGACAAGACAAGCTTCTTTTAAATGCGCTTCCAAAGATGAAAATGAGACCCGCATCTTTCACCATGCACTAAGCTAAAGATTAAAGATCTAAATATTAAAATAGAAACATTAAACTTGTTGGAAGATAAGTTAGGTAGAACTCTTAAAGATATTGCCATAGGAAAAGACACAACCCAATTGCCCATCAATTGGAGACTAGATAAAGACATGTTTTCTATAAAATGAAGTAGTACTCAGCCATAAAGAATGAGAAACTAGAAATATTTATAGCCAAGTGGATGCACACTGAGGCCATACTCTTAAGTGAAATTAATTAAAACACACATGTGTAAATACTGAATAGTTTTTCTGGTGTGAAAAACTAAAAGTGTGAATAAGGCTCAAAATGTATAGTTGATATTGTATAATAGGAAAAACAGGTCTAAAAGTGTAGAGGAAGTGGGAGGGGTGGGAGAAAGGGAAAAAGGGAAAAGAAGACATATGAGAAAAGGAAAAACACGGAAACAATGTCTCTGTAAACAGGGAAGGAGTGGAAGGGAGGGCAGGGACAAGGGGAAAAAATAAGAACCAAGGTAAGTCATGTAAAGGTACAAGATCCCAATGATGAATGTAACTGTGCTGTATACCTAAAATGTACCAATAAACTTAATTAAAAAAATAAATGTCCCTTATATTGTATCCAGGCTACTGGGATTAGGGCTGTGTCCAATCAATCAGTGAAGTGATTTAGTAGTCACCCACTCTTAATCCTAGCACCCTTAATACTAGCATTGCACCAAGAATCAATCCTAGACTGTAGATTCAGTCACCTCTGCAAAAGCCACACCTACGACTGCATGAGGCTTGGAGGGGGGGACATCTAGACCCCGCCATAACAGGGACAGTGATTCTCCAGGAGAAAACTGGGCTATTAATATGAGAAGTTAGGTAGCAAGACAGCAGAAGTTCACTGAGACTGCCTGGGCACTCTGGACAGATTTAACCAACGTCTGTTCCAAAAACCGCGGAGCTGCATGAGCCTAGTAACTCTCCCTGGGACATCTTCCATGATACTTGACTCCACAAGGGCATATCGCACAAAATCAGCGGTCAGGGCTGTCTCATTCAGTGACAAAGGAAATCTTATTTATGCCTGAACCCACCTACTCCCACTGCAGTTCTGGCTACTTTTATTTAGATTAGCCTGGTTTGTGAGGTTCACATATACAAAGTATACAGAAAGTAAGTTTATGCTCCAAAACATAACTTTTTGTCTTAGAGTGCAGAAATTTAAGTGTAACTACAGTAAGATGCGAAATGAACAAAAACAGCACATTCTATAATGAATAAAGGAAAGAATGTTTTAAGTCACTCTTTTCCACTTAACGATGACTTTTCTGTCATTATCTGTTTGCAAAAAGACACAAAACCAACAGTGCTTTTCAACACTTCAGGCTACAACCCTGTAGCCATGAATTCAGGTCACAGAATTTTCCTGGAACATCTGTGGCTGTCTCTGTGCAGGAGTCACCATCAGGTCCCTTTGCTTCCACAAGTCTTCAGGGCCATCCTCCATACTCACCCCTTTCTAGTTTGAACTTGCATTTCTCAATGGAGTAGCCAAGCAATGTTTGCAAATTCCTCTTGAGCATAAACTCCTAAGAGTCAGGGTCTTATTTTGGTTTGCCCAGGGCTTGGCATTTTGTGTTGTGTTGGGATGAGGTTAAAAACTTTGCGTTAAAGAATGCCACCTACCAATCAACCCCTGGTACACGATTTACGCAGCCCTGGTTCACAATATGTATAGCATTTCAGTACATGTTGTAACATTTCTTGTTACAAAGGCATTCAGCACTTCTCTCAATAGGCTGATTTCCAAGGAGAGAATAAAGGGTTAAAGCAGCTGTTTGTTTATCCCTACTATGTGACATGCATTGGTTTAGATATTATTTGAGTGAGTTTTCACAGTCCTATGAACTCTTACGAACTCAGTGTTTGGACTTCTTGCTTAAGATAAGACAACTTCTCAGTGACAGTTCTAGCAGGCCGACTCCAAGATTACCAAGTCTGTTCTCTCAATTTGTCAGAAAAGAAAAATTGGAAATGACTTCAAGAGCAGTGAAGTAATGGGAATACAAAACTTAAAACGGGACTCCAAGATTTCTTGAGTTTTCAGGAACTATTAGGAAATGTCAAAGATGTCCACTTTTGAGAGTGTCTTCAAACACTCTTTGACAGCAATAGAATTGAAATCTGAAGGACAAAAAGTGACAATAAATCGATTGTATGGAAATTCTGGCCAATGAGAACTATTTTAAACCTTTTTTTTGTAAATTGCACAAAATAATAACTCCCATTTGCATTGCACTTTATAGTTCACAATCACATGGGAAAAACAGACAATGTTGGGGATGGTGGCTGTCAGTAGGACATGGAGTTAAGGGGAATAATAAGTCATATCTAGGCAATCTTCCTTTAAAAAATTAACTCTAGCATGCATTTCTAATACCATCTTTCATGTGATATAATAAAGAATAGGCAGAATAAGAAGGTGGCTTGAATTTCAGGGTTTTGAAAAAAGCAAGCTATTGTTAGTGCCACCACTGAGACTGTTAATGAGGTAGACCAGCTCGATACGTAGTTCCTGACAAACCTCAGAAATAATTCCATCAGCACGTGAAGTACAGATGGGACCTCAAACCAAACCTCAAAAGGGACTCAAAGAGAAAATACCATGTTTAAAAATTTCCCTTCCTATCAGAAAGCAGACCAAGATCTTTAATCTCCTGCCCACAAATTCAGAAAGCTGAAATTTTGGCTAGAAGATTTTACTCTGGTCACATACGGCCAGCACCCTCTTCTCTGAACTTCTTGCTTCTTCCGTGGAATATTTCAGAGACTAAGAAGCCAATCTTAAGAGTGCTATTGGCCTCAGGAACTAAACAGACGGGCAGAGGCACAAAACAATCTCCTGGTGGCCAAGAGGGTATGTAGACATTTCTGTTGTCTGATTTCTGGGGGCTGACTTTTAGCCCGTTATTTGTGTATGATAACGTGCCGATGGACGGTACACTAAATACTGTTATTGTTATCTCTTAAATTTTTATATTTCTGTTCTCTATGAAGCCAGATTATTGGATAAACTTCAGATGCATATTAAATTTGAATTACTTGGGACCTTCGTACAACATTGATGCTTGATGATAGTTAGCTCAAGTACAGCGATATTAAATATAATCTTCATAAACGATCCCAGTCAGTGCTCACTTAAGCAAAAGCTTTAAAACCCGTTTAAGTTAAACCTTAGTAACAGAAAAAGGCCAGTTAATTCACGAACTCGAAGGTTTTTTTTTTCTTCCCCTGGAGGCCAGGGAGCGCGAGCAGAGTGATCCTTCTCGCTCCTTTGTGTAACTCTCACCCCGGAGGTCAGGCAGCAACTAAAGCCAAAGAAACATCAAAATACTGTACGAAGTATTAGCGTGTGCCATCATGCAGCGGCCGGGTCCGCCTCGAGATTAAGAAACTGTTTAAATAGGAGATCGCCGGCAGGCGTCTCGGCCCAGGCCTGTGCGAGGAGCGAACTGGTGTCTCAGCCGAGGGCGCAGCTGGGGAGCCGGGAAAGTCAGCGTTCGCCACTGCAGCCGCTTTCCAAGCCTCGGAGTCGGTCCTGGGCTGCAGTCGCTGGAGCCCGCGGTGG
>NW_022900922.1:11639743-11662244 GCF_012274545.1 Fukomys damarensis | reverse complement strand
TGCGCTCGCCCCCGGCACCCGCGCGCGTCCGGACGCTTTGTTCCGGGCGCGGGATGCCAGGTTCAAACGAGTCGCGCCAACCTCCGGCGGAGAAGAGCGCAAGGGGTGTATTTCGTGTTCTCCGCCCTGCTCTCCCTGGTTTCCAGCTTTCACGCCTCCTGGCTTCTCTTCCTCCCTCCTCGTTGCACTTTTGTGAATGTTGGGTCCCCCGCCCCCACCCCCGGAGCTGTTTTATAAATTAGTATCCGCAGAATCCAGGGGCCGAGCCCACCCGTGGAATCCCCACTTGTGAGGCCTTTGATCAGAATGGCCTCTACTCTTGTACTTATTTTAAAATTTTGCGCGTTTGTACCTAGGCCAGTGTCTAGGTTTTTCTTCCCTCTCATCTGGATTTTAAATACTTTGTAGAGTTCACCTTCCGGGAATGACTGATGTGTCCCTCGGGGTGCACTGGGGCTGTACCTGGTTTTGCTGGGGTTGGACATGCTGGGAAAGAGCCGACTGTAGGAGTTGCAACTGTTCAGATAGACCCGTTTCCTATTTCATTTCTGGAGCCCGGGCAGGAGCAGAGCTCCACCTAATTCCGACACTGATTTGTGGCTTGAGAACCTAGGAGGAGGACTGAATGCGTCTGGAGGTGGTCAGAAGGTTAAACCCAACAGCTACCTGGGGCACTGTGATGTGCGGGTCTGGGGGGTGGAGTGGGAGTTGAGACTTCAAAAAAGATTTAGATTCTTCAAGCGGGGTGTGGTAAACATTTTGTCATGGGCGACCGAAACTAAATTGTCTGGATGTCCCTCCCTACCTTTGTTTGGAAAGCAGAAGGGGAAATAAAGGGCGAGACCCTCCCTCTGGTCTCTGGAGAGAACCTAATTGACAAGGTGTGGAGGGACATCTGAGCTAGACTTCAGTAACAGTGGCCTGAGATCTCACTGAAACAGGTCTTAAGAGAGATTCACTCCATGGGAATACAAGTGAACTCTGCTCGGGGGCACCCCCAAATCAGCAGCACCGGGGGAGGTGGGGGCTGGGAACCCACTCGGCAGTGATCTTGGGGATAAAAAGCTTCTGTGCGTCAAGAATGCAAGGAGCTCATCAGGGAGATCTGAGGTGACTGTGATAGCACCAAGAATATAGAGTTTCAGGTACCTTCAGTCTGCATGGCCCGGCCAAAACAGAAGCCCACAATCTGGAGCGAAGAGATTTGCAAGTTCAGGCACAGTGGAATGGTGCGGCAGAGAACAGAGTGTGCCAGGAGGGTATCCGAGGAGCAGATCTGTCTCTGACCTAAGGAGCTAGAACTCAAACCTGTAGGTGAGATCTTTGGGAAGAGATAGACCTGGGGCCCTTCCCAGGTGGCACAGGTTGTTGAAGACTTCACAGGTTCTAGAAGATGGTCTCGGCGTCCCTTCCCACTCTGAGGTCCATCAATCAAATGAGATTCCTCCACTAAAACACACCCAGTTTCCCCTTCCAAACATCTCATCCCATCTTTACAACCCACAAGAAACCCACTTCCCTTCCGTCCCTGCAGTGAGATCACAGATGTTACCAGTGGACTGAGGAAAACGGTATTTTCATCTCTCCGCCCCAGACTTGTTACCACACTCTCTTGGAGCCCAGCTCACTCCCACCTGGTGTTTTCACACTCAGGCTTGCCTGCTGCCAACCTGCTTGACAAAAGGTGGTCGGAGTGATCTCTGCAGAACAAGTCAGATCCTGTCATCTCTCTGCTTAGAGCCACTTTCTGACAAGTCCTCAGTCCTTGAGCGGCTTCCACGCTCTGTCTGATGACCCTAACCTATCCCTTAAACTACTTACCGAGTGCCCGCTGTAGTCCCCTGCTCTCTGCGTGGCAGACACACAGCCTCCTTTCTTCTCCTTGAAAGCCCTCCCACTCTCCTGTCTCCTGGCCTTTGTGTAGGTTGCTCCCTCTCTCTGGAAGGCTACACACACACACACACACACACACACACACACACAGGTGCCTCCCACTTTTCCTCTAGATTTCAGCTCAGAAGTGACCCAGTCCCAGCTCCATGCCATATGCCCTCACACATCCCTTCCTTTTCTGACCCATGTCGCTGTTGTAGGTGTGACTGATTATTTGTCAGCTTTCCCCCATTGGAGTGTAAACCCCTGATAGAGACCATGTCTTTTTTACTCTGAGCTTGTCTCTCTTACTTAGCACACACTAAGCCCTGCATATTGGGGTTTTAAAAGTTTACCTACTGGGACTGGGGATTTAGTTCAGTGGTGCCACCGCCTGCCTCACTATTGCCAAGTGCCATCGAGCAGAAAAGAAAGCCTGTGAAAACATTATATAGTGTCTTCAACCATCTTCTCCACCAGATCTGGCACTATGCAATTTCTGGCTCTTTTCCAAAGTCAAAATGACAATGAAAGGTTTTGAATCTCTTCAGGACATCAAGGCAGCCACAGGGGTGCAACTAAAGACTCACAAACAGCGAGGACTTCCAGAATTGCTTCAGAAAGTGGCAAGAAAGATGGGATCAGTGTGTTTGAAGTGAGGGGGATTAATGGCAATGTGTTTTACTGTAAAGTTTTTAATAAAATAAACATTCACCGTATATTTTGACCACACCTCTTAGAGATATTCAAGACAGAGCAAACCAGGAGGCTCTGAAGCTCCGGGTTGGAGGAAGGGGACACTTGGAAGGTTGGTGAGGGAGGCACTTTATTGCTTGCTTACAGGGAGCACAACCACAGTCTGCCTTGCCCTGTGCAGCGTGGCTGCTTTGGGGTGGTGAGGGGTGGGTTCACCTTTGTTACCAGTCCATTGTGGCCTGTTTGGAGGTATTGCATATGTCACTGGCCCTTCTCAGTCTTTCTATGGACAGTCTTGCATCTGAGTTGGCACAGGGTGTAGACCCAGGACTAAATGGTGAGCCGCTTCCAGGAGCATCTGTATGTCCAGAGCTGGACCAGTTCTTTTTCCAAAGCCATCAAAGATGGTGGTAACAATGTGTGATTTTCCTTTCCTTCCTTCTTCCCTCGCTCCTTCCCCTCCCTGTGGGTTTTCTTAGGGTTCCCTTCCTTTCTTCACTGCCTTACCATACCTCTGCTTGCTCACTTTTCTTCTCTACTGGAATTGTGAGGAGATCTGGGTATCTGGGCTGCGGATGAGCAGATGAGGTTGTGGATTTACAGTTGACTCTGGAGTGATGTAGGCTTTGGTGGGGTTGGAGTGGAGGTTAGGATGGGGTGAATATATTGTACAGGTGGGAAGGACACGGATAGGAGTCAGAAGGGAGACTTAAGGGTTCCTTTGAATAGTGTCCTGCCTAAAAAAGATATGTTGAAATCCTAACCCCCCAGTACCTGAGAATGTGACCTTATTTGGAAATAGAGGGGTTTTTTTCCCCCTGAGGTAATCAAGTTAGAAGTCATTAGAGTGGATTCTAACCCATTATGACTGTGTCCTTATAAAAAGGGGAAATCTGGGTACAACAACGCCATCTGCCAGGCGATCAGTGTGTGAGCCATTTCTAAAAGCTGGTGACCCTGGGAAGTTGGCAGCCTGTGAAGCCAGAGAGTCTCTGATACAAAGTCTGGCTCTTCCACTTAAGTGTGGGCACCCCATGTGCAGAGAAGAGTACTTAGTGCCACCCCGGGTCTTCTGATTCAGCTGGAGCAAGTTGAAAAACATGCAACTATAAGGCCTCTAGTAAGACTTCAGGAAAGCTTTTTACTTCTAGGTCACTCTCCGATAACCGCGAGCAGCACCTCCCCTCCCTGAATAACCTCCTTTTGGCCCAGAAGAATCTGGGCCTATTGAGAATAAAAGTAATTTGGCTTGAGCTAAAAGAGTTGCCAGAGTTAGGCATGATGACACAGGCCTGCAGTGCCAGCATTCTGGGAGGTTGAGACAGGAGGATCCCTAATTCAAGCCTAGTCTTAAAGTAAAAAATAAAAGAGGCAGGGATGTAGCTCAGTGCAAAGGCCCTGGGTTCACTCTAGAGTACACACACACACACACACACACACACACACACACAATCTACTAGGTGGGTCGGATATAGCATGTGGGATGCTGCAGTGAGCTGGGTCTGTCATCTTGGCAGAAACATGCAAGTACTCAGTCCAGAGACTGTTGTACGGCAAAGGCCAGTACCATCAGAACATGCACAATGTAAAGAAGAAAACACCTGGACCAAAATGCCTCTGGTACAGTTATACACACAGCGCCTTTCTGAACCTCTGCTCACCTCATGGCTATACTTTAGAAAACAAAGCTCGTGAATTCTACCTGTCCCTTACTTCTTAGGTTCCACTTATCCCCAGAGATGTCAGGCTGTGGCAGGGGACTTTGGGTCCCAGCCCTGGCATCTTCTGTCTGTGCCTGCCATTGTCCCAGACCCTCGGGTGTGCCTAGGCCAGGGACACGACAGCTGCTTTGTCACATTCTGAGACAGTAGGTTTGTCATACGGGCTTCCAAACTGACTGGACCAGAATCACCAGTGACCGAGTACAGCGGCCAGAGACTTGATCATAGCACTAGGCTGGCTGAAGGTCATAGGCTTGTCACAGCAAGATCATAGCAGGAGTCTTGTTACAGGACAGAAATGACTCTCCATGGTGTGCCTGTGAGGACCCAGGCCTCCCCAACCTGTGGCTGGTGTTCCATTCTCTTAACTGTCCTGTTTTTAGCTTGGCTTCTCCTTTCTCAGCCATCTCCTCCGTTTTCTGAGGCCTTTTTCTTTTTCCCTTCCTCTCATACTCCTTTTCCCTCAGGAAACAATCCTGATGTGCCATAGACACTGTGAACAGTGTCTGCGCAGGATGCCACAGGGGTGTTTACACCTCCCCAGCCCAGCAGCCCCTTTGAAGCCCCGTTCCCTGTAATGCCATAGCATTGGCACCCTTTAAAAACCCAGTGCTGGATGCCAACATTTTAAAGCCTTAGCACCCAGCTGCTTTTCTTCTTCTCCTCCTTCTTTCCTTCTCTCTCCTCACCTCTCCTTCTCTCTCTCTCTCTCTATCCCTCCCTCCTTTCCTCCATCCCTCCTTCTCTGCCTCCTGTCACCACAAATCAGGTGGCTCTGCTCTACCACATGCTCCTCACGATGATGTTCTGCCTCACCACAGGCCCAAGAGCAATGGAACCACATAACCATGGCCTGGAACTTCTGAAACCATGAGCCAAAACAAACCTTTGCTCCTTTAAACTTATTTTCTCGGGTTGTTTGTTACAGCGACACAACCACAGACTCAGACTTGAGCTCAAACTGACAAAGAAAATAAGAAACAAAGTGTGTTGCCAGCACGACCCTGAGCGTGCAGAACTGCGATGCCCAAGTAACAGAGCACTGAGTGCTGCTTTGGTGGTGAACATAGGAAGGTTCAGGAAAGATGCTGGGGCAGGGATGGGAGTGAGCGGGGAATAGCCCGCACAGTAGCAGACACCTGTGTCCCAAAGGATGGCTGATGTTAGCCAGGAGAAGGCACCTGGAGGGGAGAGCGTTCCAGGTAGAGGAAACAGCCCAGGAAGAGGTGGAAAGAGGAGAAGAGACCGTGTGTTAAGCATGCCCTCACAGCCCGATAGATTGCATGTGGTTTTCTAGCTTTTCTTGCCCAGGCTTCTGACATGCCGGTCTGCTCTGGGGCAGCAGTGGTAGAAGCCACCACCAAGCAGGCTCCAGCCTCTCTCCTTTCTATCACAGCTTCTTCTCAAATATTCCACTTTGACTGAAGTGCAGCTTGGGGCATTGTCAACATGTTGGCGGGAGAGAAAGACGCAAAGCCCATGCCCACTCTCAGCGGGGCAGCATCCAGGGGAACAAATGCAAGTTATTATCTCAATAAATTGTCCCATGGTACTTATCTGAATCTCCAAAGGCATTGCCTAGACATAAGGCCTAGGCCACGGTAGGAACTTAATGAGGGTCTGGATAAAAAGTGAAAATTAAAACTTGTCTGTTTCAGCTTGTACCCTGAAAACACCTGGAAGATTCCACTCAAATAGATTTAGTCATCATTAAGATAGTTTCCTGGCCGGTGTCTTGTAAAGCACCTTGGAGAAGGGAAGCTTTTTTAATGTGTACAAATTCATATGATCTAGTGATGGTCCTGACAGAGGCCTGTACCTTTTTCTATATTTTCTCATTCAATTCCTTAAATGGAGTAAGTTGATCAAGCATAAGATGCAAATTTTGAGAAGTCAAGGCAGTCTGAATAGTCACATGAAGGACATCAAGAAGCAAGTTTTTTTTTTTTTTTTTTGGTACCTGGGATCAAACTTGGGTCCTCATGCTTGGAAGGCAGGCGGCGGTACCGCTGAGCTAAATCCCCGGCCCCAACAAGCAAGTTTTAAGATAAATTTTTAAGAACAAGTTACAGAGACTAAGGAAAGATATAATATACAGAGTTATATCTTTTCCACCCAAAGATGTTGAATATAGCATGTAAGAGAGTCATTAGCATCCTATCTGTATAATTTATGGATACTTGTTACTCTATTTGTAAATTACTTATAAGTAGATTGTTCCAAATACAATCGTTTTTTTTGTTTGGTTGGTTGGTGGTGTTGTCCCACCCCACCCCACCCCCGGCCGCACACACATACTGGGGATTGAAGTCAGGACCTTGCACTCTCAAGGCAGGCAGCGGCACCACAGAGCTAAATCCCCCGCCCTAAATACAATAGTTTTTTGAAACAAGACTTCTTTTTCTTCATCTCTTCCTTGGTGCAGTTTGAACCCACCCCCACTTTGGTGAGAGTGCTGACTGAGCTTTCATCTGTATAAAACGAGTATCAGAGGGCTCATGTGTGCTTTTACTTTAAAGAAAATACTCTCCTTGTGTTTCTTTCACAGATCACATGGCCAAGGAGCCAGTGGAAGACACAGACCCCAGCACTTTCTCTTTTAACATGGTAGGTCACACATGTGCCATTTGTAGCCACATCCCTTGTTTTGCTTTTTTTCTCTTTTGTTACTTCACATTTTCTTTACTGAGTTTTTGCACAAGATCAGAAACCCACAGTAAGATTTTCTGTCTTTATCTGGTTTTCTCTGTGGCAGAATAAACGATGGGTTTCTCCGGGCCGGAAATGGTGTGTGTTGAATCCAATCCCTGTTCTGTATGTACCGGAAGTGATCTTAGATTTTGGAAAGTCTTTGTGTACTTGTGTACTTTGAATACTATTGTTCTTTTATTTATTCTTTCTCAAAATTCCAACTATCTAGGGCTGAGGATTGAGCTCAGTGGTGCTGTGCCTGCCTCATAAGTGCAACGTCCTGAGTTCAATCCCCCATACAAAAAAAAATCAAACTATCTACTGTGAGACTGAAGGTAAAACAGGACGATTTTCCCGGCACTGGGCAGAGAAGGGGACATACTGATTTGCCTCTGTTAGCACCTTCAATCCCTGGAGCCCTGGCCTTTCCCACCCTCCAGTTGGGGCCCACTGGTTGCTGTGAAGTTATCAAAGATGTCATGTGCATTGGTGTTTTTCTTCCCAGCACCCTGTGAGGTGGTTGGCAGCCGTTCCTGTCCCATTGCACGGGGGTACGGAGACAGGGAGAAGGCGTGGGCCACACATGGACCACAGATCCACCACACCCTCCTTGCCGTGATGTTTCTGCCTCACCACAGGCCCTGAAACAATGGAGCCAAGAGACCGTGGACTAGAAACTCCGACTTCATGAGCCAGAATAAACCTTTTTTTTGTGTGTGTGTTGATTTTCTCAGCTACTTTGTCACAGAGACAGAAAGCTGACCACATAGGTCAGCTTTTCCATTGCTGGAGAAAATCCTTGACATCTTAAAAGAGGAGAGGTTTGATTTGGCTCATGGTTTCAGAGCTTTGTGTCCATGGCCAACTGACTCCGAGGCAGGAACATCATGGCAGGGGTTGTGGCAGCCACGAAGTAGAGCAGCGGAGCAGTGCCAGAAGCAAAGAGCCTGGACCAGATAGAAAACCCCAGTCACACTTCCATAACCTGCCCAGTCACACCCAGAAGTGTGCTTTGCTAACCTCCTAGACTTAATCAAGTCAACAGTTAAAATGAACCGTCACCTGGACACAGAAGGGTTCTTCCCTACAGGCATCAGAAGGATCATTGTCCAGCTAACACCTTAATCCTGGATTTCCAGCCTTCAGAACAGCGACAGAACACACACGGTCCCTAGGCCACCCAACTGGTATTCTGCTAGGACAGCCCTAGAAAGCCAACAAGAGGAAAGCTGTGGAAACTCTATTCTCGGTATGGACAGATGATGAGAGGAGGCCGTAGCCTACTTCCTTCAACTAGGCTCTACTTCCTACCGTGTCTGCCACCTCCCAGCAGTCCACTGATGAGATCAGCCTTCAAGGCACAGTCACTTCCCACAGCCCTACCCCTGCTCGCTGCTGCATCGGAAAGCAAGCCCTCGACGCCTGAGCCTCGGAGGCGATTTCAGATCAAACCCTAACCACCACCCCTCCACCGCTCCCCTCCCCTGGCTTCCTCTAACTGCTGGTGGTGGTTGCATGCAATCCTGGATGCTCCTTGGCTTTTAAGTGCAACATGTAGTCTCTCACTTTTTAGTACGTGGTCATCTCTCTCTGTGTGCCTTATTTCTATGACTTTCCTCCTCCTCCTCCTCCTCCTCCTCCTCCTCTTTCTTCACCTCTTCTTTCTCCCCTTCCTCCCTCTCCTCTTCCTCTTCTTCTCCTCCCCCACTCCTCCTCCTCCTCCCCTTCTTCCTCTTTTTTGTGTTGTGCTGGCACTTGAACCCAAGGCCTCATGCATGCTAGGTAAGTGCTCCACCACTGAGAGTGGATGTAAGGATCCACAACCCTCTCTTCTCTTGTTATAAGGACACCAGTCGCGCTGGCTGAGGGTCCACCGTACTATACTATGACCTTATCTTAACTAATTATACCTATAACCCTATATCCAAAAAAAGTCACATTCTGAGATGTGAGGGGTCACTATGTCAATATATTCTTTTTGTTGTTGGTGGTGGTTTTTTGAGACAGGGTCTCACTATGTAGTTGAGACTGACCTGGAACTCACTGTGTAGCCCAGGCTGGTCTCGAACTCACAGCGATCCTCCTGCCTCAGCCTCCCGAGTGCTGGGATTACAGGCGTGTGCCACCACGCCTGGCCAACATATTTTAGGGGACATAACCCATAGCATCCTGCTGCCTGCAGGCTTACATGTCCACTCCTTACTGTGACAGATGAGGTCCTCCATGACCTTGTCTTGACATCTGCTGCTCACCCACTGTGTGCGGCTCATGTAGCTCTTTGCTGTCCCTTAAATTCTCCTTGCCCTCTCACCTTCCCGGAACACCAATCCTCTGCGCCCTCTGGCAGGAAAGTGTCCCTGCTTCCTCCCAGAGTGAACTCCTGTGCATCGTCCCATTGAGGTTCGGGCATCTCCTCATCCACAGAGCCTTTGCGGCCTGGGGCCCTCAAAGGTCCCCTTCCCCGTGGCTTGGTCCCTGTGGTTATCTCTAGATGGGATCTCTGGCTTGTCTGACTTCCCACCACACTGGGCTGCCCATTTACCCACATGCAGAGCCACACATGCAAGACAGGCAGCCACTAATACTTGATGCAGCAAGCTTCCTGAGACCTTGGGCCCGTCCCTTCGCTTCACGTTCGTGCTCCTTGCAAACTGGCTCCATCATTCCATGCTCATCCCTGTCTCCTTCTATCCACCTCCAGCAGATTCCTCTACTGCCGCAATTCCTTCCTCCGCCTGCTGCTGTTCCACTCACTGGCCCTTGCTCCTGCTATGTCTGCCCTCTGCAGTGATCTTGCTCCTTCCTTGGTTCCTTCCTTCTGAGTCCTGGTTTTTGCTTGGACATCCATTTCTCCCGAAGACGCACACTTGCTCCCACCTGTGTCTGTCCAGGGGGACGTTCTGTAATCTTCACTCGACCCTGCATCAAAATCTCTGAAGGGTCCCACAGTCTAGCTGAAGGAGTAGACAGGAGCCTTCCACAGCAGTCTGAAAGGGTGTGACCCCAGGATGTGGTCCACACTGTGGGGAGCAGCAGTGAGAAGAGTGGTGGGGAATTAATTCTGGTTTACTTACTGATTTTTGTTAGGGAGGAGTTGGAAGCTTCTAGAAGTTCTAAAAATTCCCATAGGAACTCAAGGAAGGCATCAAAATAAAATCCTTGACTCCGTGTTTACGTCTTTATCTTCTTTGTCAAGGAAGGCATGGGAGAGACCTGCAAGAAATTTGAAAGGAAGTTTGAACCCTTGTTCAGATTGGAGGGTTGGGAACACTGAGCACATTCTCACCCCCCTCGTGGAAGCTTCAGAGGATGGCTGCGTTTTTAATTGGAATAAGTTTTCAGAACATTAGATGCCTACAGATAGATGTGAACAAATTAAATAATGTGTCACTGCAAGAACATTTGCAATTTGAATTCCCTTTAACAGGTGGGTGTCTTAGTCCCTTCGTCATCGCTGGGACCCAATACGTGACACCCACAACGTAAAGGAGAGATTTATTTGGTTCAGTTTCCAGGGGCTTTAGTCCCTGGCTGTTTCACTCCAAGGCAGAAGCACCGTGGTGAAAGTCCTGGCAGAGGGAAGCTGCTCATCTCATGGCAGCCAGGAAGCAGAAAGAGAAGGGAGGAGCCAGGGACAAGAACACAGGCTTCCAGGTCACGCCCCCAGTGACCCGCCTGCAACCAGGCCCCACCTGCTAACAGCACAGTGAGCTTCCAAGTCACGAATGGATGAGTCCACTGAGGAATGCAGAACCCCCACGATGCAGTCACCTTCCAGTAGCCCACCTCTGAGCACACGTCTTTCTTTAGGAAGACATTTTAGACTTCAAGCGTAACACAGGCTTACCCTCAACAAGTGTCTTGAGGACTGTGCATAAGTGTGCATAATTAGTAACTGATCTTTAGATACTTGCGCAATTAACAGCTCAGTTACCTTTAAGATCCAGTTCTAGGATTCAAAGGCAATAGTAAGCACTGCCCTGAACATGCACTCACTGACCCAAATGACTGTCATAGAAATGGTGGGAAGAAACGGGTCTGTTCCCACAAGGCATGGAAAACAAAAGCCTCTTGATTTCAAGCTGCAGGAAGTAGGCAGGGGGGAAAGCACAGCAGAAGAAAGGAAGTGTGGTTTAGTGGTCAGAGCCAAGAAAATTAGAGTAAAGCTTATTCTACTTTGGGTTCCAACATTAACTTCTTGTCAGCCTGGATTTCACATCTATAAACTGAGAATAAAAACAGTCAGTGGGGCAGGCCTATTGACAAGTCCGAGGCTAACCATTTCCAACGCTTTAAATCGAAACCATGACTTTCCCAGGACAAAGCGTTCTTTCACTTTTATCTTATACTTTGACATTTAAAAATAACTTTTTCTTTTGTTGGTCTTTACAGTCAGACAAATATCCCATTCAAGATACGGGACTCCCTAAAGGTATGTACAGTTAATGTGACTACTTGAACTTATGATTGATTTAATATCTCAAACAAAGCACTAGTCAAAGTAATTTTTCATTATTGAAAGTGGTAAATCAGAAATTCCCTGATAATTTATTTAACTCGTGGCTTGTTACACGCTTACCTCAGAAATGAATTAAAATGTGTAAATTATTTTATACCAAATGTTACGTTAAATTCCTGTGGTTTTTGCTTGTGTGTTACTGGGGATTGGACGTAGGGCCTTCACACTGAGCTATATCCCCAGCACTTCTTTTTTATTTTGAGAAAGTGTCTTGCTAAGTCACTAAGTTGCCCAGGCTAGGCTTGAAATTGTGATCCCCCTGCCTCGGCCTCCTAGAGTACTGGAATTACAGGTGTGTCACCATGCCTGGTTGCCTCTGGTGTTTTCATCAGAGTCCTGTAAGATTGTCTGGACTCTGGGTTCAGGTGACAGAGCCTAACTCAAGTTTGTTTAAAAAGGCGGGGGTTCCTGAGCACTGATGGATGCAAGCGTGTAAGGATGCTCTCGGGCTGTTTCTCCACCTCAGGCTCAGAGGTTCTTCTGTGTTGCCTCCATTTTCAGGCAGGATTTCCCCACACAGAGGGAAAGGCGCCGCCCAGCAGTGCCAACATCAGGCTACGGTGTTCACTGTGGCAGAGAAGTGGCCCGAGCATCTGTAGTAGTTTTCAGGTTGACGGGGGCAGCTTAGGTTCATCATAGGCCTGTCCCTGAATCAACTCCTGCCAGCAGGAGGCCTGGGGACATTGGCCAACTCTGAGCCTTGGGATCAGGAGGGAGAGGGCATGATGAAGGCTATATCCGAGCCACAGGAAAGGGTTCCCTGTGGCTGGACAAAGAAGCAAGGGACAGCGAACCAAAACAGCTGCCTTTTACAACTCACAGTCTCAGGCTTAGGCACGGTGCAGACCACAGAGGTGGCTGGGCCCTGGCTTTCCAAAATCTCTGCTGCAGGGCGGGCTGCAAGGCCACCTTCTAGGATGAGGGCCAAATTTCTGTGTGTCACCCTGGAGCTCTGCTGATAACCTGGAGATGAAGGGGGCGGGGGGGCAGTCACATGCGTCTTCAGAGCTGGTGAGGCCCCTGCCTTCCTGGTCACCATGGCAAGGTGGGTCTGCCTAGCCCCTGCTCCTGTGGGTTTCCCTGGGCGACCCCAACATGGTGGGAATGGGAGGGACCTTCCCACATGGGCCAGTCTGTGGTTAATTCAGGGTTCAGCCAAAGCTCTGCTCCTCTCCCGCCCATATCCCCAGCCTCTCCTCCTGGTCCTGGGAAGTGACATCATTAGGGTACCCTTACTTTTTCTTTCCCAGACGTGGCCCTAGGGTGATGATGGTGTGGAGATTGCCACCTGGTTATGCTGGGAGAGGTTTCCAGCAATCCTTCTTCCCCTTTGCCCTCTCTTTGAAGGAGCCCTGAGTCTCAGAGTCCCTGAGCTGGGACTTGATCTCAGCAGGCAGTGAAAAGTGCAGGTCTGGCAGCAGGGGTGGGTAGGAGGCCAGTATGGGCTGGTTCTTGGACCTCTGTTTGCATTCAGAGGAGCTGTTTAGAATGCAGATCTGTGGGTCTGGGATGGGGTCTAGGAATCTGCACTGTAGCCCACACCAGTGTGGTTGGAATGTAGACCCTACCTGGGATGCTTCCAGGAATGTAGAAGGGAGAATCAAACCCATGTTCAACAGCTTGGCTTAAGCAGCCTCGGCAAATGACTCCAGGTCTCAGGGTCTCTGTGTCCTCTTCTCTGAAGTGGAAAGGGCCAGGTTAGCATTCCCCTTACAGGGTGCTTGTGCGAATTACTGAGTGGGGTCTAGAACTGTGCCTGGCACACACAAGCATTGAACAGGGTTGGAGGGACAGTCAGAAATGTGGAAAATCAGGGTGGAGGTTTCAGTAGTTCCTGAGCAGAGGGGTTGCCCTGGTCGTCTACCTCCACGTATTTTCACTATCAACCTTGAATGAGATTTCTTTTTTTGAAAAAGAGATGTTGCTTAGCAATCTGATCCCACGCTTCCTAGGTTTTGCCTAGAATTTGAGTTTACAGAACCTAAATTAAAATTATTACAGATTTGCAAGTGGCTCTGAAAACTATCTCAGACCTTTCTTTTGTTCTTATTCATGCTGAAAAATATTAAATGCGTAATTTCTTATCTCCACAGAAATGCATCATTTTATATGTAAATGAACCATGGTTAGAAGTTTAGAATGTTACTCCAACAATTGCGTTCAATAATATAATAATGTAATGTCTCATAGTATTTCTTTTGAACGTCACAAATGGAGCCAATACAATCATTAGATGATTATGGTAATTTTATCATTAAGTTGTTTTCAGAGAAAGAAAATCTATATGAATTAGTGAAGAGACTAATTTTTAGAACTAAAAGTAAATGTATCCTAATTATATTAAATACCAAGTAGGAGAACATTCAAGTGAATTTTACTTTATTTAATAGAGGAGTAATATATAATTAGCTTAAATAATTTCCATATGGTTTAAAAGTTCTCAGCTTCATTTTCTTAAGCAAATTAAGCATGTTTCACAAAGTCGGTGTGTACGACTAGTATATTTCTACTTTATTCATAAACAGCATAAAGCTATTCTTTGTTTGCTTTTTTGCAGTACTGGTGATTGAATCCAGGGGCTTTGCTCTAAGCTATAGCCCTAGTCCATTGATTGATTGGTTGATTGATTGATTGCTTGAGACTTAAATCAGCCTGCTTTAGTAACAGACAGGCATATGCCACCACATCTGGCTTCATAATAAAGTTATTCTTTCACACAGGCCAAACTAGAGTGATTTTAAAGATGGCTTTATCATAAGTCCCCTGTGGAGATCCAGGGTAATTTCAGCAGCTGGTATCTGATTGGTCAGTCGAACTGCTTTCTCACTGGGACCAAGTGCAGAGCTCCTGCCTCAGTCTACCCCCTCCTCAGCAGCCTCAGGGGTTCATTCTACTGCTACTTCTGCCAAGTGTCTGCAGCCGCTGGACTCAGGCCTCTTGTGTAGTGGGGATTGTCTTGCCCTACATAGCTCCTGCTCCCTCATAGAAGCTGCCGGCATGAGCGTTCCAAAAGGAATGTGGCTCTTTTTTACATTGGAAAGAAAAAGATGTGTTTGGAAAAAGAATTTTGACTTTTGAGCCACTGTTCCCAGAGGCAGAAAACTGTCCATCGCTAAGGACTCACACAAATACATCAAGATTTGATTTTCTTCATTTTATTTGGTCTACCTGCTCTTTCTTTTCTTACACTGTTCAAAAAATTTATAGTGCATTTACAAGCTAAAGAGAGGCAAGGTACACTGCGGGATTTGGATGCTATTGGCATTTTAGGCACCTGGAGCCTGCATTTTAAACAAGCTCCGCTGATGATGCTTCCTCCAGGGGTACCAGTGGATCTCCCGGAGGCAGGGTCACATACAGGGAATTGGCCCCCATTAGCAAGATTCCCCGTTTGGGTGCTGGTGAGCAGTGGGCTCAGCAGAGCTCTGTGCTCTGGCCAGGAGAGTGGTGGGTACCCAGCATTGCACCCCCATGCTTTCCACCAGACCCTAGGCCTCAGTGCCCTTGGGGTAGGGAACACAGGCAACAGGAAGGGGCAGAGCAGCCAAGGGGACAGGCAGGTGACTGCCTTTCCTGAATGACACGAGCCTAGTGCCAGGCAAAATCCCCTCTGTGAGGTGAGCACAGTGGCCTGTACCCGCGCTGGGATGCCCTCTCACAAGCCATGTCTAGGACGGTGCCAGGCACAGGTGGCCAGTGTGCTCACCACCCAGAGAGCTCTAACCTGGCCAACGCCGGCTGGGTACAGCTGGGAGGCCAGAGACCACCTGCCAAATGCAGCCGGGCTGACAGGACGCCACAGTGGGGTCTGCTTAGTCCACTGAAGTTTTTATCCTGGGGCAGGGACATTTTAGATCAGAAGAGAAGTTAGACACCCCACAAAGGTAGCACGGTGGCTCATAGGCCCAAGTTCAAGTTTGCTGGCCCAGTGTATCAGTAAAGTTGGCCAAGAGCAGTTAATCATATCTGAGCGAAAGTCCGTCACCATGATAGAACCATTCACCAGCCAGTTGGTTTGATTGCCTTCTTGGTACCCTGGTGATGAGGGAGAGATCCCAATCTGGTGCTGTGGTGATGGCCGCACACATGACACTGGCACTGGACAGATGAAACCCACAGCTCTTTGTGAGGCACATACGCTTACAGCCTGAGGACTATGTCAGGCCCTGGAGCAGAGTGGACAGCCAGAGGCTGTGGGAGGTAGGCTTTGGGGAAGCAAAAGGGTGGGGTGTCCCTGGTTACCGCCAGTCAAGGCAGCCTGTGACATTGAGCCTTAAGTTTAGGTCTTACAGTAGCATGGGTTCTGTGCTTTCTTTTATCAAGCTTTGTGTCTCTTTCCCTCCTAGCTGAAGAGTGTGAAACTGTTACTTTGAACTGTCCACCAAATTCTGATGAGCAACATCAGGTAAGAATAATTTCAACTATGTGTTACCATCTTAGGTATACGATAATCAAACTGGAACTTTTTAAGGAATGATTTGATAGAGTTTTAAAAACAAAGAATGAGGGCCGGGGATTTGGCTCAGGGGTTCCGCTGCCTGCCTCGAAAGCACAAGGGCCAGAGTTTGATCCCCAGTATAAAAAAACAAAAAACAAAGAATGAATAGCAGGATTTCCTGGTCATGAAAGAAACTGGAAAATAATCTTTAAGTATTCCAGTAAGATAGCATGTCTGCACAACTTTTATTATTTCTGATAACTGGTAGCTTTAGCCCATTTCTTGAAATAAGTGTTTATCTGCATGCCAAAAACAGCATCAGTATTGGTGAGACAGGAAGGAAAATCGTTCTTTCTTTTTACATGCAATTGGCATGCTGTGGTGGGAAAAAATTACTTTTAAAGACAAAATAGTGTGAATGGGTAGTGTGACAGAACATTTTTGTAATAGTTTATGAAACTTACTTTTTTCAGATTCTAGAAGTCAAACTTTGGCATATTAGTCTTCATTGTCTTTTCCCAAGAAGCCTGTTTATTCTGTTCTGACTTTAAGAGACTAAAGCTCAGATTGTGGGGGAAGTGGGATTTCGCTGCTCCCCTTTGGCGGGACCTCCTTTTCAGGCTTCTGTGGGTCACTTCAGTTACTTCTCCTCTGGTCCAGTTCACCTTTGTTTGCCCTCACCCAAAGCTCATTAGCAAAACTGCACGATGGCTCAGATCTGCTGAATGTCAAGTGGAGCGTTAAAGGTCTCAGAAAGCATGTGTTGCCTCCGGACAGGCTGGTTCATACCTGTTCAGTTCATACGCCAAAGTTGATTTTGAACACTTCTCTTTAGTCTTTCTTTAAAAACATCAGTCTATTTTTAGTACAGTCATGCTTGGGTCTTTTAATTACCTCTGTGATGCAACAGTTTTATAATAGTTGATAAAATAAGCCATTTAATTTTAAAGCATGGCTCTCTTAAAAACTGCCTGTAGTGCTGTTTTTTTCTTTTGGGGATTTTAACCGTTAACAGCGAATATGGGATTCGCCCTCTTTAGTTCTGATGCTCCGCTTTTTCCTTCAAATTATAAATCTAGTGATTGACTTCTGTACTGATAGAATTTAAACTAGTTCACTAAACCAGAGGTATAAATTTTTTCTTTTTTGTAAGCTTCAATTTCTTTAACAAAGTTTTGCTCATTCGTTTTTTAAAAAATATGATACAGATTTCCTTAAAGGTAAAAGAGTGCTGCATTTTTTTGTGGTCGTTGTTGTTTAATTTGTTTTTAGGGAAATTCCAACAGTGCTTTAGATAAGGGACTGAAAATACATTATGATACTAGTCAGTATTTTTCCAACTTTAATGTTACAGTCCTGGGTGTATTAGTAGAAACTATCCTAAAAGATGAAAATATATTTATCAACTTAAAAAAAAGGAGGACCGAGAGGCCTATTTGAGATTTTTAAAGTTCTAGTTTAAAACAGAATGCCTTCTCTAAAAAATAGGACTGTAAGCTAGCTACTTCAGTTGGTTATTTCTTTGTATAATCTGTAGGATTTGTTCTAACTGCTGGATACCCAGAAAAATTCTTTGAAACCAACTTGGCACTGAGAACAAAGAAAACTCACGAGGGAAGAAACGTTTAAAAGAGAAAAAGAGAAAGCAACCCACCCTCCATTTTCTATAGTTTACACATTAAAAGCAAGCTGAAAATGATTCTTGTAATTTGAAAACTAAAATCCACTTTCACTAAAACTTAATTCCTGCTGCCTTTCCTTGAATCCTGAAGAAGAAAAACATTGTGGTTTTAATGGCAGAAATTAAAGTCTCAGGCAAAATCTTACGAAGAACATTCAACTTTTAGTCATCTAAAATCAGTATCCCATATCTGGATTGTTCCTCCAGTTGATTACAACGGATATTTTTTAAGCATATACTCTGAGAGACTTGGACTGAGGTGGTTTTTGTTGTTGTTGTTGTTGTTGTTGTTGTTTTGGTGTTTTTGTTTTGTTTTGCTTTGGTACTGGGGATTGAACCCGGGGCCTTTCCACTGAGCTAATCCCCAGCCCTTTTATTAACATAGGGTCTCACTAAGCTGCAGGTTGTACAGGCTGGGCTCAAACTTGCAAGCATCATGCCTCAGCCACCCAGAATGCTGGGATTATAGGGCATATACCACTATGCCTGGCCATTCTGCCTGCCTGTCTGTCTGTCTGTCTGTCTGTCTCCCTCTCCCTCTTTCAGAGCTAAGGATAGAATGCAGGGCCTTGCACAATCAAGACAAACGCTCTACCACTGTGCTGCACCCCGGCTTTTGGTCTGTGCATTTTTGGATGTGAAAAGGCAGGAGGGGAAGACAGGGATAGAGAACCCAGGCAAAATTTATACACTTGCTGGAGATGAGTACACACGAAAATCAGATTCTAGGGTATAAGCATGGCTCATGTGTGTAAGTGATTTCCAAGATGCTTTATGTTGAAGACATTTTCTGTAATCCTTTTCGAACATAACATTGTGATTACACACACAGGTGTATGGCTAATGAGGGTAACACCACATTTGTAGCCAAGAACCCGTGCCAAGGAGAGTCTGAACTAACACTAAAAATAAGAAAACTAGTAAATATGAGGATGCTAAGCTGAAATTAGGGGTTATGGAAAGGGTGATATTTTCTCTATGATGTTTAGCCTTTTAAAACTAAAGTTTTAGAAACCACATTAATTCTTGGCTCATTTCGTTACTACAGAGGTGTTGTACTAATGTAAGAAATTAATAATAAGAGAAACTATGCACTAATGTAAGAAGTTAATAATAGAAACTGTATGTAGACACAGAGTTCCTCTATACTATCTCATTAAATTTTCCCTTTCTTTCTTTCTTTCTTTTTTTTTTTTTTTTCTGGTGCCAGGGATCAAATTCAGGCCCTTGCACTTGCAAGGCAGGCAGCAAAACCACTGAGCTAAATCCCCGGCCCTCATTAAATTTTCTGTAAATCTGAAACTATTCTAAAATTTAAATCATTTTTTTTAAAACACACTAAGGAAAATTTAGAATTTAGGAAGATGAAATAACTCATCCACATTCCACCATTCTAATACAACTGTGTTGGTCACTGTGGTACATTTTCATGGGCGCCGTTATAAAAAAACCTGTTTGCAAATAATCTTATATTGTAATTTTTATATCCCGGCCATGTTATTTACTGTATCACAGGGGTTTTATCCATTTGCTCACTTGGGGTCTTGCCATCGTCACACTGCACCATGGCCCTGCGGCCATCACAGGCCAGTGCAATAATGATCTGATCATCTGTGAAGTGAAAGTGAGTCTAGGGCTTGAGAGCCAGGCTGAGGATCCTCCAGGAGGAGGGATGGTGTGAGCAGAGGCTCTGAGGACAGGGTGACAGAGGACTGGAGCAGAAGCGGTGTCCTGGGAGAGCTCCGGTGAGAAGCCGGCAGCTCAGTTGGGGCCAGAGTTCCAGAGCCTTTATTCGAAGACAATAGTAGGAGAAGGTATCACTCCTTGGCCTTTTGGCTAAGATCAAGTGTAGTAGCAGAAGGTACTAGGGTTTTTTTGTTTGTTTTGGTGTCGGGGCTTGAACTTCGGACCTTGCGCTTGTGAGGCAGGTGCGGTGCCACTGAGCTAAATGCCCCACCCGAAGGTACTAGGGTTTTTAAGTGATGATCCCGCAGTTTATATAGGCAGTGGAAAAAGAAGGTGAGAACTCTAAATCCACAGAAGCCCAAGGCTCCGTGTCCTCCTGCGCTCTGAGGCCCCATCTCTACTGGTGGATGATCCGTCATTCTTCTACTCCCTACTGGTAACCTAGAATCAGCCCTCCTTTGTTTAAAAAAAAATTTGATACAGTTTATTCTTTAGAGGAGTTTCAGGTACACAGAAAAACTGAGTGGCAGGAACAGAGGTCTCCTGTTTAACCTCTACCCCTCATACACAGCCTCCCGCGTGGTCAGCATCCACCACACTGGAGCACTTGTCATCAGTGAATCCACGTGGACACATCATCGTCACCTGAAGTCCACGGGTGTTCTTAGGGCTCCCGTTTGGACCCTGCCTTTGTGACTTTGGACAGATATCTAATGTCTTGTCTCTGCTATTATAGGCTCATATCGAATACTTTCACTGCCCTACAAATCTTTTATGCTTTGCATATTCATCCTTCCCTTCCTCTAGCCCCCGACCACCTCTGACTGCCTTACTGTCCCCATAGTTTCGCCATAGGGTTGTTTTCCACGGCATTTTTATACTTAGTAATACACAAATAAGATTCATTTGTGTCAAGCCAGGTGTAGTGGCGCACGCCTGTAATCCCAGCACCCAGGAGGCTGAGGCAAGAGGATCTCTGTGAGCTTGAGACCAGCCTGGGCTACATAGTGAGTTCCGGGTCAGTTTCAACTACATAGTGAGACCCTGTCTCAAAAAACCAACAACAACAAAAAAGATTCATCTGTGTCTTCATGGTTGATGGCTCATTGATTTTTAGTACTGAGTAATATTCCATTGTGTGAATGTACCAGTTGATTTATGCATTTAGCTCTGGAAGGACATCTTGGTTGCCTCAAAGTTATGAGTAGAGCTGCTATAAACATCCATGGGCAGCATTTCATATAAGTGTTCAGCTGAATAAAGGCCAGGGAGTGTGACTGCTGAATAATTTGGTGAGAGGGAGTTTCGTTGTGTAAGAAAATGCCAACTGGTTTCCAGAATGGCTGCTCCATTGTAATTCCTGCAAGCAGTGAATGCAAATTCCTGTTGTTCCGCATCCTTTCCAGCATTTGGTGTTGTCAGTGTCTGAATTTTTGCCATTCTAGGAGATGTGTAGTGGTTGTCTTGACAACATGTGATATGAAGCCTCTTAATATGCTGAGTTGCCATCTGTATCTTCTTTCATGAGATGTCAATTCAGGTCTTTTGCCCATTTTTTTCATTGGTTGTTTGCGTTCATATCGTTGGGTTTTAGGGTTTCCTTAGATATTTTACGTGACAGTCCATTATCAAATAAGTCTTTTGCAAATATTTTTCTCCCTGTCTGTCTTTTCTTCTCATTCTTTTGGCAGTGCCTTTTGCAAACCAAGAGTTTTTACTTTTTTTTTTCTTTTGGTGTGAAGGTTCGAACTCAGGACCTTGCTGTGGCCAGGCAGGCGTGGCATCACTGAGCTACATCCCCAGCCCTGCAGGGCATGGTGGCACATGCCTGTAATCCCAGCACTCGGGAGGCTGAGGCAGGAGGATCGCTGTGAGTTCAAGACGAGCCTGGGCTACATAGTGAGTTCCAGGTCAGTCTCAACTACATAGTGAGACCCTGTCTCAAAAAACAAAAACAAAAACAAAATACATCCCCAGCCCTGAGAATTTTTACTTTTAATGAGTTCCCTTTTATCAGTATTTTCTTTCATAGGTCCTTTGCTTTTGCATTTAAAAAGCCATAGGTTTTCTCCTACGTTGTTTGCATTTTACTTTGAGGTCATGCGCACAGGCCCAGTTGTTCCAGCACCACTGAAACTGACTGTGCCTCCCTTGTCCAAGGCCAGTTGCCTGTGTTTCCATGGAGCTGTTCCGTCCCCTTAATGTGTTTGCCTGTTCCTTGCCAGTATGACGTTGTCCTGGTTATGGTAGCCGTCCGGCGTGTCTTAGGGAGTGCCAGTCCTCTGCCATGGTCTTCTCCCTTATTCGACTGTTCTCGGTTTTTGGACTCACCAGAGTCAATATTTACAAACCAGCTTCCTGGAATTTTGATCGAAATTGCATTGGCTCTGTAAGATTAGCGTGGGGAAGACTGGCATCCTGATATTATTCCTCTATTGTTACTGTCCTCCACTGGGTTACAGATGGGAAAACAAAGGCACTGAGGGTAATGCCTTTGCACAGATCTTTTTATAGTCCTTTGCATGACTATACTTTTTCTTTCTTTCTTTTTTTTTTTTTTTTTTTTTTTTTTTTTTTTTTTTTTTTTTTTGTGGTACCAGAGATTGAACTCAGGACCCTGCGCTTGTGAGGCAGGCCCAGTGCCACTGAGCTAAATCCCCAGCCCTACATGACTATAATTTCTTATTGTCCTGACCGTCATGCAGTATCTTTCAAACTTCAGATGATGACACAGGTCAGAAATTCATAGATTAGGTCTTGACCAACATTTCTGCTAATGAAATGAGTAAAATACAATAGGATAAAATAGAAAATGTGTTGATCTGGGCATGGTGGCACATGCCTGTAATGCCAGCAGTGTGGGAGCCTGAGGCAGGACGATGGCAAGTTTGAGCCCAGCCCAGGCAGTTTTTGTTTTGTTTTTGGTACCATGGATTGAACTCAGGACTTTACACTGGTGAAGCAGGCGGCAGAACCACTGAGCTAAATCCCTGGCCATAGCCCAGGCAATTTAAAGAGACCCTGTCTCAAAAAATAAAAAGACTTGGAGTTCTAGCTCAATGTCAAGGCCCAGGTTCAATCCTCCAGTACTACAAAGAAGATAGGGGGAGGGGAGGAGAAAGAAAATGTGTTTTGTGCTATGCATGAAATAGAATTATTTTAGTAATTTTTGTTTCAGTTGTACACTAGTTTAGACA
>NW_022900922.1:11637317-11639697 GCF_012274545.1 Fukomys damarensis | reverse complement strand
ACACACACATATATATGCAAAATAGCCTTACATGTTTTCTATTTTGTGGGGGATTTGAGACAGGGTCTCACTATGTAGTTGAGACTGACCTGGAACTCACTAACTATGTAGCCCAGGCTGGTCTTGAACTCACCAGAGATCCTCCTGTCTCAGCCTCCCAAGTACTGGGATTTTTATTAAAGGAGTGCGCCACCACGCCCGGCACATGTTTTCTATAGATTTGGTTTTTTAAAGAAGGTCGGAAATGGCCTGCACTGGACTTCTAGCTCTTTAGAGGCAGAGAGCCTATCCTGTGTGTGTTTGTCCCCCAGTGTTACACACGGCGTGGACTCTCACTGAGCTTGTGGGTGGGCATTTGTTCAGATGTGACGGTGAGCAACGCACAGGTTCCCTGCCCTCAGGACCTTGCGCCCTCCTGGACAGGGAGAGGGCACAGCAGGGCAAATAAGTGGTCACTGTTGCAGGTATGTGGGAGTCTACAGCCATGGCCCTCAGACCTTGGACAGGTCTCACACCAACCACTCCGTGCCTTTGTTTCCCTGTCTGCACAATACTGAGGCATGCTAATGAGAGGGCACTGTGGTGGCACCTGCCTCATGGGGTTGTGATGATGAGTGACCTTTGTCGAGTACACCATGTCCCATCCCAGCACATCATATCGTGTCGTATACCGTATCGTGCCTTATGTAACAAAGGGCTAAGACGAATCAGGAACAGATTTGCATAATACAGAGCACTGCTAACTGGGACAGACGCTGTAGAGAAAAACAAAGCAGCAGAGGGGGCGGCAGAGGCTGCTTTTAATAGGGAATCCGAAGCGGAGCTATTTTCAAGGTCCTAGAGCAAGGGATGAACTTCGGCCAAGCCCTGAAGAAGGCAGTGGAAGTGGTAAGTGTGGGGTCCTCTGAGATCACGAGGCGGTGCTAACTGAGCTCCGGCAGCTCGGCCCCACTGCACGCTGTAGAGTGTGCAGAGCAGTTTGCACAAAGTGGCCTTCCTCCCTCCGGACACCGGCAGCAGGGCTGAGCTAATGAGACTCCAGCTCGGGGAACGCTACCACTCAAGGCTCATCCAGACTCCCAGCCCCAAGACCTGAGCTCAGGGGCGTCCCAGGCTGCCCTGCAGCAGCTCAGTCCTGTTCTCGGGAGAGCGGGGAAGCATTGGCTATTGCATAGCGCGGGTGGCTAGCAGTCTCCGAGAGCAGAGCCTGGCGGGGCAGAGAGAAGGAAGTGGCCGGGCTGTGGCTTCAGCCTCCAAAGCTCTCCCCCTCCCATCCTGGCCCCTGGTGAATGCGCTTGGGGAGGGAGTGGTTTAAAAAGTCTCCGGTGATTCCAATGCACTCCACTCCCTTCCCCCAAATACAGCTGCTGCACAGGAGGGATAAATGCCTCGTGGGTAAAACGGACCTATTTTGGGGTCCACTTGGCCCATGGAAAACACGCCCCTCAGCCCACCACCAGGGCAGCCCCTGTAAGCTTCACACGCGCCCATCCCTGAATAGCGAAGGGATGGACTTGGGAGTCCCTGCAGGTCAGCAGTCACCCAGCTGGGGAGGGAGAGCTGGTCTCTTCTACCAGCACCTCTTGAGTGGTGATCTTGAGGCTCCTCCTTTGGCATGGGTAGGGCAGAGAACAGCTGTAATTCCTCACATAAATCCTTTGTAAGAAACCCATTCACTTTTTTTTTTTAAGGTACTGAGAAATGAACCCAGGGCCTTCACACTGAGGCACATTCCCAGCCCTTTTTATTTTGTATTTTGAGACAGGTCTAGCTAAGTCCCAGTCAAACTTTTGATCTTCCTGCCTCAGCATCCCAAGCTGGTAGGACAAAGGTGATCCACCACTTTGGGTCCCTTCTAAGCTGGTCCTTTGGGGGGATATCTGGTATCTGTTTCTCTGTGGAACACGGATATGCCCTTGTCACCAGCTTGGGCCCAATCTGAACTCTTCAGGCACTAAGACAATCTGTGCTCTCCACCCACTTCCAGCATGTTCTACCGCAGTCTGTCATCACCTCAGCGTTTGCCTGGTGGGGCACCAGGAGATAGTTTCATCTCTTTTGCTGTTCACTGCTTTGGTGAAGGTCTAGGTGTCCATCCCTGCCTGTCCCTCCCACCCCCAGGGCAATTTAGTTCCTCAGACTGCACTGCTGTCTGCATTTACAGACCAGTGCTAAGCCAGACTGTCAGGAGCAAGACATGACAGGGCAAGGGCCATTGTTAGGGAGAAAATGCTACTGCTACCCATTAAGAATTTAAAAAGTGCTTTTTTAATTATTGAAAGCCTAGGGCTGGGGATTTGGCTCAGTGGGTTCTGGCACCTGCCTTGAAAGCACAAGGGCCAAGTTCGATCCCCGGTACCAAAAAAAAAAAAAAAAAAAA
>NW_022900922.1:11627209-11637245 GCF_012274545.1 Fukomys damarensis | reverse complement strand
AAAAAAAAAAAAAAAAAAATTATTGAAAGCCTAGAGCTGGGCATGGTGGCACACACCTGTAATCCTAGAACTTGGGAGGCTGAGGCAGGAGGATTGCATGAATTTCAGGCCAGCCTGGGCAACAAAGTTAGTTCAAGGCCAGCCTGGAATATATCTATATATCTATACTTATATATATCTATATATATCTTGAATATAGTGAGATTTTGTTTCATAACAAACAAGTATAACAATAACAACAAAACCCTGAATTAACGGAGTCGGGACAGGGAACCCTAAACATCCCAGTCGTTGATAGCATTGCAGAGTGTACACGTGGTGCCCAGCACTAAAGCTTTCTGTCCATTGTAAGCCACAGACTCTCGCAGGTAATACTTGATGCTGAGTGCCTGGGGCTTATAGAGGAGGGGACTTAAGAGGGTTGATGGGCAGCCGAGCTGCACCCTGGGCTTGGTCTAGCACAATCCTTTTCCACTACCACAAGGCCCAGTGTTTCTCAGTTGGTACCACTTGGTGTTGCCTGTCCCGCTTTGCAGAAATCCAGGGCGGTTTGAGGCTTCTCCCCAGTCAGGACGCTCCAGGAACGAATTGGCAAAGGCTGGGCTCCTTTCTTCACACTGGAGGGAGAGGCAGAGTCCCAGCCCACAGCTCACCGCCTTGGCAGCCCACCAGACTGGCTGCAGACCCAGGCTGTCACGTGCCTGATAATCACAGGGCACGGCCACGCGGCTCTCGCTGAGGTGCTCTCTGGCGCGAGGCAGCCTGCAGGCCCCTGCCTGCCCTCCGGATAGGCAGCAGTCCTTTCGAGCCCCGACAGGCTCTGTTTCATACTGGTGGGTCCTTCGGTTTTTCTCTCAGGGAAAAATCAGATAGTGCTGCTTATTTGGTAATTCCTTCACCCCGATAAGTTTATAGAATGAAGAACCGGTGTTACTAGGTTCAGCTATGAACTTTGCCTAGGACATGTCCTTGGTATGTTTTACTCTGATGAGAGGGGTTCACTCCAGCCTTGCAGGTATAGTCTACCAGGCTGCGCTTTCTTGGTTTTTGTTTGGGGTTTTCTTGTTTGTTTGCTTGAAACAGGGTCTTGCTATGATAGTTTAGGCTGGTCCCGAACTGCTGTGTAGCTCAGGCTGGCCTCGAACTCCAGCAGTCCTCCTGCCTCAGCCTCCCAAGTGCTGGGATTACAGGTGTGTGCCACCATATCTGGCTTTATTTTTTTCAGAGTACGTTTTCCTCAACAGCCCATGAAAGGGCTCCTGACATAGAGCTGTCTGATCAATTGGGAAAGAGAAGGAATCTCAAGAGATGAGCTCTGCTGGATGGAAATCACTTGTTCTTGGCTGTGAACTTGGCCTTGAGCTCCCTCCAGCCCCCCTCACCTGTTCCTCTTGTTCTTCTTTGGCCCAGATGCTTCCACAGAAGCCTGTAGAACTGGCCATCTCGCCTTTAGGGAGGAGATCTGGGATGCCCTGTTACAATTCACACTCTAACCACTGGCCATTAAAAACAAGTACCACTAGATGAACTTGGGTCTTTAAAGCCATGGAATTTCTCTTCCCATGGGTTTTTTTGTTTTGTTTTGTTTTTTGGCAGTACTGGGGATCTTCCCGTCTTTTGCTAACCCTAGATAATTTTGCCCAAAACGGGTAATGACCTGACTTTATCTCCCTTTAGAACTTAACTTCCTCTGGGTGTGCACCTGTGTTTTCTAGACTGCGTTTATTTGTTGCATACCTTTATCTTGCAGTGGGCCTCTTCCCTGCACGCTTGCTGCACCCATGGGCACGATCCCTCTGAATCTTGGCGTCACTGGGCACAGACCTCTCAGCACAGATTCAGAGCTGCCCTCAGGCCCCAAGCCTTGCCTCTCTGTCTCTCCCTCCCTCACTCTCTGCAGACAAGGTTAGCACTCGTCTCTCCACTCATCTCTCCTTGCTAAGGCGTCAGCGCTTCTGGCTGTACTCGTAGCTCCTTGAGAGACGCCCCTGTTGTTCCTGGCCTCACACCGCAGCACACAGCCTTGCTGGTCAGGCACTTGGGTGATACTCTTGCTGATTTGGGGCAGACCGGGGCTGCCTGCATCCTGTTTTCAGTGACTGGAGAAAGCAATGGAATACAAATCGTTGTCCCATTGGTCTTATGGTAAATCCATGCTACCCAACCTTGGTCACCATTTCAAGGCCTTCAGGACTTTTTCTTATAATGAAACTTCCCCAAAATGAAACTTTAAAAGAAAAATCAGAGTGTTCTGATTTGATGTAATTTATTAATGCCAACAGCTTTGATTTATTTCCATTTTTGGACCAGGCCAAGATAAAGTGTTTATGATAAGACACGGACAAGCCAAAGGGCAAAAATAGCTGCTTTCTAACACTTAGTATATCTAAGTTGTTTCCCTAAAAACAACATAAGTTTTTCTAAAATTAATTGCCAGGCATAGTGGTACACACTTCTAATCCCAGCTTTCAGGGAAGCTGAGGCAGGATAATCATAAATTTGATCCCAGCCTGGGCAAATTAGCAAATTAGTGAGGTCCTGTCTCATAAACACACACACACACACACACACACACACACACACACACACACAGAGTTAGTAGTGAATTTTATTGTATTTATTTTTGGGGGGGCTACCGGGGATTGAACTTGGGTTCTTGTGCTTGCAAGGCAGGCCACCGAACCGCTGAGCTACATCCCCGGCCTCACAGTTAGTAGTGAAAACGCATCAATTATTTACTTGATTAGTTCTAATGGGTGGACTTAATGGCTTCTCACCATTCAGTATTATGTTGACTGTAATACCTTTGGATTTTACAGATAGGGCAAATAAAATTTCACCTAAAATTCAGTTGGTCTGATTGTCAGGTCCTATTGCCCTCACACACAGCTGAGTAATTGTCATTGTGTCTAAACTGACACAACTGTTTAGAAAAAATTTTGGTAGCACTTATCGGTAGCTTGGTGATCTAACAGTCTCACTTTAAGGACTCAATCCTCCAGAAACCAGAATGTGACCATTTGAAAAAGAGAATTGCAGGTACTTTCCAGGCCCATCAGTTAGAACTGGTGGATTAAATTATGGTACGTAGACCATTCAAAAGAAGAGAGAACTCTGGTTTAAAAAATGTGTGTGATAATGAGATAATTAACAATGTGAAATAGGAAGAAAAGGGCTAAAGGTGTAGAGAAAGTGGGAAGGGTAGGGGCAAGGGAATAAGGGAAAATAAAAAATATGAGAAAATGAAAAAATGGAAATAAAGTGTTAGTAAATGGGGAGGGGAGGAAGGGGTGAAGGGAGGGCAGGAACAAGGGGAAAAAATGAGAACCAAGACCTGTCATTAAAGGTACAAGATCCCAGTAATAAATGTAACTGTACTGTATACCTAGAATGTACCAATAAACTCAATGAAAAGAAAAAAATGTGTGTGTGATATACAAAATTGCCACACACTGAAGCAATTTGTAGTCCTGAGGTAGGATAGAAAAAATAAAAGGTAGAAAGGAGACAAAGAAATCATAATGGCTGTGCTCCACAAGAAGACTGCAACTTCCAGGACACAGCTGAAGGCCTTAAATTGATTCCGTTAAGAAAGTGAGGGGTCGGAGCCTGGCAGTTTATGTGTTTGTGGAGGCTGCGAGCAGAGCCCTGGCGAAGGAGTTACAGGCAGCCAGGAGAAGGCCGAGCCAGAGAGGTGTCCAAAAAACTCAGGGAAGGCTGTGTGGATGACCAAGGCCAGACACCTGGAGGCTCAGCAAACAAAGGCCTCGTTAAATTGGTGAGATTTTCATGCCCAGAAATAAGATATTCTTACCCCTCTAAAAAATGTCTTTGTTCTGTTTAGTTACAATTAATGGTGCTTACAAATGTGCGCCTACTACATTGCCTGAGCTCCTACAGGCCCACATGTACGTCACCTGTTCCTCACTGTAACCTTGTAGGTTGATCTCAGCTTGGCTGAGAGTGTAGTCGTTTTCATGTGTAAAGACCCTAGACAAAAGAGTCCCTTAGCCCTTTTTGGGCCCCCTCCGGGGTTCATTTGCCTGGGAGCTGTTTGTTTTTTCTTTGCAATAAATGCTGCTGTCTGCTCTTGCTATACAATAAATACTTTTTCTCAGTCCTCTCTTGATTCTCTTACCTTGTAATTCTTTCTGGGCTGAGAAGAGAACCCACAAGCTGGATGGTAACAGACCTGTGTGGTTTGGGACTTCACAGCACTTCTGCGGGTGTGGCTGTGACTGAGGACTCAGGACAGGTGTGCACACATTGTCACCAGAGACCTGTGGGGACAAACTGGACTGAGAGATGGAAGGAGAGACTGAAAGAGATTTTCACATTTCGTTTGGCTTTGTTAGAACAAGAAGAAATATGACTTTGAGTAATTTTTGCTTTTTTGTATGCTTTTGGTATTTTTTTTCAAGTTAAAGTATTGGAATAAATCATCCACAAATTTAGATGACATTTGGGCTCAGGAAACGTGCCCTATCCTGATCCGTGGTACTAAGTGGTCTGTTCAGCTAGCCCATGATTATGCATCGCAGGAACCTTGGCAGGTGATGGTGTCTGTTACTATACTTCCTCATCACACAGCCTTTGATTAGGCTCTGCTGCCAGCATGGCTTGTAGCATGTGGCCTGGGATTTGTGAATGAAACAGATATAAGCAGAGACTCCCCGCCTCTCTGTAATACCCATATCCCACTGTCTGTCTGCATTTGCATGAACCAACTTTAATCTCCTGTAAAATGCTTTGTGATATTTCTATATGACAGTCAGCTCTACTTCATACACAAAGGAAAAACCCATTTGTCTTTCATCTTTGATACCGTAGCACGGGTATGAAATTACCCCTGAGCAGGCCCGGCCCCAGTTACAGGCACAGTGACTTCAGTCTTTGACCCTCACCTCAATTCCAGAGGTAGCAAGCCTTCCTTGTAATCAGATAGAAAACTTGCTGAAGAGAAGAGTTAAATGTACACAAACCCACAGGTTTGTTCTCATCCTAGCAAAGCACTGTACCATCTATTTCAAAGTTTTATTTTTCCATATGCAGTTCTTTGATCCTAAGTGAGACACACCCAGTTCCCTGAGGTCTCATCTGAATTCCTGCACATGTTGGTTCTGCCTTTGTGACTTCTTAACACATCATTCTTGTGATATTTATATTTATGTCTAGGTCACTGTGTGTGTGTGTGTGTGTGTGTATGTGTGTGTGTACCTGCTAGACAGGGTGCTCTGCCATTGAGCTGCATCTCCTGCCCGTTCTAAAAATTTTATTTTCAGACTGTCTTGCTGAGTGGCCCAGGCTCTCCTCAAACTCATAATCCTCCTGCCTCAGCTTCCCCAGTAGCTTGTATTACAGATGTGCATAACTCTGCCCAGCTCTACGCGCATCTTCTCTCTGTTACTGAATGGTAATCCTACAGCAAGTTGTTTTCTGTATTCCATGACCTAGGATTTGGGTGGTCAGTCAATGTATCCTGAATTGCATATGTTTCTGAAAGCCAGCTTCTTGAATATACTTTCAAATAAACTGGCCTGTGTCCATTTTTCTATATGTATATTATAATTCAATTAAAAGTAAACATAAATGCTGTTATTATAGTGGTAGCAATTAATTTGCAGAAAAAGAATTTAGTATAAATTGGCTTTTTTGGAAAAACCCAACAGGAAGTTCATACTATTATGTTTAGATGTGTGCAGCCCCTTCACTGTGGTCCAACAGGGAGGAGGGTGGTGTTCTCGGGACAGTTCTCCCTCCCCGGGCCTCTGCCCTTCAGTGTCCTCACCTCCCAGGCCTCTCACATCTGATAGCGTGGGCGAGGTGAGAACAGGCCCAGGGAGGGTGATCAGACTGAGAAGCCGCAGCCTCCACCAACGTAATAGAAGTCCTGACAACAACCTACCCCCAGGAACTGCTACACCAGCTGCATATCCTGTTGGAACAGGAGGCTCGATGTCAGCCAAAGATCTGTGGCTTGAGACTAAATGAATCTGCACATGATAATGGCCAAGAATGACTGCAAGACTGAGGGACCTTGGAGTGAAAGATCTTCTTAGTCTAACTCAGTTCTTTGGCTTTAATATGGAGACATTTTCTCTAGCTGTGCTCTTACTGCACAGATGTCTGTCTAAAATGAAGGTACAGCCCAAGCACCTTGGGTGTGTTGGACTGAGCTGCTTTTATTTGGTTGTAAAATCAATAGAAGAGGAAAGAAGTGTCCCATTGGCAACAGACTTGATTTGAATAAGTCAGTATCGGTTCATGGTTTCAGACTTGATGCGAATAGAAAAGACTGTAGTGGAGAGGTGTATTGGAAAGTCAAAGCTACCACTCCACCGCCTTTCAATTTCTACAGCTCTATTATTCCCTCATTCAAGACAGCCTGCCGTTTGAAGGGAAAAATAGCTCAAATTTTGAAAGACTAGAAGCTCATCTTAAAGCATGTCACTGCAGGATCATATTTTCTAAAGCCAAGCCTTCTGTGTTGGCCTTATCTATCATTGCATTGGAGATCCAAGCACAGAAGTGTGTAGAGTTAACAGAAGGAGTAGAATGCCTTCAGGAACATTCCAAGAAAATGGCAGAGATCTGACCTTAGGGCAAGAGCTTATATCCGAGTATTTAACTGAACATTTATCAAGCAAGGGTTCCAAACCAAATGTTCAGAAGCTGAGGTGGATTGTTTCTGGGCATACTGCATAGCAATTGAAGCATAGGTATTATAGAATAACTCACCTTCCAACAATTCCTGAAATGGATTCTTAATTGATAAATGTGGTTGTTATTCTCTGTATAGAGGAAATTGTATAATTTTCTCCTACAATTGAAGTAATGAAATATTATCTTCAAAATAAACCAACTGGATTTGAATTAGCAAAAGGGAAAAACTAGTATAACCAATCTAGTCAGCTAACATTTGAAGGCATTTGCTATATATAAGGTATAACACCCAAGGGCCAGGCGTGGTGGTGCATACCTGTAATCCTAGCACTTGGAAGGCTGAAGCAGGAGGATTGCCTTGAGTTTGAGGCCATCCTGGGCTACACATTAAGTTTAAGGTCAGCCTAAATTACATAGCAAGACCCTGTCTCAAAAAACAAAATAAAATAAAATAAAATTCTTAAATGTTTAGATACTCTTGACTTATGAACTCAGTTCATTCCCAAGGGCTGATTGTAATTAAAGTTAGTCAATTGTCTTCAAAGTCTCTCTCCTGTATAATTTTAGGCCACACTCTCTTCCAGGCAGATCTCAGTGTCCTTAGAGAGACATTGGCCCAGGAATTCTTAATTAACCCCACACGGAAAAGGATGTTGTAATGTTCCTTCCGGAGCTCTTTAAGGGTTAAATCTGTATCTGCGACCATCAGGAAGCACAAGTGGCCAGCATTTGGGCTGTAACTCAAGACTTTGGTCATAAGTTAAAACTAAAATTCTGATCGTAACCCAAGTTGTTCACATGGCAGGCTGGTTGCAACTCAAGGGTCAGCTGAAATTGATAAATATGTTCAGAAGAGTCACACAGATAGCAAGTCTATCTCGGGACTTCCCATCACTAAAGGCAGCTTGAGTTCCACTGGCTGGTGATGTAAGAAAGTTTTGCACAATCTTTAAGTCTATGCCATGTTGTCGTTTCACCCAGGCACTTAAAATCATATTTGTAAGGTGTGTGTGTGTGTGTGTGTGTGTGGTACTGAGACTGAATCCAGGGCTTACATCTGCTAGGCAAGTGCTCGCTTTCCCACGGAACTACAATCTTACCCCCAAATCTTTTCTTAAGGCAGAGAAATCAAACCTCAGCAATTATTTTCCTCCCAAAGCAGCTAGTTAGGTAGTTTGACTAAGCTGGTGCCTCTGTGGGTGTGTCATCGCCATGACGTGAGGCGGGAGGCATTTCTTCTCAGGTTTTTTTTTGCCATTTTAAGTTGCTACCACCAGGAGAGGGGGTGACAACTTGGCGTTGGTCCCCATAGTGGTTTCCAGCAGACTGAGGTCACATCAGGACGGTCAGCCTGAGGTGTGCTTTCCTATTCCATTTTCTGCCCACTCAGTTTGTGATAGTAGTGACAAACTTTATTAACTAGCTGAGCTTAGATATTTCAACACCAAGCTAGACAGCCCCAAAAGGTGTCTTTCATAGAAAACTAGCTCCACAGTACCAGTAGAGAAGATCACAGAACAAAAATTCAGCAAGTTGTGTTAAAGCTCTAAATGGCTCTTACTGCCAATTTGTGATCCCAGCAGCATCCAGACTACAACATAGCCAGGTGTTCCCCTGGGCCTGGCAGAGCATTGCCTGGAGCAGGGACAAAGAAACAGCAGAGAGCAAACAGTGGATTGGTTTACATGAGGTCACTTCAGGTCACTTTCCTCACTCTGTTGAAGCAGAGGGGACTTCCTCTGCGTGGCAGCTCAGGTTGACCTGTCTAGTTGCTGTGAGTCTCCTGCCCTTTTTTTTCAAACAGGCCTGATTGGTCATTTGACTCTTGTTCTCTTCTGATTTTACAAGGATCGGATCTTAGAAGTGAAAGGCTCAGGTTTAGTTTGGTGATGTGGAACCGAGTGCCTCCATTTTGGTCTGTCAGTACCTCGTGGAGGATCTCAGTCCAGATCAAGGCCATACGTTCACTGAACAGATTTCTTTAGCATCTTCTTTCTCTCCTTCTAGTTATTCTTGTGTTCTTCATCCCCCAACTCTCAGAGGACAGGCTTCAATGTCAAGGGTGCACATCCTTGTGCCTTTGTGCATGGGTTCCAGCATGGAGGTGCTGTGTCCAGTCCCTCGGCGAGACCCTTACCCAAGACACGGCACGGTGATAAAGTCCAAACAAGAACTTTATTTTGCCAGCCGGGACCTACCCTCCAGTGGAACTGGCTGTGGAGTCGGATCCCAAGCTGAAACTGAGTACAGTTTTTATAGGAAGAAAAAACAAACAAACAAAAATATCCTTACCCCCTTGACTTCCCCATCTACCCCAGTCCGTATCTAAGCCTAAAGCACATTTATAGAAGCGAGAACGATGCGTAGTTAAGACATCTGGTACAATTAGTTAAAGGCATCTCCTGTGGAATGTTTTAGCTGGGGAGTGGGTTTTCTCAGAGGAAAATTCCTGAGCTCAGAGCGGGGTGAGATAGTACCTCTGGCAGGTGAACCTCATAAACCCTTCCTGCTATGTCGGTTTTATGGTAGCCACAAGCACGCTTTGTGGTCTCTAATGGGTAGTAGGTGGGCTTTGCCCAGGAGAACAATCTTGAGGCTACACAGAGGACCCAAATGGTGAGTTTTAAACAAAAATTGAGTCTCTTATGTCAACCGGGGTTTCTCAGAGGCTCATAAGTATTAGCTGCCCAACCAACGGGTGTCGAATGAATGCGCAAGTGTGGTTTCACCAGAACAACTCTTTTCTGATTTCACTATTAAATAGTAACCAAAAGAATGGCACCATATTCTAATAGAAACAAGAACAAAGATCCTAGACATTGACCTAAATGCTGTCTTCTTCCATCCTCACAGTCACACTGAGCCGCCTTCCCTGTCTGAGTCACAGCTATGGTTTTGGCCGCACAGTGACTTGGGAAAACTCTTTTCCAGATTATAAAAAATCAAGCTGAGTATACCATGTAATGTAGCTTTTGTTCATGGAAGGTGTCATGTTTTAGCAGGGACCTCAAATAGCACACAGGCTGTCAAGTTCTGACATCTGGGCCTCTCCAAGGCATGCCCTGGGGCTCCTGCTCTGTCCCCAAGGCCCGCCTTTCCAATTGAATGAGCCACTGCTGAAAGTGTGGATGAAAGAGTGCGTGAACCTGCCCAGTCCTGCGGGCAGGAAAAGCCAGGTCCTCTGTGGCCCGTGGATCAAGGGGCGTGGCCCTGACTTCCTGCCCTCTGAGTTTCACTTTGCAAATGTGCGAGACGGTGGAGAGATGCTGCTGCTCTGAGAGGCTACTTGGCTGGCTCTCTCCCCCGACTGTCTCTCATATTAGTGTGTGTCTGTTTCTGTTTCCCCTCTCTCTCTCTCTCTCTCTCTCTCTCT
>NW_022900922.1:11616403-11627137 GCF_012274545.1 Fukomys damarensis | reverse complement strand
CTCTCTCTCTCTCTCTCTCTCTCTCTCTCTCTCTCTCTCTCTCTCTCTCTCTCTCTCTCGTACTCATACCCCTACCCAAGTAAGGGAACTGTGGGGAGAAAGTACAACTTCAAGGAAATGAAAAGACATTGTGTGAACTTTGGGTAGCAGGTGGGTTTTGTCCTTGTGATGTTGGTCCAATGAAGACAGTGAATGGCAAGAAAGGGGACTCAAACCAAAGCAAGAACTGTTTAGATTCCCTAGGGAACACATCTAGTTAGGACAGGGAATCCTGTGGGGGAGGAGAAGAAAAAAAAGATTAGATTCGGGATTAGGCAGATGTACATGCGCTGCTGAGCCATGGGACTGGCAACCCTGGGTTGAAGAAAAGGCTTCTTACTAAGTGGGGGTGACCGTTAGGGACCTGACGCTGCCATCCCAGGCTGCATTTTCCTGGTGATTCTTGGCCCTTAAAAGATCTCCTGCTCTTATCTTTAGTTTCCCTTCCCCGCGAGGCCACAGAGGTCCGGAGAGGTTAAACCTGTTTCTGCAGGACCGAACCCATAAAGGAGAACCTGGCCCGTGATAGGTTAAAGGCAGCCCACTCCCCATAAATAAGCAATAGCCCAGCCCAAAATGCTAAAAGGACCTTCCTCTCTTTGTTCCTCTCCTTCCTTCTCTCCTTCTCTCTCCTGTCTCTCTTTTCTCTTCTTCCCTCTCTCCTCTCCCCCTAACCTGCCTTCCCTAATAAAATCTCCTGTCGGACCTCTCGGTGTGTGGCATCGCTGTGCCTCTACAGTGACGGCTGTTGAAAATTTATAAAACACATTGACACTGTGGCATTATCACTTCTTTAATGGAGGGTGACTGTCTGAGGTCGATCAATCCTCTGAATGCCTACAAGGGGGATGGGAGGACTAAAGAAAAAAAAAGACAGTAGAGACTTGCGTAATTTCAAAGTACATGGGGGCGGGAGGTCAGCGCCTCCCTCAAGCTCGCCTGTATTTATTGGGTTCATGGGGGTATCAGGTGACTCAGAGCAGCGATAACCCTAAATTCAGGGGGATTTTATAATCGGAGGGCGAATCAGATGGCTCAGAGGGTGGCAGTAATCATAAGCTGAGGAGGAGGAGGAGGATCTTAGGTCCCTGCGGAGTTTGTGTTGATTGGGACATTGAAATAAGCAGAATGCTCTTACCGCAGTGGGTAGGATGAGTTAAACTGAGGAAGTTGTCCCTCCTCGGGTGGAACCGTCCTCTTTTTGTATTACTAGAACCAGGATGTCTTCAGCTGATGTAATCTTGTTCTTGAGTGTCACAGCATCACGGGACTATTGAGGCCTCAAACAGCCCTCGTCATAATTTAGTTGTGAAATGATTTTCCCCCAAAATTATGTAAAATGGCTCCTGAGAGGGGGCACGCTCAGAGGCCTGAGAGGTAGACTCCGTAGTTGGGCTAAGCCAGCGGGCACCTCTGAACGCCAGTAAGGAGGGGAGAACAGCACTAGTGGGACCTGCCTGAAGCCGTCAGCCTGGGGGCTGTGGATGCCCCTCGGGCCATGAAAGGGGTGACCCTATCTGATGCAGGGGTTTTAGTTGTATCAAGATGATGCGGTTTGCATAAGCACAGGCGTGCCTGGGCTGGCACAGTGCACCTGCACACACCCCACTCTGAGATCAGAGTATTCACCCCTCCCATCTTGCACACCACAGCTGCCCTTGGTTGTAAGAACAGACAGGGATTTGGATGTTGCTTCTTCAGTTCCTTTTAGCTTCTTTGCAATAATATACTCCAATAAACAAGGGAAAGAATTGGTACCTAGACTGACAGCCCAGCCAACTGGAAATAACATAAATAATTCAATGTAAAATAAAAGTGAAACAGTAGTACACAGTTCCATGCATTGATTGATACATTGTTTTAAACAGGGCACTAATTGATTTCACAAACATTTTAGGAGTGTTTTCCTCTGAGGCTCTGCTCTGAGCACTGGGCCACAGAACAGCAAGCTAATAAGCAAAAGCTGCTCTCTCAGAAGCTTTGTGCTCTGGAGAGCGCACATCTCACTCCCACCCCTAAGGGGCCATTCTTAGGATCTGTCATCCCTCACTCACATATAGTAATGAAGGTCTTTTTTTTTTTTTTTTTTAAGGGAGAAGAAAATGGCTTTCCAGACAATATTGGAGATCCCCTGTTAGGTAAGTGATCCACCCTGGAGATATCAGGGGTGTGGTGATACCTAAACGTGCCTAAATTGAAGTTAATTTGAGGATGGGTTTATTATTAACTTTCGTGTGTGGCTTTATAATTTTACATGTCAATCGGTAGTTTAGTCTCATGTATCTTGATTATAGGTTTCTGAAGGTGGCAACAGGTACAGGTAACCAAGCTGTAGAGCTTGTTTGGTATCTTTTCATCTTCACTGTGTTTTCTGGACAGTGCACACAGATACGGCATGGGACCTTCCTTATCCCTTTGGCCCTGACAGCTCTGTCGTGTGCAGTATCTAAGGGCACGTCTGGAGGCCACTCGTGCCTACTACACTTGTGAATGTTGGTGAAGTCTTGGGTCACCACCTTGTGGGGTCAGAACACCATCTTTTCTTCCTTCCACCTTCTCATGAACACTGCTGCCTGGCTAAGTTGGAAAGGACTGAGGGAAAACCAACTGTGAATGTTTAAAATCTGTCCTACAGAACAGAGCAACTTTCCGTACTACTTGCCATGGAGAAGGTCAAGGAAAGATGTATTTTACAAAGTTTCACAAGTATCTTTGAAGAGTATTTTCTCTGTACTAACCCACCTTTAGTGTATTCATCTACAGAAACATTTGCCCCTTTACACCATCCTTTTTGCAGACGTGGGGATGGAGCCCAGTGCCTCCTGCATGCTAGAGAGGTGCTGTCCCACTGAGCTTCACCCCCAGCCTGTGTATGTGTGTGTAGGGGTATAAATATATGTATATATCTTTCTAAGAAGAAATCCACATTTAAAGTTTTTAAGAACTAATACCCTCCACATTAATGTGGCATGTCAGCTAAAATAAAAACAAATAAGTAAAATTATTTAGGAATAGCTCCAAACCCTTGAAGTTCTCATAAGAGTTAGGGCCATTATTAGTTCACAGATGAACTTTAATCAAGCTGCTGATTGTCTCCAGAAATTTTTACTTGTGTCAAAATGAACAGAAGCCTGGCATGCGGGACGCCCTGGGCTCAATTCCCAGTGCCGCAAAAACAAGCAAAGAAACACACTCAGGAGTGTTCCGAGGAGGATGAACTTTCATGACAGCCGGTGACATCAGTGTGTGCTGCGAACCCACCCAAGCTGCTCTTGAGAGCAGAAACGGTGCTGTTACAATCGGGGTCTGCAGCTTCTTGCATGGTGCCTGGCCCCACAGGGGCCAGAGTGTTATTTGCCTTGTTTTCCATAAACAAACGAGTGAGTGGACTCGGTGGCCGCTGGTTTAGCACCTGCCATATACCAGGTGCTCCTCTAAATGCTTTGCAGAGGTGGGATGGACTGAGGGTGGGCCTGCATGTTGGCGCTGTTCACCTCGTCACCCTACACGCGTGGTGAGGGAGGCATGACAGGGTCACACAGGAGTAAATAGGCGTCAAGGCCTTGGCGTGGCTTTGGCTGCCCCCAGGGATATAGCAGGATGCCGCTGGGGCCTGTGCAGTGCGCCCCTGGGCAGTCGAGTGTCCTTTGGGAATGTGGGGTTCAGACTCCACTGCCTCATTCAGATGAAATCCTGAGGTGCAGAGCACAGCCAGAGGTCACTCTGGTCCCCCCAGTCTCTGTATGGCTAAAATGCCTTCCTTTACAGAAGCTTTCTACTTTCTATGAGTAAGGTTCTGGCCTTAATTCAAGGCCTGATTTTAATTTAATTCATGTACTTTGGAAACCGCAGCTATCTGTGGTGCAGTCTACAACTAGTTAAAACGGGAAGTGGGTGTGGTGGTTTGTGCCTGTAATCCCAGCACTCTGGGAGGCTGGGAAAGGAAGGTCCTAAATTCAAATCCAGACAATTTAGCAATTTAGGAGACCTTATCTGAAATTAGAAAAAAAAAAAAAAGGGCTGCAGTTCCGTGCAAAGGCCCTGGATTCAACCCCCAGTAGCAAAAAGGAAGGGAGAGAGGGAGGGAGGGACAGAGAGAGAAGGAGGGAAAGACACAAGGTGGAGCACCCTGTTGTGGAACACAGGACTGGATTAGTAGTACAGAATGACAGCAAGAGTTTGCAATCAAGAAAAGTGGGAGGATACAAGTCAGAACCACCTGCAGATGCCAGCATCTCCTAGGGCAAGGCACAAGAAACACATTCCCAACAGTCCCTGTGCTAAAACCACAACAACAAATTGTGCCCCACTTATGCTATTAGTGGAGACACAAAAGTTTTGCAGTGCTTTTATGCAGATTTTCAAAATGAAAACATTTCAGCTGGGTGTGGCAGCACACACCTATAATCCCAGCACTCAGAGGCTGAGGCAGGAGGATGGCTGTGAGTTCCAGACCAGCCTGGGCTGCATAGTGAGTTCCAGGTCAGTCTCAATTACATAGTGAGACCCTGTCTCAAAAAAAACAAAACAAAACAAAACAGAATGAAAACATTTGGGCATTAAAGGAATAAGGCTTAGTTACACTATGTTTAAAACATTCCCCAAATTGGAAGATTGCATTTCCCCAGTTTGCCCAGTGAACTGAGGGAAACTCTTGCCGTGGTGTTTTCTCCTAGGTGAGTAATATGACATGTCCCCTGACACTTTGCCTGCTCTGGCCAGTTTTTCAGGGATGACCTTCAGGTGACCTCGCCTAGTTCCACACCTCCCTGAGCTAAAATTAACTTCCCCATAGAAATGAATGTAAAGTACTATTTTGATATTTTCAGGTTGGGTCCATAAAGTGACCTTTGGTTCCTATGTTTGAGTCCCATCATTTCAGAACCAAACAATTCAAACTTAAGTAAAAATTATTTCGTTTAACCTGGGTCCTTTTATGTATATAAGAGTGGGTCTCTTCTACACTCCAGTTTTGTTTGATGACAAAATTGAGGCGCAGTGTAATCAATTTGCCTGAATCCACCCCATTTCAATGAGAGTCTCCAGAGCTATGGCCCATGTGGTTTTTCCCTTTGGTTAAGATCAGACACCTACCAAAAGCCCTTGGTCAGTTTTTTCTGAGATAAAAAATAATTCTTTATCACTTTCGAGCTCATCATGTCTCACTGCTTCTGATACTGTGGCATGTGTGCACCCCGACCCGTTTACTTATTGAAGCCAGAAACTGGAATTTTTAATATATTTACTTCCAACCACACAGGAAGCCACCCAGAAAAAAAGCATGAAAGTGCACTCTAATACGCATAACTACAGAAGTATGTGATTCTGTGTGACACGATCTGGTTATTTTGCAGGCTCCAAATCTGATAATGTATAAGACACCCGGGGTGGAGTTAATTCTATTTTGGGACCACAACACTGCCAACAGAAAGTGTTTACAGTTCATTGATTTGAACTAACGCAAGGCCTCATTGGTTATCCCAGGGAACTCCATTCCGAGCCACTGGGGAGCCAACATGGGTGCTGAGCACAGGGCAGTGAAGGAGGGTGCGGTAAGAGCTCCCGAGAAGCCTGGGTGTGTGAGATAAAAGGGCACCGTCCCTGCAGCGGGACGCGTGAGGTCCGAATTTCATCCGCTGCCAACACCCTGACTGCCGCCGCTTCCAGGCTCAAAGTTGTAACCTCTGTGAATTCTGAACCTCATTCCAGTGCACAGTTAACTGCTCATTCACTGGTGTTTCATAGTACACGGTTCCCAAAGGTGACAGCTGTATGTGGCACTGCTGCACATTAACTGTTTCCGAAGATTGCTTTAAATGGGATTGACATTCCCTGTCAATGAACATACCTGATCCTGAACTCCTCTTCAAAGTATAGTGTGAAATGCACGAACGAGGAAGGATGGAGAGTAAGGAGAGAGAGGGAGGAAATGCCCCACAGGGAAGTCCACTCCTCTGCTGGTGGCTGTGGAAACACTAGGTACCCAGGCACTCTTTATTTTATTTTTTAAGAGACCAGATCTCACCATGTTGCCCAGGCCAACCTCGAACTTCGGGGCTCAAGTGATCCTCTTGCTTCAGCCTTCCAAGTAGCTGGGACTAGCGGAGCACATCATGGCACCCAGCAACTCTTAAAGAAAGCAGCTAGTGCTCACTTCAGCAGCACATATATTAAAGAAAGTGGCTATAATGCCAAAATCTAACTCAGCTCCTAATTGTTTACTCTGGAAGTATCTGAAAGACAGTGATTTGTGATTTTCAGCCCTGGCTGCACTTGAGATTCTGGTGGGTAGGAGGGACAGATTTTAAAATTCCCATGTTGTGCCTGCACCTCAGACTAATTAAATAAGGATCTCAGTGGGTGGAGCCAGACATCAAACTATTGTAAATTTCCCCCAGGGGATGAAGGGGGTGGGAGGGTTCCACCCCAGAACAAAGTTGAGAACAAACTGCTTTAGAAGGCTGTTGGTGATTATCCCTCATCCACAGCTGTGTGTTGTTCCTCATTTACCATGTACTAGGACAGGGCTTTAATGGATTAGCTCCTTTAACCCTCACAGCCACCTCATGCAATAGGTGTTGTTTTCCCAGCCCAAGGAGCTTAGCATGCTTGGTAACCAGTACAACCACAGACTTTAGCTATCTGTCCAAGGTGCATGCTGGAAATCTGCAGGTAGACAGTGGACCTTCTCCACAGCGACTGGTCATCTTCGGCCTTGTGTATTCTCCATAAACTTTAGCTGTTGAGCTGGGCCAGGTGATGTACACCTGTAATCCCAACAGTCTGAGAGGCTGAAGCAGGAGGATCACAAGTTTCAGTCTGGCCTGGGGAATTTAGGAAGTTAGCCTGTCTAAAAATGGAAAAATAAGGGGGCAGGGCTGGGAATGTGGCTGGGTGTGAAAATACTGGGTTCAGTCTCCAATACTAGAAAAAAGGTGCCCATTCACTTGAAAATGTCTAGCAGTGCCTCATGAGCTGTCCAGAGGTTTCTGATACGACTTTTCTTTTGCTTATGTCACACCCTTCATTCGTTTGATTTATTGAGCACTACTGTATACCTGGCATGCAGCAGAGACATCAAGCATCGCAGTCCTTTTCCACTTGGAGTGTATATTCTAGTTGAGAGAGACAAGCAATAAATACAGAACACACACACAATTTCATATGGTGAAAAGGGCCTGGAGGAAGATAAGCAATGGTGATAGGTCGGTGCCTGGCAGGAAGATGCTGTTCCAGAGCTAAGCAGAAGTGTGGTGGACTGAATGGTGTCAGGGAGGACTACAGGAAGGGGACACCCAGGAGCAAAGGCCCTGCAGCTGGACTGGGCTCAGTGCTCTGCACACAGGAATGGGTGAAGAGCAGCAGAAGAGGTGAGCCGTCAGACTGTGTGGGCCTCCCTCTCCTGTCCACTTCAAAAAGATAAACTCAAGCCAAGTGGTATGGCTGGTGTCTAGATGTCCCCTCAGAGCCTCACACCATCCTAGGTAGGGCTTTTCAGGGGACACTGGATCTAGTTTTGTTTTGTTTTTGGTACCAGGGATCGAACTCAGGACCTTGTGCTTTCTAGACAGGTGGTAGCACCACTGAGCTAAATCGCCAGTCCCTTAGATCCAGGCTGTGAGGTGCTGGGATTGTGTGATGCTGGAGTCAAAACTGTGATTACTAAATTCGTCCACTGATTGGTTTGGCATACCTCGGGGTGTGTATAACAGGAAGGCACACCCTGGGTGTGAGCACAATCCACCCTAAGGGCATGTATCCTGGATAAGATATAAGAGACAGAAAGAGGATTGCTATTGCTATTGTTGCTTTCTGCTTCTTTGCTGCTTGGTGTCTTCTGCCTGCCATGAACTGTTCTCCTCTGCGATGCCCCTCTACTGTGCCACCCTGCCTTGGATCTGGCCAGTTATGAACTAAAACCTCTGCAAACTGAGCTAAACATAAACCTTTCCTCCTTTAACTTTGGATGTTGGGTATTTTTGTCTCAGCAGTGAGAAAAGTAACTAAGACAGCAGGCATGGTGGCACACACCTGTAATCTCAGGTATAGATAGTACTTGGGCAGCTGAGGCAGATGAATCACAAGTTTGAAGCTAGCCTAGGCAACTTGGCAAGACCCATCACAAAATAAAATTTGAAAAGAAAATAAAAAGAGCTGAAGATAGAGCTCAGTGCTGCCTGGGTTGAACACCCAGTACTGTATAAACAAACAAACAAATAAGTAGATAAACAAGTAGCCTATTAGATAAAATTTGTCCAAGACTTGACAGAGAATGCTTTCTCATCATTGATACAGAAGTTATTACCATCTTCATCTTATAAAGGAGTTGTCTGAGGTCCATGGATGTTACATCCCTGAGAAGTCAAGTTTCTGGCTAGTTGGAGCACAGGGACTTGAGGAGCCTTTCCCACTAGAGACCAGAAGGATGACCTGGGATTGTGAATGTCACTGGCCCATTTCAAGGCTGGTAGACATTAGGCACCAGGTAAATAAGTCACTATGGCCTGGAGAAATGGGCCTCCCTCCCTTGACAGTCTTCCTTGCTATAAGCCAGTATCCGAGCTAGTCTTACAGAGAGCAAATCTTCCCAGGGCTCTGGCTTTTCATAGACGTAGTGGTCATAAACTAATAGTAGTTGTCATAAACTGTCCCATTCTCACTTTATATTGCGGAAAATACAAGGTCCCTAAATTAGGTAAGGACTCTATTTCAGAATTGAAGTGAATTTTTATAGAAAATTACATTTTTTCAACAATCCACTCTTCCTCGTCAGTCTAGAATTGACACTTTTTTGGACGTTTAGACTAATTGTTAGGGATTGAACCCAGGGCCTTTGCGTTGAATTCCATCCCCGGTCTTTTATTTTTTATTCTGAGACAGGGTCTTAGTCCCTAAATTGCCTGGGCTGGACTTGAACTTGTAATCCTTCTCTCTCAGCCTGTTAGAATGCTAAGATCATAGGCATGAGCCATCATCCCAGCTCTAGCTCTGTACTGTTTTCAACAAATATCCAGTTACTGCTAGTAAATACCAGCTGTGTTCTTCTCCCACTAGTATGCATTCTCTCTTTGCCTTCCAAAATTCATTAAACAATTGCAAGTCTACCCTGTCTCCCGTGGAAAAGCACAGTTCTCATTTAGCAAATGAATTCTGAATTTCTAGGAAGAATTTATCAGGAGAGGAAGGGTCAGTCGGTCGTCATCACAGTAACTTTCACTTGTCCAGTGACTAATGTGTACCAGGTGCTTGTCACCGGGAGGCTTCAACTCATAACCCAGGCTTCCCTGTTCCTGATGAAGATGTCTTTGATCCAAAGTTCCTCTTCCTAGAGACGTCTCCCAGTTTTCCCTTTCAAATACAGTATTACGTGATAGATATTTAAAGCATGGTGGGACAAAATATATTTGATAGGAAAACTCATTTCTTCTGTTGAAGTCCCTCGGAGAGCGAATTACAGTTTATGATTTTAAAAAGCTCTAAAATAGGGCCAGGGATTTAGCTCAGTGGCACCGTGCCAGCCTCAAAAGTGCAAGGTCCTGAGTTCAATCCCCAGAACCTCCCCCAAAAAGGGCTCTAAAATCATTCATATTGGCAGGATATGAAGGTAGCAGTTCAATATTTTGTCATTTAAGTTTTTTAAAACATCCACAGATTTTTCAACATATCATTTTTTTTCCGTATGAGAGATCTTTATTAAGGAGCCGAGGTGGCACGGTGGCCCACTCAGCGGGGGGGGGGGGAGAATGTGCCATTTTTTAACATATGAAATTAACAAAGACTTTTACAATTAGGACTTAATGCTAAGAAAGGTGAGTTAGCATTCCAAGCAGAGCACAGTTAGAGTATCTTATGCATTCTTTTCTTTCCCTCCCTCCCTCCCTCCCCTTTTAAGGTACTGGGGATTGAACCCAGGGCCTTTGCACCAAACTACATCCTCAGTCTTTTTAATTTTGAGACAGGGTCTCATCTGAGTTTGAATTTACAACCCTCCTGCCTCAGCCTCTGAAAGTGCTAGAATTACAGGCACAGCACTCCTGGGTTCATGGGGAACAGGGCCAGAGAGGAAGGGACCAGGGACCACATAAAGTACCTAAGGTCACCTCCAGGACTCACCCAGACATACCCAGAAGTGTGCTCTGCCGGTCCCCAGGGTGGATTCCAAGGACCAATCAAATCGACACTCCACCCTCACCACCACACGGGGGCTGGACTGTCTTGCAGACACAAAGGGAAAGGACCCTACGTGCTAGCGGGACAGGCTTGTAGCAGCTATTGGATTGGAGGAGGTGACCGAATGGAGAGTGTGGGAAGGCGAGAGCTTGATGTAGGGGACGCAGCTAAGCACCTTCCTGTAACTGCCCAGGATGCTGCTGCAAGACTGGCCGGGGTCACAGCATATGAGGTATGTAGCTCAATAGGACAGTGCCCCTAGGTTCAGCTCTAGGTAACCTCCCTCAAAATGCTAAGTCATTGGAAGAGCAGATTTTGCATGTTCCTTCCAGAATATAACAGTGAATTAAAGAAGGCCAAGATGCTGCTGAGACTGGCCGGGGTCACAGCATATGAGGTATGTAGCTCAATAGGACAGTGCCCCTAGGTTCAGCTCTAGGTAACCTCCCTCAAAATGCTAAGTCATTGGAAGAGCAGATTTTGCATGTTCCTTCCAGAATATAAAAGTGAATTAAAGAAGGCCAA
>NW_022900922.1:11562701-11614813 GCF_012274545.1 Fukomys damarensis | reverse complement strand
TATATATATATATATATAGTGGCTTCAGCATGTTATGAAAGCAGAGGAGGTGTTTTTGAAGTTCTTAGTTTTAGGATACAGGAAACTACTTATTTTTGTAGACAAAGGAGAATGAGGTTGGGTGGCTGCCCATGAGCAGAAAGAAAGGAAGAATATTGGCTGAAATCATCATGGATGAGGTAGGAAGGGAGGCTCAGAGGTGTGACCAGAGTTCGGGAGACGCTACACTGAGAAGGCCTCCTGCTCAGCTGAGATTTTGTTCATGTACATTGCTTTATCACAGAAACATAACAGCTGCTAGAAAAAGTCTGATAAAGTATTGATACAATAGCTGTTATTTTGCACATTTCCTTCCCTAGCAATGTGAACTTGAGTTTTCCCATAGTTCTAATCGTGGAATACATTCCTCACATCTTGTGTCTCTCACTAAATGTGACAAGCATTTTCCAGGTCACTATGTAGTCTTTACGATTACTTAATATTCTGTCAAGTAACACAATGATTTATTTCACTAGTTCCCTAACCTCAAGTTGTTTTTAAAAATCAGTAACATAAGGGCCGGGGATTTAGCTCAGTGGTTCGGTGGCCTGCCTTGCAAGCGCAAGGACCCGAATTCAACCCCTGGTACTAAAAAACTAAATAAAAATCAGTAACATAAACCAGGCATGGTGGCACACAGCTGTAATCCCAGAAGTCTAGGAGGCTGAGGCAGGAGGACTGCAAATTTGAGCCTGGCTTGGTCCATTTAGGGACTTAGTGAGACCACATCTCAAAAGCAGAAAAAGTCTGAGGCTATAGCTCAGTGTAAAAGCCCTCAGTTCAATCCCAGTACCACCCCTCCTAAAAGCCTAACGCTGTAATCAAGTGTTCCTGTGTTTACATCCTTGGGCTTTAACCCCAGAAGTCACATCAGAGTATGACCAAAATTGTCATAGCTCTTGTTCTGTTGCCTTTTCGTTTGTGCTTGCCTCAGAACTTCTCATTCTCAATTTAAGATCACCAAAGTGACAGCCTTGGTCCAAATTCTTCACTTTCCTAACTCTGGAGGCCATGGATCAATGTGGCACCATATACAGCAATGGACGTCCTTACTTCCCCAGAGTCTTCCAAGCCACTGATCTCTAAAGCTCTTTTGGAGGACTCGTGAGACCACACTGCAGAATTTAAGCTGCTCACTTTGCCATGTTACGCAGACGCCACTTCATTACAAATGCCTTGCCAACAGCCTCTTACCCACTCCCCGCCTGCTGGTAACAAATGAGGCTAAGGACCCTGAAGGGAAGAGGGCGTCTCCCTGTGGGGGTCCCCGGACAGCTCAGAGCCTGCTGTGGGCCTCCACCTGTCTGCACCTCGCTGTGCACCTGAGGCCATTGGCTGCACTTCAGAGCAAGCCCCACAGGTGAAGAAAACAGAGATAAAGGCATAGGGAAGATAGGGCAGCCATAAATTTAAAAAGTAAGTGTTCTCCACTATCAATTACTACTTATTTTCAAATATGCATATGGAGTGAATGTTCCAGTTTTGGGATTTTTTTTCAAGAACTTTTAAAGAATCCATTGCACCTAGCATGCCGGGTTTGGTGGTTGACTGCTGTTAAGGGGCATGGGTTGAGTGCACACAAGCCAGTCTGGCCCCTCACCAGGCCACGTCCACTGGACTGTGATCTGTCCCCAGCCCCCCGAGCCCTCATTTTAGCCAGCAGAGTGTCTTGGACAGAAATATAAAATCTTACTAATTCTCCCAGTTATAAAAAAAATTATTTGCGTGAGTACTGAGCAATGAGTATTTTGAACTCTTCCACTCTAAGGCGCTTTGGTGCTATTGGTAATTCAGCAGGAAAATGAGGACCTCAGCCATGAATGTGTAGGTGAGGCCTCGGCTGACCTGTAGACTCTGTTTCTTCCTGCAGGTGTCAGCAAGGACCATCCCTGCAAAGAAGACTGTGCTTGTTCCTCCTGCTCACTGCGGGCCCCCACCATCAGTGACTTACTCAATGATCAGGACTTGTTAGATGTGATCAGGATAAAGCTAGATCCGTGCCACCCAACAGTGAAAAACTGGCGGAATTTTGCAAGCAAATGGGGCATGCCCTATGACGAACTGTGCTTCCTGGAGCAGAGGCCCCAGAGCCCCACCTTAGAGTTTCTGCTGCGCAACAGCCAGAGGACGGTGGGCCAGTTGATGGAGCTGTGCCGTCTCTACCACCGCGCCGACGTGGAGAAGGTGCTGCGCAGGTGGGTGGAGGTGGAGTGGCCCAGGCGGGGGCGAGCTGACCACCCTGACCACCGCTTGCACTTCTAGGCCCCGGTTCTCCAGGCATGGGCCTCTTGCACAGCGGAGCAGCCACAGCCAAGCAGGAATGTGAACCTGTTCTTTGTAAGAGTTTGAGATTGAGGACGTGGAATGGTGGGCATTGTTTTCCTCCAAGGCTGGTGGTTTTGTGGAGGGGTACTTTCTGTTTTGGTGGGAGATCAATTTGTTCCTTTTTGCACATCTGATTTAATTTAATATTTGAATGTGGAATTGGGAAAGAATATTTTATAGACTTCCATAAGGGCCAAAGGCTACAGTCAGGGTGGATTCCTGTCATGATGAAAATAAAATGATCCTTTCAAGTACTGCTGAAGATTTCAGTGGGACGCAAGACTGTTGACGGCTCCAGTTGTAGGTACATCGTCACACACAAGCACCTTGTTGACCAGTGACATGCACAGCCTAGCAGAAGACAGCAGTGAGCAGATACCCCGTTTTGTCTCTTTGTTACTGTTTTTGTTATCAGGTGCTTAGGTGAGTAAAAGGACGCTGGTACTATGTGGACAGATGCTGGAGACCACACGTGTCATCCTTTTATTCCAAATCGTATACCCTGTCGACAGTGTCATTTGCTTCAGTATTTTCAAAAGTAGAACAAAAGTTGATAGTTACTGGGAGGGCAGAACAAAGAATCGGGGGTTAATAAGTATCACGGGAATGGTACTTGACAAAGAATACTACTCAAAATGCCCTTTTGTTAGCCAGAATTTTTAAAAGTTACTTTAGTCTTTACCCTTTCTTCTTTTGTAAAAGGTGGAGTGCTTCATCCCTGAGAACTGACTAGGTACAGCAGAAGGATTAGGATTAATTCAAAAGAAAATTATTTGCTAAACCACAACGTATTTTCTGCTAGCAATTATGGTTTTCATTAACCACCAGTACGTATGCTAATGCATGAAGTCAGCGTCCCTGCCAAATGTAAACTCAAAAGGGCAAACGCTGCTACAGAAACCTACACATCACTTCCCAGCCAGGGGTAATCCCACCTGGTCGGATTTATCAGGCAAATATCACACTTTTTTGCCAAATATATTTAAAAAGTAACAGCCGGTAATAAAATGTGGATGCCTAAAATATAGATTCTCCAGCCAACTGGTGTTCAGTAAGGCATTTGTTTAATGTGTGTTTAACAGCATCAGTCAGGATCCAGGCTCTGTACAGAACTTGATCGGAGGCGCTCTAGTTGCCCACGAGTTTGATTTGATGTATTACAGTCTATTAAGCTACTGGTGCCGTTCTCACTTCTTAGCCACTAGAATGTACTTTGGGAAAATCTGAAAGAACTTTGTGCATTCAATTTGGACATATGAGGGAAATGGAACTTAAAAGGTGTGATCAGCTTGGTACCAGCCCTGGAATTCTTATGGGCATCCTTCTGTGTATCCTGCCACCCTGGAGATGGAAGGAAGGGTGCCCAGACTGACGATGTCCTCCCTGTGGCTATCTGACGTGCCAGGCACCTCCACAAAGACCCTGCCTCCCCTCTCCACCCAGGCAGACCTCCGGCCCACTCCAGCCAGCTCAGTCTGTGACCGCCCAGACGCAGGCAGGAGGGAGACACTATTCCTCCCTTCCTCAGCCTGCTCCTTCCCTGGCCTATGCTCCCCCCGCCTCACCAGAAGCCCAGCTCTGCTCAAAGCCATCGCCACCCTCAGTGGCTTGGGACAGCTTCTGAAGATGCAGGCTTCCAACTCTCTCCCATATGAGGACGCAGCAGCCAAAATGATCCAAACTTTAAAATATTCTTAATGTTCCAGTTTTAAAAGCGGGGAAAGTGGTATGAAAATTTCCTCATGGGAACCCAGGGCCTAGATTGGTAATTAGGTTCTAATCAAACTCAAATTCTAGGTGTCACACATTTCCAAGCAGGCTTTGGAGGGCTAGACCGGGGAAATGGGTCCCTCTCAGTGTTGCTTCTGTGGGCCGTGTTCACGCGTTTCAGCCTCAAAATTCCAGTCCCCAAACTGACTAAACTGAAACTATCATCACATCTATCGGGAACACAGCTATTGCTCATGTCAGCTGAACGGAGATAAAAAATGTCAAGTAAGACAACACTCAGGTGAACCAATAAAAGAATTGAGGGGGCTCCTTTGTCTTTAAATTGAGAACAACAGGAAAGCTATGCTCAGAGCACACCACTTCCTCCTCTCCACCTGCCACCGTCATCGCCGGAGACTTGATGACTAATAATTTCCACCTCTGGGTTTATCGCTGCCTCAGCTGCCAGCGTAACTATGAAAGCTTTTAGCATGTATGTAGGCTTTTTTAAAAAATCCTAATTGCATAGGGAAAGTAGGAGGTGGAAATAATTCTTTTAAAATAAGAGAGTTGTTTGGACCGGGGATTTAGCTCAGTGATTCCGCCGCCTGCCTTGCAAACCGAGTTTGATTCCCCGTACCAAAATAATAATAATGATAATAAAATAGGAGAGTTGATATAAATGTGCTCTTTTCATGTGTACTATTACACATATATTGACATCCAGATTGATTGGCATTTCCTTTGTGAGGATTTTAAATTATTAGTAGCATAATATTAAAGAGAAATTTAACCAAATGATTTTCAAAATTAAAGTTCACTCAGGCTCTAACTTTGATTAAATGCAAGATGACTTTGATCTCTGTTGCATACAGAAATATCAAACAGTAATTCTCAACTGAAATACAAGGATAAGTCAGTTGTGTAATAACTCCAATTTTTCTTCCAGTTAATTTAAAATAAATTAAGTACTGCAACAGCATAAACATGTCAATACTTAACAGCGAGAATGAAAAGGAACTTACTTTATGACAAACTGACTGAGTAATTGATAAAAGTTAAGTCCACTGACACTGAAGACCTTTGCTCATCATCCTGTCCTGGGAATCCATGCTAAGTTGACCCCACTGTAAACTGAACTGCTTAGGATGAGGTCCTGGAGGTGGTAGAATAGTGAGATCTCTCCAGCTAGTTGCCAGGACAATGCAACCAACTCCCGTTTTCACCTGTGATGAGTCTCTGTGGAAGATGCATTTTGTTTAGCTGTAGTAGCAAAATAGCACACAAAAGAGAAGAGGAGGCAAAGCCACGCTGGGCACCCGGAAGACCCGTCTACGCACAGGGACACCCACACTGGAGGAGGGAGATAAAAGTAAGGCGCAAGGAATTTAAAATTATAAAGCTTTAAATTGTCGGGGTTTAAATTATGCTAGGGTTTACCATCAATACAAAAAAAATTCTGTGAACAAATCACTTATTTTGTGGCACCAATAATTATGCAGTCATACAGAAAATTTTTCATTTGACAAAAGGCCGTGGCTCTCCCATTAGTCCTAAGGATTGATTTCTGGGTGGTGTTGCCCTCTGCTGGAGGACAAAATCTGCACCTCATTCGCTGATGCCAGCTGGGACCTGCTTTCTGCTAAGTGTGGGTTGGCCGTCAGGATCCGCACAAGCGGCCTCACTAAGAAGAGTGTCACTGCTTTACAATTTGACAGATACAGGCAGAATGAGGATGGCAGAGCTGGCAGGGGGTGGCCGCCGTGTGTGCCCCATTCTATAGACCCTCGTCTTCCCTAAGTGCCTGCCCAGTCAGCTCAGAGCAGTCCCACATCCGGGAATGATTCCGAAGCACTCACACGGTCCTCTCCCTGTGATGCTAAGTGGCCACAGGACTGACCTCCCTTACTGACAGCAAATGTTGACCAGGAGCGTCAGCCTTGCCTTCCTCTGATCTACCAGAATATGCTTTCAGCACAAGATTAGTAAGTAAGGCATGGAAGATTTCTCTCTCTCTCTCTCTCTCTCTCTCTCTTTTTTTTTTCCTTTTTAGATGAATGTTTCACTTCATTTTAATCATTTCCGGTTTTGTTTGTTTGTTTGTTTGTTTTTTGAGACAGGGTCTCACTATGTAGTTGAGATTGACCTGGAACTCACTATATAGTCCAAGCTGGTCTCAAACTCACAGCGATCGATCTTCCTGCCTCAGCCTCCCTAGTGCTGGGATTACAAGCGTGCGCCACCACACCCACCACTAATCGTTTCTGTTTTGAGGCTATCACTATCATACTCTGAAATTTTTTCCAACTTCTGCCCCATTTTATAATTCTCCCCGCTTTAGGTTCCTGGCATTGCTCTTTGTGTTTCTTGTTTCTGAGCCATGCAGTCTGTTCTTAGATCAGATTTCTGCCAGTGGCCTTACCCTCCGTGCTGCTACATGCACAAAACCAACTTGTTGGATTGTTCCTTATCTTTAGTGTTGTTTAGGTCTAATCATGTTAAAGCATCCTCTAACTCTGAGTCTTAGTCACTCTCCTAACACTGGACACAGCTTGATTCCTAGCTGTTGCCCCTGCTACGTGGCTATCGCAGGAGAACCTACACGTTCACTCCTTATGTCCTGGGTTGCTTACACACCTCCATCTTGTCAGCCCTGAGTCCCTGACCTAGAAGAGGTGGGAAATGGAGGTATGAATGAAAGGAAGTTTACTGAATAATAAATGAAAGACTCTCAATAGAGCAAAACACCTCTTTTTAATTTTATGGCTTTTAGGGAAGAAAAAAGTTATAAAAGACTCCAAAATGAGGGGATTTCCTTACCAAACCTCTGCTATCCTAGGAACGTGTGTGTGTGTGTGTGTGTGTGTGTGTGTGTGTGTGTGTGTGTGTAGTTATGGAGACTGAACCCAGCGCCTCTGCAGTGAGCTACATCCACAGCCCTCCACCTTTTTTTTTAAAATTTTTGAGACAAGACTGCCAAGTTGCCCAGGTTGGGCTTGAACTTGTGATCCTACTGCCTCAACCTCCCAGGGTGCTAGGATTACAGGCATACACTGTACCACACCACACCTAGATAACTTCCCTTTATTTTGATGAGGTTTACCCTCCCCCTAGTCATATGCTAGGCTCAAGGGATCAGGAAAAAAAATATGTTCTCGAATTAGACAGTGGGGATGGTTGTACAGTGTTGTGAATACCCTAAAAGCCGCTGGATGACACAATTTAAAATGGTTAAAATGGTGAATTTCATGTTACACGAATTGTAGCCCCACTGGAGGGAAGGCACACAGTGGCAAGAGACACAGAAAAGCAAGAGTTGCTGGGGGCAGGGGGAGGAGCGAAAGGGTAACGGCGGAAGGACTCGTGCTTTGCAGAGCCCAGCTAAGCCACTGGTGACTGCTCTCCTTAGTGACAGCCAAGTGACCGGGAGCCCTCTAGGGCCCTCACCGCTGTTCTCTTCTTGGCTGACTCTGGACTGGAGATCCAGTTCCTGCCAGATTGTCCTACACCCCTCCAACCCCTCTTCCATGTTTCTCACAGCCCCCAGCCCCAAGACAACACCAAACACTGCCTCAGCCGAGTGCTAAGGCTGTAGCTGTGGCACCTGTGTGAACTGTAAAAAGTCATCACAAATTCGATGTGGTCTCAATACCCAACAACATAAGGAAACAAACTGGACCACACAGGAGTATAAATTGAAGACAAAAGTTAAATTACAATAATAATCGCCTTCCATTCAAATTTCTCCCATCTTTAAAATGGGTGGGTGGGGAGCAAGTTCTTAAATGTTATGGTTGCCTACAGCAACCGACCATCTTATCCTTTTCCTTTGTTTCACAGCCCTCTTTCTGTTTTGGACTCTTGGTTTCCCACTGGGTCCTATAACTCAGGAGAAAGTATTCGGCAGAGATAACAGTGACCTTCTGCTATCTTGGCAACAACCTTCTCTACACTCATCTGTCTTTGTGTGGAAGAGAGCTTTGTTTTGCCCCAGGCAGCCTCTGGTGTCCACTGGGAAGGGTTGCATGAGTCCAAAGAGCTTATGAGATGGAGTCCAGGCCAGGGCTGCTGCATGGTGGCTCTGGCTACTTTGAACAAACAGGAAGGGTCTCCTTACAGAAGTCATACCTGCAGGGTCCTCTCAGAGAGGATTCTGAGCAAAGAACCCAGGTATAACTGCTCAGCAACAAAGGCTGACTTGCTGGGAAGAAGTGAGAACTCTGAACACAGCACAGTAGGTGTTTCTAGAACCTTTCCCCAGTGAATTTCCCCAACATGGAGTTCTAACAGTGTGTGTTCCCTCCCTTGAAGGCAGGGAACTCTGCTTTCTTGCTCTGTCACAGACCACCAGGGAGCTTTGTCAGACTGATTGCTATGCTCAGGGGCCAGCAGCAGAGGACTGTGAATGGCACAGTGGGACAAGTCCTGGCCATGCGGAGGAGGGTCCACCATGCTCAGGGGAGAAGTCCTAAGGATCCCGTGAGAGATAGGTGGCAGGAAGATGTTCCAAGGACATCCCAGGATGCCACTGCTACAAAGAAGGGCTTTTCAGGCAATGAGGGCTTCGTGTTTGCAGGTGAAAGTAAAGAACCATGGGAGATTTTCTTTTTCTTTTTTTTTTTTTTTTGGTACTGGGGATCGAACTCAGGTCCTCATGCTTGTGAGGCAGGCGCCAGAACCACTGAGCTAAATCCCGGCCCTTTCTTTCAGTTATCTTAACATTAAGCTCATCCTTCCCTTGGCTTCTGAGGCTCCATTCTCTCCTGATTCTTGTCCATTTCTCAACTTTTCTTTCTCATCTCCTCCATGGGCCTCTCTTCCTCACCTGTCTCACGAAGTGACAGTGATGTTAAGAGTGGCATCTCTCCTCCCACTCGGTCACTGCTACTCCCGTTTCTCTGGCTTCAGTCCCACTCGTGCACTGGTAACCATGACTCTAGGTCTCAGCCCCGACTCTCTGGCCACCCGTACACATATTTGACTTTCCATGGATAGAAGTCCCAGGTGCTTCAAACATCTAAAATGAGCCAGGGGTCGTGGCACACGCCTTGGTCCCAGTGCTCTGGGAGGCTGAGTCATTTACCAACCTCAGTGCAGATTACCCATCCCAGTAGTGAAACGGAATTCAAGCCGGGCGATACACTCCTCTCTGTGACAATACCACACTTGCAGGAACCAGCCTACAAGCTGAGCTCAAACCTGACCAAAGGGTGATGAAGATGAAAAATAAAGAGACTCAGAAATAGGGTAAAATCTGGGGGCCAAGAGGCTCATGTCTCCCTTCAACACAGAGCCCTAAAGAACCGGCGTGCCCTGGCTTTATTCACTCAGACATAGGCACGAGCAATTAAGAGTTCCCTGGGATTCAGCTGTGCCCCACCCTCCACAGCACCTCTCCAGGTAAACAACTTGACCTCAGGCGTTTTTCTTTTCCCTGCAGTGCGAGCACACTTGCATGCCCTCTTCTCAGGGCTCACCGAGGAGGCCGAGGAGGCCGAGGAGGCCTCAGTCTTCCCCTCTGGTCTCCACACCCGCTGACCGGCTCTGTGAAGCTGCTCAGTCCCCTCCACCTCACCCCGTACGGGGCCTCATCTCCTCTTGCCTTCTCTACCACCATGACCAGAGTGGCCCCAAGCTCCGTTTCTTTTAGAACCCTGCTCCTGCCACAGTTCACACCTGTGGTGAGTGATTCAAAATAGCAATCAAATCAAATCGTTACATACTTAAATCCTTTGATTTTACCTTCCACTGCTCTCCCACCCTCCCACCACTGGCCAAATAAAATCACTGTCCCTGTAAGCCTGGGATACTTTTTTTTTTTAACCCTTCCAGGGACATGGTATTTGTCCTGAAAACAGACATCATAGCTTTACTCAAGCCAGAGAGATGAAGCATCACTGTCACTGGACCTACTACCACTTTAAAACAGTGTAAAATTCAACTTAAAAAGTTTAAAAAACCCATCCAAGTCAAACATATTCTTGGTAGCTAGCAGCAAAATTCTGTCCAGGTCCCTGAGAGATTTATTTTTATTTCCATTCATAAAAACAAAAAGTCCTTTCACCCAACACTAACAGAAAACACATAACAGACATTGTTTTACCTGTTCTTGGCAATGACAACTGAGCTGTGAACAAGCAGGGTAACTATGGAGAGGATGTTTTGCTCCAAGTTAAGACTAAGATACTTAATCCGGAAGATTTCAGATGAGGAGGAGCACTGTCACTGGAGCGTTTCCAAATGCCTTAGAGAGCAAGCACTGTTCCAGTCCCTGAGGACAATCTCACATGGCCCTGTCCCTTACCCACCGTCCACTTCAGACAACAGCGTGGCCCTGTCCTGGGCACTGTATACTCTATCTGGGCCATTTCTCCCCTAGGTACTGGCCAGCTTCCTCATCACACCCAACAAAGACAATTTCCAAAATGCACATCAACATGTGTGACTGAACGTAGAAGACTTTTAGGCAGCAGTGGATTTATAATACATTTTTTAAAAGTATGAATCCTGAAAGTTATATTTGCAAGTAACTACAATAAAGGCATTTTATTTTAATATCTATCTATCTTATCTATCTTGAGGACTGAACCTAGCTGGGGCCTTTGCTCTGAGATACATCCCCAGCCCTTTAAAATTTTTTTTTCTTTTGAGATAGGGTTTACCAACGTTGCTAATTTTCCCAGGCAGGACTACCTCAGTCTCTCAAAGTACTGGGATTACAAGGGTGGGCCCCATGCCCAACTTGATGAAGGTATTTTAATAATAATTTTAAAAAGGACTTCACCAGATTGAACGGGAGCTGGAATACTACTCTTACCTATGCTCGATTTAGGAACTCCAAATGGCAGCTCCTTTTAGTCATGTGTCTATAATGCTTCTGAAAGTACACTACTGATAACACTGTTGGATAATAAATGAATTCTGAGATGCACTGATTAAATTGTATTTTCTTTCACTCTCCATATTACAAAACAGAACAACTTGTACAGGAATAAAGAAATTCAAGGGGTGATTGAAAACTAACCCCGAATAACCCAATAACAGGCAATGAAATCAAAGCAGTAATAAATAACCTACCAACTAAGAAAAGCCCAGGTCCAGATGGGGTTCACTCGCTGCTGAATTTTACGAAAACTTTGTGGAAGTTCTAACACCAATACTTTTTCAAGCTTTTTAATGAAATTGAAAGAAAAAGAATATTCCCAAAGTCATTCCTGGTAACTTTTTTGTTTTGTTTTTGGGGATTTTGTCTGGTAGTGCTAGGGATGAAATCTAGGGCTTTGTATATGCTAGGCAAGTGCTCTATCACTGAGCTACACCAACAGCCCCCCGAAGTCACTCCTGGAAGCTACTATTACCCTGGTTCCAAAATCAGACAAGGATCCAACCAAAAAAGAATTACAGATCAGTCTCTTTAAGGAATATACATATTAGCAAACAGTGCAATGAACCATTGAAAGGATCATACATCATGACCAAGTAGACTTCATCCCAAGGATGCAAGAATGGCTGAACACACATAAATCTATAGATGTAACTCACCACATAAATAAAAGCAAGGACAAAAATCACACGATCATCTCAATAGACATAGAAAAAGCCTCTGACAAGCCAGGCATGGTGGCGCACTCCTATAATCCCAGCACTCGGGAGGTTGAGGAGGAGGATCGCTGTGAGTTCAAGACCAGCTTGAGCTACATAGTGAGTTCCAGGTCAGTCTCAACTGACCCTGTCTCAAAAACAAACAAACAAACAAACAAACAAAAAGGCTTTGACAAAATCCAACATTCATTCATGATTAAAACACTCAAAAAAAATGTATAGAAAGACTTTATCTCAATTACCATTTATGAGAAATCTTACTGTCAACATTATATTAAAAGGGGAAAAACTGAAAGCTTTCCCTCTAAAATCAGAAACAAGACAAGGAAGTCTTCTATCACCTCTCCTGGTCAACACAGTACTCAAAACATTAGCCAGAGCAATTAGGCAAGAAAAAATAAAATAAAAGGGATATGTGCAGGAAAGGAATTCAAATTATTATTTGTAGATGACATGATCCCCTACATAGAGGATCCCCCCCAAAACCCACCAAAAGACTCTTAGTCAATAACCAAATTCAGTAATATAGCAGGATCAACATATAAAAATCAATAATCTTCCTGTACACTAATAATGAACTGATTGAAAAAGAAATTAGGGGGAAAATTCCAAGAAAAATTAAGTACTCAGGAATCAACCTAAGTAGTGAAAGACTCTACAACAAAAACTACAGTACTCTGAAAGAGGAAACTGAAAAGGATATCAGAAAATATCTGGTGTATCTGGATAGGCAGAACCTATAGTTAAAATGGCCATACTTCCAAAATTGATATTCAGATTTGACACAATCCCAACCAAAGTCCCAACAGTATTCTTCACTAAACTGGAGAAAACAATCCTAAAATTCATATGAAACCAGAAGAGACCCAAGTAGCAAAAGCAATCTTGGGTAACAAGAGCAAAGTGGGAGGAACCACAATCCCAGACTTGAAATTATATTACAGCTACAGTGATTTAAAACAAACAGAAACAAACTGTGAGAACAGAAATGAAGATCAATGCTTTTTTTTTTTTTCTCAAAAAGCCAGATAAAATGTCATATTAAAGAGACTTTCCCCAGCAGCGGCGGCAGGAGGCAATGAGGAACAGCAAGACACCTACAGGAAATAGTCTCGCAGGCTCTTGTTTCCTTTCAGAGGTTGCAGATTTGCTGTCTCTCCAGGGTAAGGGTAGAAAATGTAACAAGGGAAGAAGGGATGTAGAACATGCTTTCCTGGCCACAGAGAGTTTGCAGCTGACTTTAATACAGAGTAGATTTTAACCTGTTTTAGACAGGCTGCATGGCTCTGTGACGAAGCTGTCCCATGTGTACTCTTTCACTAGCTGGCGTCTACACCTTACACTCCCCTTTGCCTTGGCTACACTGAGACTTTTTCTCTGTGAATGTTACAGCATCAGATATCTTAGCTGGGTATTTCCAAAGCAAATGGCATAAACAACAACAACAACAAAAGCCAACTTTTCTTTCTAGGGTAGGGGAAAATATATTCTCCCTCTGGATATCACACTCTCCTCTCTACGAAAAGCAATTAGTTATCTCTAATAAGTAGAACTTTCAGTCATTTTTTTTTTAAACCTTTTTACAGCTGCCATTTGCTGACAGTAAATTACTTTAGATGGTCACAGTTGGTTTTTTGCATGGACTTTGTATTTTTCCTTTTTTTTTTTTTTTTTTTTTTGTACCGGGGATCGAACTTGGGTCCTTGTGCTTTCGAGGTAGGCAACGGAACCACTGAGCTAAATCCCTGGCCCAGTATTTTTCCTTTTGAGAAAGAAGTCCTGGCATAGCCAAAAGTCCGTGTAAGTAAACGATGCCCCTTTTCCTGTCTGCTCCCCACACTCGTTTATTTCACCGTTCTTCCCAGGAGCTCCTTTCACCTTGAAAGTCTATTTCCTACTCTTAGTCAAATTCCCTTCACATTCTCCATCTCCACCTGGAAGTTCTAAATTGTGATAATGTAGTTGAGACACAACTATTCACTATTTCTAGATGTACCTGTCCCTTGTTTGTGGTTGCCCAGGGTTATTTTGCATAATGAGACTTCTTAATCTGTTTCAGAGAGTCTAGACAGACACTGGCAGGGAGTTCTGGGAGGAAAGAAAACAAGATAGAGAAAAGAATCCACACAGAGCGCACAGCATTTGAAACTCCTTTGTACCTATCTGGAGGAAAAAACATACAAAAAGACAATACCAACTTAAATGAGGCGATTATGGTCTCAGTGTTTAAAGTACCATTTTCTCCTCCTGTGTTTTTCCCACTTTCCAGTTTACTCAAGAAAACTGAAAGAAATATAATGGATCAATTTAAAAGATTTATTTCCTAAAAGCCTTTTTTGCCTATTGTCATGTGCAAGACCCTGCTCCTTTGATGGGAGCAATGGGTTATTACCTGAATATAGGTTGAACAGGTTATGTATGGAGAGCATTAAAGAACGTGACATGAGCACAGCCATAATGACCTGTGATTCCCCCGAGCAGTAGCAACGGGCTAGTTCAGCTGGTGGTCTGATCTATTGCCTAGCAGATGTAACCCATAATAGTTGTTATTGTTTCCTTCTGGAATGTGTGGGCGGCACTCTCGCTCCTCTTGCAGCCGTGCAGCTGGAGAGTATAAAAGGAAAAGGTTCTGTAGTAAAGCTGGCTAGTGCCGTGAGAAGAAAGGTGCCTCCTGTCTCTCTGTCCTTGTCCTTTCAGGGTTAGGACCTGCTGGCAGGATCCTGACGTCGCAGCTCGCGACAGTTATGTAGGAAATTATAATAAAAGGGATACTATGCTTTTCAAAAACAAAAGAACAGAATAGAGGATGCAGAAACAACCACAAGCACATTCAACTATTTGCTCTTTGACAAAAGGGGCAAAACACACACTGGAGGAAAGATTGCCTCTTTAATAAATGGAGTTGGGAGAACCGGCTATCCACATGCAGAAAATTGAATCTAGACCCACATGTCTCATGATGTACAAGACCAAAATCAAAACAGACCAAACAATTAAATGTTAAACCAGAAAATACTTATCCTGCTGGAAGAAAAACGGTAAAACTGTTGAAGTCATAGGCATAGGAAAGAATTTTCTGAACAGAAGCCCACTTGCACAAGAAATAGTTTCAAGATTAACAAGTGGGTTCATATTAAATTAAAAAGCTTCTGCACAGCAAAAGAAATAACCAAAAGAGTAAAAAGACAACCTACAGAATGGTTAAAAAAATTGCCAGCTACTCCCCAGAGGTCTCATATCTAGAATAAATAAAAAAATCACACCCCCTAAAAAAGACCTGTTGTAGTCAGAGATTTGCAAGGGAAATAGATTTGATACAGGACACACAATTTATAGGATTATTTTATGATATTTACCCAAAAGGTTAAATACAGAGGAGTGAAAAAGATTAGCCACACACCAGAGGCCCAAAGAATCCAACCAATGACCTGGATCCTATGGCAATGTCCCATGAAAGTCCAGCCTAGAACCCACGGCAATATCTTATGCTTGTCCATACTGAGAATCTTTACCTGAAGGCCCAAGGGCCATTGGTGGAAGACAGAAAACCTGTGCAGGTGAGGTGAAGAATTGGTTCCACCAGGCTGAGGGATCGACACTGGAGCTAGGAAGTGATGCTCGTGGTGAAGATCAGAGCTCCCGACAAGAACAGCAGCCATTTCCAGCAACAGCAAGGCCCTGAGCGCCTGCTCCGACAAGAATAGCCAAGGTCAAATTAAGAAAACCATCTGCAGCAAGCTTCTCCTAGAAAATCAACAGCCCACGATCTTCCCCACCAGTTCTCTTTTCATGGCTATTGGCAACAATCGTCAGGTGGATCTTCCATGGCCAGACCATGCTGATTCAATTCAGCTGGGTGTTACAAGTTGCTCCACCGCAAGACCCAGTCAAAAAATTGGCAAGAAAAAAATGGAACAGACACTTCATAGAAGAAGTACAAATGGCCAATAAATACAGGAAGAAATTCTCAACTGGCAAGGGTTGGTTAGATATTGAGATAGGGTTGCTGAGGGGAGCCTTTTAATGTCTCAGCAACTCTACAGAGGTAAGGATCACAATGACTATAAACAGTTGCTAAAATCATTTTCTTTAATTTTGTTAAATACATATGTATATGATCAATGTATGACTCCTGCTAGATTTTAAGCTCTAGAAGAGCTAATTTTTTTTAACTTACCTTATCTCTTGTGAGTATTTTTTTGGATTTATACAGAATAGATTTATATGTATGTATGTATACTACTGTATCTAGAATATGCATTTTTATTATATTTTATATATACTGCTTACACATTTAACATTATTTTACAACTTTCAGAATACATTTTTCTCTTGTCAAATAGTTCAGCATTCTCTAGTACTAGCATACCATAGTCTGCAAGTCTTTCAATCGTTAAAAATAAGACAGCATCTCATCCTTTGAGCCACTGAGATGAATTACACACCTCATAAGATCTCTCTCATCACCAAGAGTCTTTCATTTTATGACAAAACCTAGTTCTAGAAGCTTCTCACACCCCAAAAGACTAGAACTAGGGGGACACGATCTTGCAGAACATAAGAGCCTGGTGAATCTGAACACAGTGGCCATGACTGAGAAGAGGTTCAGGGGTCCTGGGGTGACAGATGGGGCTGAAGCAAAAGGATTCAAGGAGGAAATGAGGGTCTTTAGACTCAGGAAGAAAATCAGAAGAGGCAGGCAACACCAACCACAAAATTTCCCAAGGAAGCAGACATCCCTATTAGCAGTATGAATGTTGTGGTCTGGTAAAATATGAATTCCTGAAGACTTAATATAATTTAAGATCTATATGATTTGAGGCTATTTTTCCTTTTTTTTTTTTTTTTTTTTTTTGGTGGTTCCAGGGATTGAACTCTGGACCTTGCAGCACCACTGAGCTAAATCCCCAGCCCTGAGGCTATTTTTCTGATGGGAATAAATAGAAAGTATCTCTATATTCTCACAGCTCCTAAATCTGTAACTACTGTGTTCATTTTTTTGCTTTAAATTGTCTTTTATCATTATTGCCTCGGGCTAGAGTTCTGGCTTCTAAATTCATAGCATGATATATCAAGGCAACTGTTTAAGGTTTGGCACAGCTTTTTATTTATTTATTTATTTATTTATTTATTTATTTATTTATTTATTTATTTATTTATTTTTTGAGACAGGGTCTCGCTATGTAGTTGAGACTGACCTGGAACTCACTATGTAGCCCAGGGTGGTCTCATACTCACAGTGATCCTCCTGCCTCAGCCTCCTGAGTGCTGGGATCACAGGCGTGCGCCACCACACCCGGCTCTGCATAGCAAATTATCAAATCTAATTACTTCAAAATTATTAACATAGGGCATATTTTCCCAGCCCCAGCACAACTACTTAATGAATGCCTGGAGAATCAAAATTTAAAAAAAAATTGTAAGAACAAAAATAGCACAGCAATATAGAAACAAGCAAAATCATTGCCTTAGTGGGTCTTACCCTGAAACAGTATAGTTCATATCACCGGAAAAATATGGCAGGTATAAGTTAATCCTGCCACATAGCAAGAGCACACATAGCTTACAAATTACAGGTCTCAAATAATGTGATTTTTCCCCTAGTCTTTAGAAAAATTTGGGCAGGGCGTATTATTTCACACTTTGCTTATAAGACAGTATTTTCCTGTCACATTATTTCTGTATTTTTGTATTAATTTTTTTTCTAGTATTAGGGGTCAAACCCAGAGCCGGCTCATTGAACGACATGGCCAACAGCTTTTTATATTTAGAAAAAGTGTTGAGTTGCTAAATTGCCCAGCTAGCATTGAATTTGAAATTTTCCTGCCTCAGCCTCCCAGGGTGCTGGGATTACTTGTATGTACCACCATGGCTTGTGATATAAAGATTTTTGAGATATATTATAACTGTGGCTTCAGATGGTAAAGATAGATGAAAAATAAACTGATCCAAATAGAAGTGGTGCCAGCTGGGCAAAGTGACACATACCTATAATCCCAGCCCCCAGGCTAACACAGGAGGATTGAGGCAAGCTCGAGGCCAGCCTGGGCTACATAGTGAGTTCATGGGCAGCCTGCAAAACAGAGACCCAGTCTCAAAAAAACCAAAAAACCAACAGAAGTGGTCCTTTTATCTTTTAAACTTTTTTTTTTTTTTGGTACTGGGGATCAAACTCAGGATCTTGCAAACGTTTGTGGATTATGAATAACATTTTTCTTAAATGCAAGGTAAATTCTTTTACACAGGAGAACTGTTTTGTGAAATTTCTGTTTCTGTAATTTTATTTGTTTGTTTTTGAGACAGGGTCTCACTATATAGTTGAGACTGACCTGGAACTCACTTTGTAGCCCAGGCTGGTGTCGCACTCACTGGGATCCTCCTGCCTCAGCCTCCTGAGTGCTGGGATTACAGGCGTGTGCCACCATGCCCGGCTGTTTCTCTAATTTTAAATATCTAACAAGTCACAAATGTAAATATTCTTATTGTAACTCACTTTTATGAAGATGAAAAGCCACCAATATGTCTTGGAAACAAAAACAAGAGAACAAAAATCTTATCTTTATCCCACAGCTTCCTCGGCCACAATGGTCTTTCTGACTTCCTCTTCGCAGCAAAAAATTTTAAAGTATTTATGGTCATTATTTCTACTACTTCTTTGTCTTACATTTTTCTACCCATGTCAGTCAGTCACCAACGACCTCCATATTGCTGAATCTTGGCTATTTCCCTTTTCTTGGCTTCTGTGACATCACTCTCCACAGGTCGCCATGGATATACCTTCTCAGTCTCTTTTACTGTTGCTTTTTTCTTCATTGGCTTTTTATCTCCCCAGGGCTGTGTCCTACGTCATTTTTTCCATCTATCCTGCATAACCTTATACATTCCCGTAACTTACCATTTTCCCTTCATCTACTGTGTTGATGGGCTTAGTTTCCTGAATATACTCTTATTTCTGTCTCAGCTGTCCTTTCAGCTTGGAAAGCTTTCAGCACTTCAACCTATTTTGACTTTGTAAAAGGAGACCTAGGTAGAACTAAGCAAAACTGTAATAGGACATTCAACTCTTCACTTTATTAATAACCTATCAACCTAATACTTAGGTTCTTTCTCATATATATAAAACACACTCTAGTGGGCCTCAAGAAGTACGTATGGCAAGTTCCTTTCCTCAATTTATAATCTAGTGGAATAGATAAACCCCACAATCGAAGGCAGTGTCAAGGACTCAACTGGATCTTGAATGAATCACACTTAAAAAATGAATCAACTTAGAATGAACCAAACATAGAAAATGGGGCGGGAGGGCAGGGGAGGAGGAGGTGGAGGAAGTTATAGTGAATAAAAACATGGGCGCGCTGGTATTCTTCAATTGAAATAAATAGAAACAAAAGCCAAGGAGGAGAAAGTCCATAGCAGTGACACCAAAATGTGACTTTCAAAACACACTTGGATAAAGATAAAACAAGTAACTCCGAGGTCCTTAATACAAAGTGAACAATACACAGCACAGCCCATGTAACTTTAATTGTGTTTTTCTCTAATGTTTTCGTAGTTAATGGGTCAATCTACCAGCCAGTGTGGGTCTCTGAATGAGAAGCTGGAAAGTGAGCATCTACTATGTTCAAAATTGTGCTCCACATAGTTCAAAGTGTTTCCTAAGGTAAAATCCAACTTAGAAAATTCCAAAGACGCAAGGGAATTGGCGATTACTTCTGTCTGGGGACGGCCCAATGTAGGGTTACCTCATGCGGTGCTGCGCGGACACCTGATCCAAAGCAGCTCAGGACGCAAACAATGCACACTGGCCGCCGCGGGGTGCAGGCGGAGGTCCTAGTCACAATCACCGTTCCCAAACCCCAGAGGATGGGAGCGACCGGCGGGGGTGGGCGGAAGCCGCCCGCTGAACAACTTCCTTTTCCTTCCTTCCATTCCCTCCCACCCTACTCCGCCACCCGGTCCACCCAGGAACTTTCGAAACGCGCACTCTTTACGCCCCTCTCTGTTCACCCCACAGGAAGCCGGTCGCCAGAGGCTGTGTAGGAGGCCCAGCCGGGTTAGAGTCCCGGCCGTCCAGCAGCACACAAAAGCACGCCGACACCGGCGGATCCAGGCAGCGGGAAAGAGGAAAAGCGCGCGGATTGACTCCTCTCACTTCCCGTAGCCGCCTGGACGCAGGGTCCCGCCGGACCGCACCGCACTCCTCGGCGGACGAACAGCTCCCGGGCGGGGCGGCTGCAACCTCCGTCCCGGGTAAGTCGGCAGACGCTGGCCTCAGTGCTGGCAGTGGCCAGGGGCGTTACTGCCCTGGCGGTCGTGCTGGCCGAGGAAGGGTTGGGACGTTGCTGTCCCTAAGTCAGAATTTGGTGAATGGGACCGGGTCCAGGCATCCGGTTCGGCGACGCAGGGAAGCGGTGACCGCGGGAGGCGAGCGAGGAGAGTGAGGGTCGTCGGGCGGCCCGGTCCTCCCTGGACAGCCCTGGCCTGCGGTGGGCCGGGTATCGCCTCGCTGCTCGCCCTTCCACTCCCAACCCCCGCTGCTGTCCACCTGCTCCCTCCTGGCCTTGGTTGAGCGCCACCGCCGAACGGAGGAGGGGACCAGTTTCTCCCAGGCCTTTGCAAGCGCAGACTTCTCTTGCTCTCCGTGACTGTAAGCGCGTGCTTCGAGGTGCTGAGTCATTTGACCGCAGCCCGAGCATCTCTAACGCGAGGCCGGCGAGGCCCCGTGACCGTCCTAAAACCCCAGTGAAGAGTTCTTGGGAAGCCAACGGCGGGACCTGTCCGGGTGCCGCGGGGACGGACTTCGAATGCCGCAAGGCTTAGATCGGACCAGTCTGGTCGGGGCTTACGGTGTGAATGTGGCCCTAGCGACTCAGTTTTCCATTCTTTTTGCCCTGTTCCCGTTTCCTGCTAAACAAAAATTGTTGAGGTTTTGACTAACACGTTAGTGGCACACTCTGGGGGTTATATTTGGGTGGTAAACCGAGAGGGGTACTTTTTTTTTTTTCCGCCAGTAAAGAAGAAATAATAGATCTGGTCAGTGCACATTGCCATACAGTTTGAGAGGATTGCCGAAAGTTAAATGAAGGAAACTCTTTCAGTTCTGGGAACAGTCAAGTTTTTCCTAAACTATCTAATGTAGTTAGTGTTCTGGGAATTTTTATCTTTAAAAATGTATTTGATGCATACCCTTTGCCTTTTAGCAACAAATAAAATAGTGTTTTATTATTTTCTCCGCCTTGATTTAATTATTATTATTATTTTCTTCTCATTGAATTTGGAGGAGAAAAAGCAACGCTTTCTGTTAATAATTATAGCCAACACATAGTGATCACTGTTCTGCTGTTTCGGCTTATTGATTCTTCAGAACAAATTTGTCATACCCATCATGTGAAGACTGTTATTAGTCTCATTTTACATTAGTCTCATTTTACAGACAGGAAGTAGTACTTCTTCTGTACAAGACTGATTAGTATGTGTCATCATTTTATTTTTTTGTTTTGTGTGTGAACCTAGGATCTGAGGACCCTAAGCACACAGCATTGAGCTATACCCCTAGCCTTGTTTAGTATTTTTTCAATAATAATTCCATGTTAGAGGGCTGGGGATTTAGCTCAGTGGCACCGCACCTGCCTCACAAGAACAAGGTCCTGAGTTTGGCCCCTGGTACCAAAATAATAATAATAATATAATAACAGTAATTCCATGTTAGAAATTTTCTGCTGATGTATTTTTACAGTATTTCCTACACTCATAATCCAAAATTACCATATGAATGAATATTCTAGTAAGAATGGGGGTTAGAGCTTTGTAATAACATTCTATTATTTGGCAAATATCAATAAAATAACTTACAATTTAAACAAAAAGTTATTGAAGAAAAATCATGCTTGTTTTTCTTTTCATTTTGATTTTATACAGGGCAAATATTTGCTTCAATCTGGATAACCTTCACATGGAACATAGTTAAAATCTTAATCACTGAAGAGAGATTCCAGTCAACAAAGTCTATATTACATTGGAAAAGAATTATGTTATCCTTAAACAACCTTCAAAATGTCATCAATAACCCGGTAACTGATTTCTCTAAAATCATTCTTTCCCTATGACTGAATTGAGAACAAGTTTAATTAAATAGTGATTATCCACTAGGGGATAAGGCAAAAATAAAATTCAGTAAACCTTTGTAAAGACCCTCCTATATGTTAGGGACTGTGGTATGTGCTGACTGAAAAATAGGTGTGGCTCTTGTCTTTTAGTGGAGGAAAAGGCCACGTGACAATATGAGATGATAAGAACAGAGTTAAAACAGAAAAAGTGGGAGTACATGGAAGGAATGCCAGAGTTTGGTAGTGGTAGGGCAGGAGGCTGCACCAGAAAACATCTTGTCAAAAGCAAAATGGATTTCTTACTCTACAGATGTTTTTTAACTAAAATTGCATGAGAATTCAACATTTCACATTTTATCTCTACCTTTCAAATATTTCTTAGTACTCGAGCAGGGAAAGTGTCCAGAGCCAGTGCTGAGGGGGAACATGAGAAGTAAGGATCTCGTCTGGCCTGGCTGGGCCAAGAACCCTGAATGAGTGTAATTGCTGGAAACTGTAGAATTTGTTTTAGTTTTATGTGGTGATAAGAATCTGGAAATGTCTAGTTTCCACTTATTTGAAGCTTCCTTTAGTTTTGAGGTAGGGCAGCTGCTTTTTTGGTAAACCCTGTGGGAGACTTTTGGTCATTAGGGCTGGCAGGACTCTTAGAAATAAGGGCCTAATCCAGTCTTGTTAGTGTGCGATCTGACTTTTGTTAATTACTTTGTAGTTGTAATTCCTTTTCCCTACATTTTGATGTCAATGTGTAGGAATGTGATGCAACCAGGCAGGCAGATGGCAAGTGTGAGGTCAGCCTGGGCTACATAGTAAGAATCTGTCTTAGACAAAAAAAATGGGGAGGGGGGCTCAGTTTTAGAACAAATGGCCTTCAGTAGTAATAGTTTTTAAAAGGAAACCTTGCTCCATTTGACACCAGTGTAATATTTTAAATGATTGGTATAGTTTTAAAAATCTCATGCTTGTAGACTGATTTTCTAGAGATTAAAACACAAAATCAGGATACTTGCCAAGGGAGAGTGAAGTATGTCACTTTGCCTCAACCTGGAGGGCAGAGGGAATGGTCAGGTTACACTGCCCACTCCTGCCCTTCACACAAAAAGATGTCTTACTTAAATGTTACAAAAGAATTTTTATTGACTATAATCCCTGCATGTCTTGGTTTCAGCATGCAGTGATTCCTGTGACTTGTAGAGTCAGCACCTTGACTGCAGGGTCGGAACAAAAATAAGTAGACTTTAAGGGAGGAGTCAGGAGAAGCAGTGTTGCCAGGGACCTGGAAGTGCGGTTAGGCGTTGGGAGTGGGCGAGTACAGTTCTGAGGGTAGTTCAAGATCATGTGTTTCTAAGAGATGTTGCAACCCCATCACACCCAGTTTCTCTGTTATAGTCAGTTCTAACAAAGGGGTGGGGTCCAAAAGGGGAGAGGTAGACAAATTACACTGGATGGCAAAAATAACATTTTGTTCTATCTTTAAATTTCTGTCATTAAATGTGTGTAGTATCTAGTTCTGTTTGTAGTTTTTTGTCCTTGCTGTGTGCAAAAGACCTTCCCCTCTAAAAAAGAACCTGCAGATAATTTAGATATTTTAAGTTAATCAACTAGGATATTTGACCCAGAAAAACTTATTTATTTATTTATTTGGTACTGGGGATCAAACTCGGGACCTTGTGCTTTCAAGGCAATTGGCGGAACCACTGGGCTAAATCCCTGGCCCCAAACTTATTTTTTAAATCATGGTTTTATTTGTTGGCTACTAGTTCAAACAGTGAGAAGTATTTATTGCATCTCAACTGCATTATTTGTTAAGCATTTTGAAAGTACAACTGCCATCTTTTGGTTTTTATTTCATGAATGCTTTTAAACTTTTGGTCTATACTTGTGACAACTGTCCACATTAACTTTTCTTGGAAAGATGTTATAATTGGCCTCTGTATTTTTTCTTATTTGGCATATTTCTTCTAGTTCCATTGATAGAATCTAAGACTTAAAAAATCAAGTACATTTTTCTCTCCATTCACATTTTATTTTATTTTTTGAGGTAGCATCTCACTATGTAGATCAAGCTGGCCTTAAACTCAGTATGTAGCCCAGGCTGGCCTCAAACTCATGGCAGTCCTCCTTGCCTCAGCCTTTTGTTGTTTTGTTTTGTTTGTCTGCTTTTGGTACTGGGAATCAAACTCAGGATCTTATACCTGCCAGGGCAGGCACAACAATGCTGAGCAACATTCCTGGCCTTAGCCCAGTGTTTCTTGTTTTTGTTTTGTTTTTTTCTTGGTAGAGTGCTGGGATTACATCAGTGCACCATGCTTGGCTTTTGCAATTCAAATAGAACAAATTATTTGGAAGACAATTAAGTTCAGACCAGAGAAGCTGTCAGTGAAATCATGGCAGTTCATTATCTTTCTATACATTTTACCATTGTTGTTTGTTTTAGCTTTCTTAAGGTGTGATTAAGTGCTAGCTGGCTAAGAAGTTACTTAGAGATTAGACAGATGGGTTGTTTCTCTAGCTTTTAAGCTGCTTGTCAACATTTCTCTCTCCTGGTTCTGAAAGGAGACTCAGGGCCCTGGTTTGACAGGTCTTTCTCTCTCCTTACCCCTATGCTGAGCTCCCTAAGAACACCCAACTTTGGTGACCAGAAGAAAATGGTGCCCACGGCTATGATTTATTGCAGTAGGAGGTCATAGAGCAAAACTGCAACAAGCAAGGGCAATAGGGGTCAATATCCAGGTAACACCTGGGACAGTATTCTAAGGCTGTCTTAAATGCTCCAGCATGAAATGTGACTCACCTATGAATTGCTGTTAGGGAAGCTTTTTAGACATTCTTTGTGCCCAGGGCTTTTACTGGGTCTGGTCACATAAGCACCTTCTCCTTTGCACATATCACAGTTCTAGACTCACAGAGAAAAGCAGGTGTTTAGCATAAATCATATTGTTTGCATTTACCATTAGGTAGAGGTACCTATACTTATTGTTTAGGTAGGTACCTCCTAAAATTTCAAGTTTAGGTACTGTCTGAGTTACTTTCTCATTGCTGGGATGAAATACTGAACAATTTAAAGGAGGAAAGGTTTATTTCAGTTACAGTTTGTAAAGGTTTCAGTCATAATCAGCTGGTTCTAAGGCAGGGTGGCACAGCATGGGGATGTGGCAGAGGAGAAACAGTCCACAGCAAGGCAGGCAGGAAGCAGCAGGAGCATGCCCGCCTTCTTTCTGTCCCTATGTATTTCATCTAGGTTACAAGCCTATTGGTTGGTACCGCCTACAGTCTGGGTGGGGCTTCCGTTACCTGTATCAGAACAATAGCAAGCCAATCAGTGGGCTAATCCAGTTATCACACCTGTAATTCACACCCACTCTTAATTTACATTCACACACCTTTAACCCACATTCACACACCATATATCCAATAGCGAATAGCCCCACCTATACGTGCCACTGAGGCTTTGAGAGGACATCTAGGTACAAGCCGGGTAGGGAGGCCTTTCAGGGGATGTAGTCAGGTCCTTCATAGTAACTGGGGATTTAGCTCAGTGGTTTCGCCTCCTACCTTGTAAGCACAAGGGCCAGAGTTTGATTCCCAGTACCAAAAAAAACAAACAAAAACCAAAAAACAAATTAGTCATAGTAACTATGGATACCTCCCAATGTCAGAAACTCACTGAGGCTTTGTCTCCCAACTCAGCTCTCTGCTCTTTCCTTTCTTCCTTGGTAGTGGGGACTGAATCCAGGACCTTTGCACTTAGCTATATCCCCAGCCCTATTAATATTCTTATTTATTGTTCTGTTAATATTTTTATTTTGAGACAGTCTCACTCAGTTGCCCAGTCGGCACTCAAACTCCAGATCTTCCTCTCTACACCTCCAAGAGTGCTGGCTGGGATTACGAACATGTGCCACCATGCCCACCTTCTGAGTTTATGTACTTCGATATCTACGCTAATCATTTCTACTCAGCCTTGTGAACATGAGTGCTGAGCATCCACTGACTGTGTGGCCCTGCATCTCTAATTCCATTCTGTAGACTTGCTTTTAGATGTCCTGTGAACCGTCCCACTAAAGGGGATTAAAGCTTTCTTCTGAACTTTGTTTCCTTCCCAGCTTTGTCAACCTGGTGGCTCTACCTAGACAGTTTCTTTAAAATATCCCTTGTGTCTGTCTCCTCTCTCCCTGCCCTGCCCCAGTCTGTCCAGTGGCAGCAATCTGTCTCGTGTCTGTGTCCTTAGTACCTCCCACCAGGCTGCAGAAGTCTCCCAGCTCCCTGCACTGGTTGGTGAACTCTGCTTTCATTTCTCATTCTAGAATTGGATCCTGGCCCTCCCTTTCTTTGGTGCTCCCAGGATACATCCTCTCTCCCCAGTAGGTTTTGTCTCCTGCCTCTCTGCCTTTGTAAACTGCCACCAGTGCCCTCTTCCTCAGCCACACTGTATCCAACACACATCATACCTGCTTCTTAGACTGTCTCTGGCCACTTCTGTTGAGGTTCTTCATCACGTTTTCCTGAAGCATTTATTTGACTCTTACTTACTGGCCTATTTTTTTAAATGTTGACTCAGTCAGGGTTAGTAGTTGCAAGAAAGAGAAGCCTACTCTAATTTAAGCAGAAGGGAATTTGTTAAATAATCCAGAGTAGTTCTCAGACTCTTTAGGAGGACTGAGGAGCCAGGCTTAGAGACTACATAGCCATAGACAACCCAAGAAACTCACACCAGAAGACTGCTGTCATGAAGAGACATTACCACTAGACACGGGCTGTACTTTGACCCTGGCAATACCTCCAGTGCTACTACTGCTTCTGGCCCTTGTTTAGTCATTGCCCTTTTGCCAGAGTGAATTCTGCATCACTGTGGCCTCTCACTCATACTAGTTCAACTTAAAGTCTGAGCTGGGAGTTCTGATGTGCAGTGCTGTCACACACTTTGCTTACATCACATGAGAGGCATTTTTTTCAAAAATGGAGAGTCCAATTTTTTATAACTGAACAGAATATCATATTTCTGTCCCTTTTCCCACTCTGATTTTGGGAAAACTTGTATTCCAACAAGTTTTTTCCCCCTATTTTCAGTTTACAGTAAATTCTGGACTTCGAATATTCGAGTTGTGAACTTTCACAGACATGAACAGACCTTGTATTACAAATATTTGTAGATGCAAACAAGTCACAGAAGTAGTTCACATGTCTGCTGAACATTGTCACAGTTGTGCTGTTGTGTGCTTACTGTGTAGCGTGATCATTTACAATAGTACAGTGCACAGTCAGAGCCTAGGGTGTCTGCAACCAAGAGGAAAAGCAGTGGTGATGTGGAGGGGATGCTAGGAAGAGCAAAGAAATATACATTGTGTATCTGTGTCAAAGGTGTGTAAGACTCTGCTGAATTTACAAATGAATCTGATTTATGGACGTTGGTTTGTAAGTCAGGGACTTAGCGTAATAAGTGAAAGTTTCACAAAGCCCACGGCCAAATAAAAACTGTCAATCTTGCATCTTTTTCCAAAGAACTATGCAGTTTGTAGATGTTATAGTATCTTAGACCTGTTGTTCCTTGAAGTCATTTGACTAGTAAAGATGCCTTGGAAAATTCTAGAATCTGAGCAATTTATGAGAAGCTTTTAAAAATGTAGTTGTCTTCAAACTCTGAGTTTGGTTGTAATTGCTTGGTGAGAAATTTAATTTATGTTAACGTACATTTGTTAACGTTTTTTCCCTTAGACAATCCCGTATGTTGGCACCATTTCTGAGCAGTTGGAGCCTGGATCCTTGATTGTCATCCGTGGCCATATTCCTAGTCATGCTGAGCGGTAAAATCACTGTGTTAGAAGCAAGAAAATGAGTCAGCGTTTCTCTGATTGTGAAATTGTGAAATAACAAAAGTAATGTGAGAGAGACCATTTTGATATTTTGAGGCTGGATTTATTTTTATCAACAGCCTCACCAAGGTGCTGATTAAGTGGGAATAAATGCCTGACTAGAGATTATTGGGTTTTTAATTTCATTGTAAAAGTCTGATTTCATTGTGAAGATCCAGCTGTCAGGGAGGCAGCCTCAGGATAGTCTTAACATTCCCGTAGCATCTCTTCAGACTCTTCTCAGCTGGCTTTCCTCTGCTTGCCTTGGGTACCAGCTCTGAACTCAGTGTCAGTTAAGATTGGGCCCATCTCTGTGTGGCTGACGCCCAGGCATCCGAGGGTTAACCACAATGTGGAAGTGTCTCAAGGAAATACCCCCGCCTCTGTCAGCTCCATCTGCTCACAAGAGAAGCTGGTTCCTGGCGCTCATGCTCTTCTCCCTGGGAGAGGCCTTTCTCGGGGTCTCAGCAGCTAGAAATCCAGCCCTCATCTGTGTTTTGAGTAGCTGGGTAGTGCGTGGGGCAGTGGGGTGGAGTTGAGTGGATATATGGCAAGTGCCTGCCTGCCTGCCTTTGAGGTACTTCACTTCTATTTTGGCCAAGCTGTGACCACACCAACAGGCCTGGCTTCCAGGGAGTGGGAAGAGGGAAGTTTTTATTCTGCACCTGTTTGGACCCTGTTCAGATTCAGGGGCTGTGTTATGAGGAAGGAAGAAAGATGAGCGGAGTAACTGATTAGGCCATGCGCAGGTGAAAGGACAAGGAGTTAGTCGTGTGTCCCTTGACCTGGAGGCTGGTTTTGGCCGGGCTTTTCTGCCACTTGTCTTCTAGGGCTCACGTGCTTCCTGATCTGCCCCCCAGATTCCAGGTGGACCTGCAGTGCGGCAGCAGCATGAAGCCCCGGGCCGATGTGGCCTTTCACTTCAACCCCCGCTTCAAGCGGACCAACTACATTGTCTGCAACACTCTGACAAACGAAAGGTGGGGATGGGAAGAGATCACCTATGACATGCCCTTCCAGAAAGAAAAATCTTTTGAAATTGTGATCATGGTGCTGAAAGACAAATTCCAGGTGGGTTGTGGAAAAGGATGGGGACACATTAGAGGACAGTGCACAGGAGGCTCTTCCCACCCTGTGTGTCCCCACCTCTGAGACAGGGCCTGACTCTGTCATCTTCTAAAGAACCTGACAGGTACCAAAGTGTGAGCCAGGCATTGCTGCCCTCTCTCCCATTGTGGCCACATCTGATTGTGTTTTCCCTGTAGGGCTGAGTTCTGAGTTTACACAAAATCGTATTAATTATTATGGGAGGGAGTTATAACCACCACTACCCAAAGTGTGGGGCATCTTGGGGGATCAAACAGGTGGGAACTCCAGCATGTAGAGGAGAAGGGTTATGAGGTCAGGTCTTGCCAAAGGATAGCGCCTTAGGATCCAGAAGGGATCCAGCAAGTGCTGTCCTGGACATCCTAGGGTATTTCATAGCTCATGCCTGTGTGTGAGGTGAAAGTTAGTCCTACAGTCTCCTAGGCTTGCTGGCCTCAAGTATTCATTTTCCTAGACTGGAAGTTCCCTCGACCCCAGTGAGGACTGTCACATCTTGGTGCAGCTCCTCTGTCCCTTGGCCTTATCTTTTTTGCAGCCTGATGTCTGTGTCACTCTTTTTCATGGTTGTCCCTCTCCTGTTGTGTTTGGTCATGTGCCCACCCCCATCCCATTTAAACTTCCTGAGGCAGAGACCCTACTGGGTGTTGCTTGTGTTTCCTGCACCTTCCCTAACAGGGCCTCTGGCATTTGGAGAGGAGGAGGAGCCAGGGTGGCTTCTGACTCACAGAAGGTACTTTTACTGTTTCCACACAGCTGTATCCATCCTGTTACGGTTAAGATACAGATAGGAAACCCAAATCTTGGATCAGATGGGAATGTTAGACTGTGGACCTCAAGGACAGTGGAGGGGGGAATAGGTGGGCAGATCTTACCTGGGTTCCCAGGCCTCCAGTCACCTGTGTGGGGTCCCCAGGTGGCTTCTGACCCTGCAGAGGTCCTGTGCCTACACAGGTGTGCACACACACATGTGTGCTTCTACTCCTGAATGGTAAGTCTGTCTGGAGAGATGATCCAGGTCAACAGTTTATCAGATCCAGAGCAGGAACCCAAAGGTGCAGGTGCCTTTCAGGGGCGGCAGCTGCTTTCAGCCAGTTTGGTCAGCTGTACATGGATTCCTGTTGGGGGAGGTATAGAATTAAACTCAAGGAAACATTTAACTTTGGATAAGTTCATCTGTTAACAGTGTTTTGGGGGCCCTGTCTTCTGTGTCTGTCCAGGTGGCTGTGAATGGAAAACATACTCTGCTGTATGCCCACAGGATTAAACTAGAGAAAATAGACACACTGGGCATTTATGACCACGTGAATGTTCACTCAGTTGGCTTTAGATTCAGCTCGGTGAGTGCCCTTCCTCACATAGTCAGGGACTTTTTGACATATTTTCTGATGAAATGTCAGAAAACTTCTTAAAATAACATCTTCTATTGAGATACAAATAGCATAACTATCTACCTCATTTGAGCACTAATTTCTTGGAAGTGACTCTTAGACTGGTCACATGGTTTTCATTGCTAGTGCTTTCCGGTATGGGAATCTAAAAACCAGGAATGGTCCTAGCAAAACAAAACCTTTTTAGCTGGATAGGGTGTGTGTACTTTACATGGGAGTATGATGCGGTATTGCTGTGAGACATTTTCCTAGAAGCAGATTGAGCACAGTATTTACATTTTCAGTGTTGCTGGATGCTACTCACTTGCCCCACAACAGGTGAATACCACTTGCACTGTCAGCAGCTGTGCCATCTGCTTAACCTGTTCCTGTTGAAAAATAGACCTTATTTCCTAATGCTTGCCAGTTTGGAGGAGGGGCCTATCCCAAGTTCATTTTTGGATAATATTTAAGTAAATTTTTGCATTTAGTGTCATTTCAAATTTTTTGACATTTCAAAGAGTGTTTTTTTAGCAATAATGTCCTGATGGATATTAAAATTAATCTGTATTAATTAATCTTTTCTCCAGGATTTACAAAGTACCCAAGCATCTACTCTAGGACTGACAAACATAAATAGAGAAAATGTAAGCATTAAATCTTTTAATGAACCTCTGGTTTAAAGCAGTCTTTCTAGGATTTCCAGTGGCACAGTCAGTACATGGTACTTATATAAAATAGTCTTTTTAGTTGCCATCAGATGGGAGGAAGGCTGGATTTTTAAAGATTATATTTTTAATATGAGGCCAAGACAGTAGCAGTCATTTAGAGGAACATACTTCTTAGGGTCCCAGGCACTCTAAATTTTCATTGATGTTTAACCTGTTAGTTTATATGACCATCAGCTACCATTCTCATGTATGAAGCACCCTTTCATTCCTAACTGTAGAATGTTCTAGCATAAAGCATTTGAAAGTACTGCACATCAAAGTGAACCTGCCTAAGTATCTTCTCCCCCTCTGGGAAAAAGTTCAGTTTAAAGAGTGCATCTTTGCTGTTTTTAATAGACAAAATGAAGTCTTAATCTTCTCAGCACAGTCACACCTTCCAGATAGACTGTAATCTCAGCATTTTGCGGGTACCTAGAAGAATAAGATGTGTTTGAAGTTCATGTGTAGTCCTAGGAAAAATTATTTTTTGATGGTGAAGGATAAACTACTCAGATGATGGGACTGTTGGGGACTCTGTTCCAGCCCATGGAGCCTTTTACAGCTCTACAGCATGGTCAGGAAGCAGCACTTGTCTTGTGTGTCACACCCAGGTCCTGGCCAAGCTCAGCTCAGTACAGTGGATCTGCGAAATTCTCAGGAATTACGTTATTAGAGCACCTGCAATTTGTGAAAACTTCAAATTTCAGATATGGTCAGAAAAATGCCTATAAATACCTGTTTTATAGTTTAAACCCTAAATATGCTATGTTTCCTCCCCAGTTACATAATTTAATAAGATATTATATTAATAAAGCCTTAGAAGGTGCAGGGCATTTTGGTGGCATCTAGGGGATCTTTGGGCTTTCAGGAGATTGATACAGGATTGCTGGTGCATCTGCCAGAGAAGGGTAATAGGGCAGCAGTCAATCAGCAGCAAAGAGAACTGAGTAATGCTTTCAAATTGGCCGCTTATAAACCTTCCTCCCTAAATACAATTGCGGAGATACTTGCAGTTTCCTCGAAGTTGCGGGGGTGTCAACAAACAGTTGTTAGGTTCTGAGGAAAAATCTGCAAAGACTGAGACTGTGACTAAACTGCACATTCTGGGGAGTGGGGGGTGTACTGTGTAACCTGTTGTTCAAGCCACCACTGTTATAGAATGTGAATCTTTCCTGTAAATGTTTTAATTTTTATTTCTTTCTCCATAGGTACAAACGTCTGGCATTTCACAGCTTGTAAGTATTTTTGCCTGATTATTCCACATGGAGCATTTTAAAAAATTGCCTAGAAAGTGAAGTTTAACCTTGGAAGGCAGCTCCATTCCGTGCCTCACTGTAGAACTGTTTTCCTGCAACCTAGTAATAGAGGAGACATTTCTAAAATCCTACCAAAATCCACCTGCACCAAGAGCAGAGATTTGACTGTCATTCACAGTATGACTTGCACCAAAATACTACCTATCAACTATTTGTCAAAGGTTTGAAGAGCTCAAAATTATCTTAACTCTGTAAAAAAACTAAGTTATAATTGGCTGTTATGTTACATGAAATCCATACCCCCAATAGAAGCCCAAAGTCGCCACTCGCATTTGTATGCTGTCACTGGACAGTTCTGTGAAAATCAGGCTCATGACTGAGCCACAGGTGAGCATTCCCTCACCACCACCAGCCCCTTCAGGCAGGACAGAGCACTGCCTCTGACCCCAGCACTGGCAACTCAGCCAGTGTCGCCCACAAAGATGGCCTCAGGTCCCACCGCATATGTTTCTGTGGTGTAAAGTGAAACAGTCACTTTGCATGTGCCGTGAGCCAGGTGCAGTGCTGCTTTAAGGCCCCAGCTGGGCCCAGAGCAGATGTAGTCTGTCCTTTCCTCATGTGCACAGGCACTCAGCCAGCCCCAGTGTTCTTTGGACAGTTTTCTCATGAGCTCCTTTCCTCGGCTTCCTGGTTCTGACAGTAGCTTCTTTTCAGACCCTGCCCTTTGAAGCAAGGTTGAATTCCCCAATGGGTCCTGGACGAACTGTTGTCATTAAAGGAGAAGTAAATACAAAGGCCAAAAGGTCAGCGTTGCTGTTACTAGTGATAGTGCCAGGACTTGTCACTTACTGTGCCCGGGATGGCTTTAGGAGAGGTGAAGGGGGGCCAGGGTCCTGTTACCAGGTGAAAGGTGGGAGAGCAGGGGGTGCAGATTACATGGGCAATAACAAGAGAACGAAGGGTCCCTTGCTCCCAGATGCAGCGTCACTCGACTTCCTAGCACTAAGCTTTCAGTTCCCCCAGCCAGCTTGTTGTAAACATTGACTTTTTTTTTGTAATTTCATTTTGCCCGTCGGTGGAATGCTGAGTTGAAAATTCACCTTTCCCCACATCCCATGTCCATGTGCATGCGTTTTCATGTTATAAACATAGTTCAAACCTTATTGTTAAAATTGTAGAATTTTCCTCTATTCTCTTCTCCTTGGCTAACTGGTTCCCTTTTTTCCCTCCCTTTCAAAAGCTTTAATGTTGATCTAGTAGCAGGAAAATCAAAGGATATTGCTCTACACTTGAACCCACGCCTGAATATTAAAGCATTTGTAAGAAATTCTTTTCTTAATGATGCCTGGGGAGAAGAGGAGAGAAATATTACCTTCTTCCCATTCAGTCCTGGGATGTACTTTGAGGTAAGATTATTTTTTTCAAAACAGGAAAGGGTTTCACTACCTCAGTAAGTTGCCCAGGCTGGGCTGTTCTGCACTCATAGACTGGGGTCTTTGCACATCCCATGCCCTCTCCCTGTTTTCATCTGAAGCAGTGTTAACCTGGTTTTGCGCTGTATCTCTCCCACTTGGCTGTTCATTGTTTCTGCATTTGCTCTGATGTAATACAGATAATTTGGTAGGGATTCTCGTTCACTTTTCCCTTGCATCCACCTGAAACCCACATGGCTTTCCTTCTGAGCTATGTAACAGGTTGTGTTTCGTGTTTTCTTGAGATTTTGTTGAATCTCCATCATGCGAGGTCCCTTCTACTTAGTTGAAACAGGAATTTCCACCACTTCTGGGGATATGAAGTCCTATTTCTCTGTAGCCCTAGCGCTTTCATTATGGCCAGCTGTTACCTATGCTGTTTCCCTGGTGACCATTCCATGACTACTATCAGGACGAAGATCCCCAGTTTGCTGCTTTGCATTCAAGTTTGTGCCCCAGTCTGGGCTTTGGGCCTGTGAGCAGCCATGCTGTGCTGCTTCCTACTCTGATGCCCTCAGGGGACCAAGAAGGACAGTGGGTAGTCAGTGGCCAGATTGGCATTGGGAGCGTGGTGTTGGAAGCACAGGGTTAGATGTAAGGCAGTGAGAAAGGATACTATGGTTTTGGGTATGCATTATATGCCTACAAAGTTACGGTTCAGAGTTCAAGGCCTCAGTTCACAGATTTTTCCTTAGAATTTAACTGATTGTTTGTAGAAACCTCAGCAATTTTGCAAAAAATGCAAATATCCTCCACAGTTGTTTCTTTGGTGGGAGGTTTGCAAGTAACCAATCTTGAGTGTTATGCAGTTCTCCTTGCTACTGATAGGCTGCCCAGCAACCCATCTCTGGCAGATGTACTAGCAGTCCTGTGTTTTAATAGGCTGCTGTACCAATCTCAAGTGTTCTCCTTAAGGCTCTAAGAGCCCCAAGATTACACCAAAATGCCTTGCACTTTCTGAGGCTTCTGGCAATGAACCTAAGCCCCAAAAGTGTGACACTCCAGAAAGCTGAACAACTAGATTTACTCTGGGAAGTAAAAAAAAAGTTATGCTGCAGTAGCATTTCTATAGGCATTTTACTATCTGAAATTCAGTTTTTCACAATTAATGGGTGCTCTAGGAACATAACCCCTGCAATTTCAGGGGTCCGCTGTATTTTACTGTTTCAGATGGAGTACTCCAAAGGGCTAACTCTAGTGATGAGCCTGGCAGAATGCTAATCACTCCATAGATGCCTAGGCTCCTCGGCTTCCAAGACTTTTGACAGGCCTGCCACAATGTGCTGATCAGGGATGGAAGCAGGATCACCAGGCAGATGTGCAAGCCTGGAGTGAGCCCCTTGAGCTTCTCAAATTTCCTATTAACTAGTCCTAGAGTTTGAGGCAGCAAAGTCAGGATCCCAGGCCATTGGTTCCTAATTTGCTAGTTGAAATCACCTCCTCCATGAATAAAGGTCAAGATGTCAGCAATTTTCGCTCTTCCCTAGTTCTCAAACACTATGTGGGCAGCTTCCTGTTTTCTCAGGAGTAGGGTTAGGATATGCTGCAGGAGGTGTGCCAGGGAAAGGAGGGTCAGCAGGCTGTGGGGTGGTGTGGGGATCCAAGCATGTGAGTCACTCCAAGTGGGTCCAGGCAGAAGGTGCCACCACAATTTATGGTTGATTTGGGTCAATCACAGGAGGGAAGTGGGCTGCAGTCAGCCCACACATACAGAACTGACACCAAATGGTTTTCCTTTTTTTCTAGATGATAATTTATTGTGATGCTAGAGATTTCAAGGTTGCAGTCAATGGAGCACACAGCCTGGAGTACAAGCACAGATTTCTGCAGCTGGGCAGCATTGACACGGTGGCCATCAGTGGTGACATCCGCTTACTGGAAGTAAGGAGCTGGTAACCAGCAGGAGTGCCACAATCCCCAAATACAGAATGGCTGTGAGATCTTGGCTGAGTCAGCACTCTCCCTGTTCCCGCCTTGTTGAAACTGCACTTCTGTAGCATTATGCTCCACTGTTGTCCCACTGCCCTGAGAGGAAATCCAAGGCGACCACCACATACAGTCAGTCATTGAGGCGATGGCTTTCTCCCCACAAGGCCTCTTTCAAAACCACACTCAGGAAGTATTTAGTAAGTGCCTACTTACTTAGCCACTAACTGGCATTGAGCACATTTTCTGTCAGCACTGTGATAGAGGTAGATGTGCACAAGTGGTGGTGTGGAGCAGTGTCCCTTTGGGGCTTGGACTTTTGGTGCCCATGTGCACTGTCTGCCTTGTTGGGTCCATTGGGTTAAGGATCGTGCAGCTGTTCAGTCACATAAAATACTTTCCGGAAGATGCTACCCCCTCCACAGCAAGTACCTATAGTGTCTCAGTCGCTTTACCAAATAATTACCATGAACATGACATCTGAGCTAAGCAGAGAAGGCCAAAAGCACCCCGCCAACCAAAAAACAACCCCAAAGTAAATAACCCATGGTGTTGAGCTGTTGATGTTTCTGTGAGCTCTGAAGTGCAGGGTTGTGTGCACACAGTGTGTTTAAAGCAGAGGGTAGGTAATTCAGTTTCTTAAACATTTGTGGGCAACGAAATAATGTCAAAATGAAATGTAGTGAATAGGCACTATGAGAAGGCAAAATCTACCCATGAGACCAAAGAAAGCAGAGGCAGCATTAAAATGTTTGCGTGCAAACCAGCATTCACCTCTGCTCTTCTAAAGATTAGTCCAGCAGCAGCAGTGAGATCAAAACATTGTTCCGCTTTAAGTGATTAAAATCTAACCTGTATCAGCAAGTTAAACTGTTGCATTCTGTAATGTTTCTATTACTTGAAGGGAGTTGGCAGAAGTTCCATGTAAAGAATCTTTACAGGTCAGGTCTTGTTAGGAGATTTCAAAGGTTCGAGCCTAGGGAGGAAAATAAGCTAAATTGGTCAGGTCATTTTATACTAACTGGGCAGAATTCTGTCATTGTTTAGGAAGATCTTCATAACAGATCTGGTTAGATATTTGTATCCATATATTAAAAAGAATACTATCAATCTTGTTTTTAAAAAAGTACTCAAGCATTGAAACTGCTAGCTCTCAGTTCTTTCATATTCATTTACTATGTCAAACTTAAGGACATGGTGTGTTTGCATGTTGGAGGTGGGCAGGGATAGCTGTAGGAGGCAAGAAGGTTCTAGAATCCTCCAGGGCTATTTCTTTTTCATAACAAATAGCAGAATGCACAACGGAGATGGCAGAGACCAACAGTCACTTAAGAAAAAACAAAAGCTCACTCATTTCCTGTCAAGTCTTTAAAAATTCATTTTTGTTTTACATGGAGCTATTAGACTGATTCTTTGCTACAAAAAATGCAAATTTCAAAATTTTTTAAAAAAGAATGAACTTTATCGATACACGCAAGCTTTGTCTCAAAACTACAAGTTGGCCTTTTGCTTAGTATAATTCTGCACTAAATTTCTGTATTAAATGAGATCAAAAGCGACTCATTGTGAACATTTTGTGGTGTCTTAGTCACACTTTCTTGGGACAAAACACCCAACACCCACAACTTAAAAAGGAGGAGAGGTTTATTTTGGCTATTTTAGTCCATCGTTGGCTGGCTTCAAGCAGAAACAGCATGCCAGAGAAAAGCTGCTCACCTCATGGGTCCAGGAAGCAGAAGGAGAAATGGGGAACTCTTCCAGGTAACACTCCCCAGTGATTCTACACCCCACCTCCTGCACATTCAGCTTTGAACTCTTAAGTGGATGGATTACTGAGGAGTATAGCACCCCGTGATCAATCACCCTCCAAACCCAAGACGTTTGGGGGACATTTTACATCTGAACTGTGACACATAAGGTAGTTCTCCAATGCCTTAAAAATGAAGGAACATTGATTTAATTTTATTTGATTCCTCAAGTCTAGCTTCACCAGAAAAATCTAGCTTCACCAGAGATTAGAGAACTTCAAAACCTTGAAAGAATGTAGCAATACTTACTTTTTCATACAAGTACCTCTGGGATAATAACCAAAAGGAAATGTGGCCCACTGATAACATCATTCAGAAAAGACGAAGACAAATGCTTAGCAAACACAGTCTATACAGACACCATGTTCTTATTTACTCTTCAGCAACTCTGTACAGATGGCAGAAGAGGCTTACAGGGATCCTGTGTAAAGCAGTCATTAAATATAGTCCTAGCAGGTGTAAAGGCACCAAAAGTAACATGGCACCAGACACCCCAAAATAAAAAAAGGAAAAGTAAATTTGAACTCTCAACGGAGTTTGGCCTTCCAAAGAAGTTTCAGAAGTAGCTCTGGAGTGGCTCCCCTAGTGTGACCTCCAGCTGTTGAATGGTCTTTTGGCACTGGTGTTCCACTTCTTCACACTCATCTACAAGAAAGGAAAAAAATCTAAATTAAAACCTGTCATAGGCCTGATTCTCAATGCCCCAAGCCCTCTGACAGTCCCAGAAGCACAGCCAGGAAGTAGGGTAGGGGAACTACCTCCCTCCTCCCTCCGGCTTTCATCCCTCTTACAACATGGCTTTGGCAGAGACTAGGTAGATCCCTGGCATAGAAAGACACAGCCAAACCCAAAATTCACTCCTTTAGAGGCTCGCATGAGCCTCAGCAGTCAGACTCTGTGGAGGACACACTTCTTTCTACAATACAAAGACTTGGTGTCCTTGCTACTGCTTCTGCTTAGTGAAAAGAACAGTGAGGTACAGGCCCCAGCGCATCACAAACCTGGCTGTTTACACCAGCTTTACTGGCTACACTCATTGGCTTTGCTGCCATCATCAAATCATTTACACCTTTAAGCCTCTATGTCTTCCTTTGTAAAATAGGAACAATGGTGTTTACCCTAGTGGGAGGCTTCAATGAGATCATCCACGTAAGCACCTAACACTGAGAACACTGGATATCCTGACACTACACACTGATACAATAACCCCACATCTGGGGACCAAAGTATTCAATCATGCATAAAGTATGAGATTAACAAAAAACAATACTGCAGTTTGTAAGAGCACAAAACCCCACAGGCATGCAGTGACAAACATACTGTAAAAAAAACCTCTGTGGACAGTGAGGTGGTTCTCCTAGTCTGCAGAGGACTAGACCTGCTGACATCATACTCCATCCACAGCTGTGTCACCCAGGCACATATCCACAGAATTGTACTGTAACTACTTTTCAGTGTTGGGGGATTACCTTCCATCAGTTCTGCTAAGAAAGGAATGGATTCAGGGAGGAGGACAATATAATTCTCCTTTAGTTTCTCAGCCAGTGCCAACACAGTAATCAAGGTTGCAAACCGCACCTACCAGGGACAAGAGTAAAGAATAAAAAGTTTACTTATTGTCTATTGTTATGTTTACTATCTTAAGGCCCGATTCTAGACAAGCTCTTTTAAGACTAATGTTACTTCTCAAGCATTTATCTCACTTCTCTGTTTAATCATTTGGGTTCTGTTTGGAATATGGATAACCATATTGTTCCCTCATGAATGTCTTTTTATGACATAGTCCTAAGAACAAACAAAAAAATGCCACATACAAACTCAAGTGTGCCACTAAGTTTAACTGTGTTGGAGCTGGAATTTTTCATTGCAGCCTCATTATTTTTACTTCTTGGCTAATAAAGGTTTGAAGTTTAAACTGATACATTCTATTAATAAATTGGTTATATCCCTTGAGATTCTAATACGGTGATTAGTTTGAGAAGTGACAATTCAATTCATTGCTAAAGCCACTTGTAAATAAAGGTGTGGAATTTTAACCTTCACCCAAACTACCCAGGTCACTGTATTTCTGTAGCCACCACTCAACAAAAAAATCAGAAGCCTAATGTGTACAGAGAAGATGCTCTGACACACTGCTGTACCTCACGGGAGTGTTCTGTGGACAAAGCAACTGTCTAAGAATCACAGTGACATTTACATGGCACTTAAAAACACCAGGAATCATTTCAAGGTTTTGCCATTCAAGATCTGAAAGTCTTTAGAAGTTATCTCAATGTCTGTATCTGTCACACCACGGGTGGTTGGGAGATGGTGTCCATTAGTTATAAAGTCTATATGTAAAGTAAGAAATTTCTTAGGCTTCAGTTTCACTAACACCGTAGGCCAGACTTCCAGCACTAGAGGACAGGTGCAAAGCTGTTCCCTGCTGCTGTACCTGAAGCCTGTGCCCACAAACACATGCAAGTCACTTAGGTGGTTTGGGGCCATGCAACTTCATACCTTTGGCGAGGAGTCTCTGGTCTTCAGCAGAATCTGGTAGTTCAATGGTTTCCACAGAGAATCGTCTGCCATGGCCACTGAGAACTGTGCGATGCAGGGTATCAGGTGCTGTGTCACCCGCTGCTGGAACTCCTCTTCTCCTCCAAGCCTGTTTTCCAGCTGGAAGGAGGGAGACGAGGACTGTGAGCAACAGCTCTCATTTTTTCTCTTCTGTCTGAACACATACCAGTGTCTAATGTTACCATCCTTTACAATATGAGCAGGCTCAAACACTAGGTCCCGCTCTGCTGTAATATTGTCCCTCCACAGCAAATGTCTTACCTTCTGCAACTCAGAGTTTGCTGCTCTTAGCACCTGCCCTGTCCCTTAAGAAACCATGGAGGATTCTTTTCTCCAGGGGCTGCCATGCCCTGAGACAGGCCTGATGGGACACCATTAAAATACAGCTTTCAAAATTAATCAACCGTGAACTTTTTGAACATTTTGAAAAGTTCAAAAGAAAAACTCCATAATGAAGTCAGAGCCTTTAAAAAAATCAATTTTAAGTCATATAAAAGGATACCCCCCCACACACCAAAAAACACCCCACAAGAATAAAAACACCTTTTTAAAAAAGGCTCACAGGGGCCAGGGATTTAGCTCAGTGGTTCCACCACCTGCCTTGCAAGCACAAGGACGCAAGTTGGATCCCCGTTACCAAAAAACAAAAAAAGACTCAAAGCTATCCTTTGGCAAACACAAAACCTGTCTCGGCTGAGTGGTCAGAGGAGACAGCCCCACCAGTTACCTGATCCACTAACGGCATCATGAGGGCTTCTGCTCGCTCTTTACTCAGAAAGTGCTGGGTATCAAAGAGGAAAATCTTATATAAACAGTTCAGAATAAACTGTAAAAGTAGGCAGCACTTCTCAGGGTCCTGTTCAGAGTCAAAAAATGCTTCATCTGCGGATGGGAAAAGAGGTTAAAAAAGAAAAGGTAAATTTCAGAATTTAATCTCCAGTGTTTAAACCTGAATAACTTAACTACAATCGGAAGACTGTTTTAGAAATGCTCTACAAATCATAATCAGGATCAAAGCCAAACATAATCAAAATAGATGGCACCCTAAAAAACTGGTTACTTCTGGAGTTGGTAAGATCTGGCAAGTCAAACCTTCAACTTCAGTCAGGTCACTAACTAGCATTAGAGAAAAGCCCAATCTTGATTCTTACTTTGTTTTTTTAGACAAGGTCTCATTATGTAGCTCTCAGGCTGGCCTTGAACTCACTATACAGCAAAAGCTGGCTTCAAACTCATGGCAATGCTCCTGCCTCAGCCTCCCAAGTGCTGGGATTACAGGCATGTGCCACCACACCCAGCCCAATCTTAATTTTCATTATTATTTTTAGTGCAAGGATTGAACCTAGGGCCTCAGGCATGCTAGGCAAGTGCTCTACTACTGGCCTACACCTGCAGACCCAATTTTAATGTTTTAATCATTTCTAGTAACTAATAACTGTTTGCTTTATTCTTTCTCCTGACCATTTGATTAATAAAGTTTCCCCATTATGCTAAAATAAACACTAGCCTAACAACATTACAGAAAAAAATTCACTCTCCACTCCACGTTTAGTATCTTGTCTAGGCATAAGGTTGCTTCTAGCACTAACTGCTCACGTAAAGGTACAGCATGACCAAGAAAGCTACTAACCTGTTTTAGAGATGTTCACCTGGTTCAAGGTGTCAGCAAAAGGCTTCACCAAGTGGCCGGCAAAAAGAGTGAACAGCCCCTTCAGTTTCTCTGCAGTTCGGTCGGCCAGGTTGTAAAATGTCAACAGCCTGTCCTTTGGGGCACCTTCTGTTTTGGCCCAATCAAACAGCTGAAACCGTAACAGAAGATGAGTATATTCCACCATCCTGTCCTATCTCATCACGTAAGAGGCAGAGAAAGATGGGCTTACCTTGAAGAACAGTGGTCTGAAGGTGACCTCAGACAGTTTCACAACCATAGCCACCAGGCAGTCAATGATACAACTTTCTGTCTTCCCAATTTCCTCCAAGTCCTCCTACAAATGGGAGAGTTGATTTAGTAGCCAGAGTACTAACTAAATCATTTGGCAAGTACAACTGTTGTACAACCAGATTTTTCTCCGGCTCTCACCTAAGTGGAGATCAAAGCTAAGATGTAGGATAAGGACCAACTTACCTCTGAGTGCTGTGCCCGGAAGTCCAAGGCCTCTAGGAAAAAGGTCGTCAGCTGAGACTGATAAGAGGTGAGCTCCTCTTTTTTCATCACCCCGATGTGCTCTTGCAAGATGCCCATGAATGGGCTCATGTGATTCTAACAGGAACACAACAATGAGATGTGCCATTTTCATTATTCCCAGAGCTCGGCAATGTCCTTTCATAGGAATTAAACCAGCACATGCCTCCCTCTCCCTTCTCCAAAGTCCATCCAATGATCTTACCTTCCAGTTCTTCTTTATCTGCTTGTAAGTCTTGCCAATGGCTGGCAGCAGGACTCGGGGGGAGAGCTTGGTGGCCAGTGTCTTTTTAAGAGATGTGAGACGGATGTTAGCCTGTGACGCAGAGCCCATTTCACTGGTGATTTTCTCCAAATGAATCACCTAGAGGAATACAGAAAAACATAACTGATCTCTGAATGTGTTGACAAGCACACACAGAAAGAAAAGGGATGACAGTTAATTCAAATGCTCAGCACATTTAACACCCCAAAGAATCCCTCGTAAAGCCAGCCTTTAGTATCTGTGGGCAAGATGGGGCAGTCAGGGATGAAGAGAAACAGCTGCTTGTGGAAGTACTCAGAATACCCAACTGACGATTTCCTTAGAGGACAGGAAACTAGGGACAAGAGCCAGGATCTTTCTTGCCAAAAAAACCCAAGAAAGCTCCTTACAGCCAGTGCCCCCTTTTTAAAGTGCCAGTCATGGAACCCAGGGCCTCATACATGGTAGGTACATGCTCTACCACTGAGCTACATGGCTAGCCCTAGAAAGCTGCTTTTCAGCTCTGGGTGGAAGAGTGTGAATTGGTTAAATCATGTTCATCATAGAAGTAAACTTGCTAACTTCATAAATGGCAGATGATCACGAATAATATACAACAGAATAACAGAGAAATGTGGGCTCAACACTAATGGGTGCTTTTGATCAGGAATACCATCTGCTCACTGTGTGTGGACAGGCAGCTGCATTTTAGAAACTGGGCCTTTGCAATAGGAAACCTTCCACATCAGCAAAAAGCAGGAGTGATAACAGGTGGCTCTTCATGCCCAACCCCAAAGATCTTGCCGAGGAAAATAAAAAGCAAAGAATATATCCTGCACTGTTAACAAAGAGAAGCGCCCCATTGAGAAGTGATTCCCAGGTCAGTTTCACAGTGAAGCAGAAGGGACAATAGAGGAGAAAAACAGGCACACATTTGGTAAGAACAAGCACATCTTTTCAGAAAAAATCTGCTAAACAGAAACACTTAACTAATACAATAATAAAATTGGTAGTCCTTCACTTTTCCCTCCACCCTGTGTAGCACAAGGGTTACCCTAGCTCACCTGGGACAGAACTCCTTCCAGGTAGGGGCTGATGAAATGTGGGAGGGTCTCGACGACCTTGTGCAGGGCAGCCAGGGCACTGAGCAAAGAGACCTCACTGTGGACCAGCTCGCCAGTGCTCTTCACAGCTACCAGCAAGGATGGCATCAGTCTGGGAACAAAGAGCAAGTGCTTCAGAATAATCACACAGAAACAAGAGACCAGACGCTGGAGCAGAGAACAGTAAGAATAAATCCAAACCAAATTGTTAAATCACCATATACCCACAGCAACACATTTTATCATATAGCTAAGAGCAAGAGATCTGGCAGTGCCAACAGTACTGACACGACAGGAACTGTTAAAATCAGAATATATCAGAATCTAAATTACTGGACACAAGCCATGGGTCAGGACTGTGCACAAAGCCTGGCCATCCCTGTCTTGCAGAAATCCTTGGGGGTGGCAAGCACCATCTCTGGTTTATAGAGAGCAGAGCTCTCAGAGGTTAAATTGGTCATAGGTGGACAGCTAGTTCCAGCTGGAGCTACAGATGGAGTTAGGAATGTCAGACTTCCTAAGGCAGTAACATAAAGGCTGCTCCAGCACTGCCTCTCTTCAGGGAGCTGTGACACTGCTTTCCAAACACAGGTAGTCAAAGGGGAAAAGAAGTGGGGGACAAGCAACTACACAAAGAAGTGCCTCGGAAGGTAAATGGCAATGCTGTTTTTACTAGTCTGAAGAGAAGAGCAATTCTTTAACAAATCTACTTTTTGGTAATTTCCATTCTGTGGCCAAAACAAGTCACTAAGGCATGATTCTCCAATCTGCCTGGGAATGTGGTGGTTTCTGTTCCACAACTCCAGCAGCATACCTGGGAAGCTGGGGGATGGCCAGTGCCTCCAGGGTGGAGGCCACCTCTGCTATGCACAGCAGGGCACTGCCCAGGACATTCTTCTCTTCCTTTCTTTCTGGAGCAATCAGTTCCACTGCAGCATTCAACACTGGCACAAAAGGCTCTGGGTTTTCTGCACCAAAGTTCTTGCACAAAAGCTTTAGGGTATACAAAGCTGTCTGTCTGTTAATTGCTTGTTCTTCTTCTGCCTCCTTTTTCTTATGTTGCACAATGACCAGAAGGACTGGAATCAGTTTTAGGAAACGGTACACCTAGAGAACAGCCAAAATCTCCAAATAATTAAAGTTGCAAAAACTGCCAGTCCATTTTCCCATCTTCACAGCTTGAGACTCTAATGGAGAATGAGGGTTCCCAAGCCACATGACTATATGAAAGCAGTTGTTTTTTCATTCTCTTTACTGATAGGCAAATCGTATGCTCTCTGACCAACTTCTGATTTATATTTATATGAGGCATCCTAGCAGGAAAGGGTGATTAAAATGCTAATGCTAAAGCAATATATAGTCAATACCAAACAGGAATTCCATTCTAAGAGCTCTTACAACACATGTGTCTATTAGAATACCACACTTTATTTTTTAATTTTACTTATTTATTTATTCTTGATACCGGGGATTAAACTCAGGACTTTGTGCTTGCAAGGCAGGTGGTGGCATACCACTTTAAACACACACACACACACACACACACACACACACACACACACACCCACCACTTAGATGATATAACTATTTTATGTGGTACCAGTGGAGAAACTTCATGAACTAAAGCCGTTTTTTTTGGTACTGGGGATTGAACTGGGAACCTTGTGCTTGTGAGGCAGGTAGCAGAACCACTGAGCTAAATCACCGGCCCTAAAGCAGCTCTTAATAAAGCATGGGAAGGACCAAGGTCTGCAACATGACCCTCACTCACAGTTTTCCTTTTCCAGGATGTGCTATGCTGCAGCTTGTTATTCAAAAGATCCAGTGCTTTCCGGCGTACAGATGGTAGGGGATTGGTCACCAGACCTCTAACCACGGCAATGAATGTCTCTGTGGGCAGCAAGGCATTGACCTATAGAGTTTACATTTAACACAAAAAGGGGGAAAAAAAGAGAAAGAAAAATATCAACTTCAATCACAATAGACTTCTATGCTTTGGTAGGTGCTAGGTATTTCAGACCTAGTCATTCTTTTTTTTTTTTTTGGGGTACTGGGGATTGAATTTGGGTTCTCCTGCTTGCAAGGCAGGCGGCAGAATTACTGAGCTAAATCCCTGGCCCTGGACCTAGTAATTCTTACAATAACTTTTGAGGTAGTTATTATTTATCACAATTTATCAAAGAAAAATGAAACAAAACCTGATGCTAAGAATAAACTGTTGAAGCCATATAGCTCATTCAGCTATATTTAAATATAACCCTAATTTCAAAGCCAATATACCTAATAGATATTTGAACTTTACTGCATCTATATTGTGTATCTGAATACTAAAAACATCAGATTTAAGCCAGGCATGGTGGTACATGTCTGTAATCCCAGCTGAGGCAGGAGGATTACAAGTCTGAGCCCAGGTGTTCAACTTATGGAGATCCTTTCTCAAAACAAAACAAAACACCCTACCAGATTTATTGAGGCACCTATTTTTTTTTGGTACCAGGGATTGAACTCAGGTCCTTGCACTTGCAAGGCAGGCAGCAGAACCACTGAGCTACATCCCCAGTCCTGAGGCACCTACTTCTACAATATTAAAATCTGTATTGTGTTTTAATACAGTAAAACTGATAGGGAAGACTTTTCCGGACAATTGTATTTCTAGTCATTAAGAGTTTTTTGAGAAAAATCTGAGTGTCATATATTATTAAATTTATTCTTAGTAAAACTTTAAGTCAAATAATTTCTTAATGCTATAAAAACTAGTGACAAAACAGGGCTGGGGATTTAGCTTAGTGGTGCTGCCTCCTGCCTTTCAAGCGCAAGGCTGAGTTTGATTCCTGGTACCAAAAACAAAACAACAAAAACTAGTGACAAAACAGTGATTAAGGGGAGAGATGAAGACATACCTTATCTAATAAATCATAAGTTTTGCTAAGGAGTGCTCGCCAGAACTTCACAGTGAGTTTGTCTGCGTTTTTTTCCATGGACTGTGCCACAGTGTTGATATAGCCAAGAACGGTCTCGAGCAACCTAAAACACAGGAGCTACACTCAGCAAAAAGCAGCTAAAGCATTTTAAGAACTTGGCTTTATCTCATGCAGAATGTAAGAAATTCAATAATTTCATACTAAATTATTTCAAAAATTATGTGGAAGGAGAGATTATTACAGAGAAATACCATTAAGAAGTAAACAGAGGCTTCTGGAAGGATATTCTTCCTCAGTCCAGCTCTGGAACTTGGCAACTGCCAACTCTAAAAATAAGAGTGTCTCTTACTTTTAAGAAAAGTACACTAAAGTATCAGAGGAAAAAGGCATAATGTATATGGCTTAGTTTCAAATGGCTCAGAGACAAAAATGTACACAGAGAACGACAAAAGTGTCAATTGGAGAACCTGGCTATAAAGTCCATGACACTTGTGTTTTCTACTCTTCTAGTCTTTCCGTAAGTTTGAAATTATTTCCAAACAACAACAAAAAATAAACATACCTCTGTTCAAGGCCATTCAAAATCTGAGGACCACCACTTTCAACCACCTAAGTTTTAAAGAAGGTTCCATTAGAATAGTATAGACCCTGCTAATGAAGTCATTTGAAATAGGTTACATAAAACTCAAGGTATTCATGCAAACCTCTCCATTTAACTGCTTTCTGGCATTAGAATTTAATCAGGTTCAGATCATCCTCACTGGAGTATAGTAACTCCACCTCTCTTAATTTATTTCAATTATTGTCTATTTGTTCACCGTGGCACCCCAGAAGTACTCCCCTACTTGTCACCCATCTTGCATAGATAACACTATTTTGACATTTAAACATGTAAATATCACTTTGCCTCTTTCCAGAATTATGGAACACATCTTTTTGTGTTTGGCCTCTCTCTTGCAAAACTGTTTCCCTGAGATTCACCAGATGGCTGTGTTGTGCACTCATATTCACAAAAGACAGACAATTTATCCACGGCTCTTGGGAGCTGCCATAAGCAATGCTCTCATGAGCATTCTTAAAGATGGCTTCTGGCATAATGTTCATTTACTTCTGCTGAGTATGCACCTCTTGAAAATGAAACCGCTGGGTGGTACGGCTTACGTATTCAACCCTGGTAGGTCCTGCCATGAAGTTTTTCATGGTGAAGTGTACTAGTTTTCTATATTCACTAGTCATGCCTCACATTTTCATAAGACATTTGCCAAGATGTAAATTTAAAACACAGTTCCTTCAGCAAAAGTAAGATCATTTTATCATAAGTATATTTAAAGAACACGTTACCTTTTTGAGAAAATTATTGGAAGCCAGGAGCTGGGCCATGAAGGACACTGACAAAAATTTAAAGTGTCTCAGTTGCTTGCTTGTGTGAGTGTCCACGTTAAAGATCTGGAGCATCTCTTCTTGCGACTCACACTTCTTTGATACTGCCTTGGCAAGAGTTTCTAAAAAACAGCAACAGAACAGGTGACCATACTCAGCTTCTACCCGATTTCTTGGCATAACGAGTTCTAATACAATATGAGGGGACACAATTTCAGACGTAAACATGTTCGGCTATGACACCCAGCCTTTCCTCTCCCAAAGCAGTGAGAAATGGGAACATACTTGCCAAGACAGTAACCCACTGTCCTGAGGTGTGTAAGTCAAGAAGCAAACCCTAATAGGCAACTGAGAAAGTCAAATAGGAGATGAAGGTATTCCAGAAGGAATCTTGCACTCCTGGTTCTGGATAGATTTTCTGGAGCCTCAGGGTCACTTACTTCATAGCCCAGGAGGCTGGAGGAGGGTTATTAGCCTTAAGGCATGGCACATAAAAGTCTGAAGATGTATGTTCTAGACTACCAACTCTACATGTAGAATTCCTTGCCCAGGTGTATCTAATTTAAACGGGTTTGGGGGTACAGTGATCAGGGGCCCATAATGGGTTAAAGACTATCACTCTAGGGAAATAAAGGGGTAGTTCAGTGGAAGAGCACTTGTTTAGCATGCACAGGCCCTGAGTCCCATTCCCCAAATCACACAAAAACAAAACTTAACAACACTGTGCTACAGGGCTCACTGTGCAGACTCTCCCTTAACCGAGTTGCCACATACAGTTCTCAGGGAACTTCTTGGTCTGCACCCACTAAACATGAGCTGACTTCATGACAAGGCCAACAGCTAGTCTCAGGGAATCTGTGGAGCCGGCTCTCTACTGTATCTTAGTCTGCTTCAAAGGCAGGAAACTAAGAATGTTCAACATACCAGACCTTCCTTAAGCCAGACTTGCTGATGCTAGGATGATTGGAATTGTCTTCAAGACTCTGATATGTGAAAAAACTTTAATATTTCCTTTTGATATAAATGTCTTCACAGGTATTTCAGTGGGAAGCTTAGAAACAGTTACGGTCCAGCTACCTTACTGCCATGTGAACATAATTCATCTTGGACATAGGTGACATTCCCCATCCAACACGAGTGCAAGACACAGGAATAAAAGCACTGTGTGAGAAGGGGCAGGGGCACTGCTACCACTGACCACTTCCTACAGGAGCCAGAAAGTACAGTACAATAATATACTGAAATTAAAAGTGATTATTGTACCCGAAAAGCCCTTCTAAAGGCATATGATGGTTCTAAGGATAACAAGCGTTTCCTCTTCTTCTCCTTGGCTCTCAGACTTGATGGCAAAGAGCACTGGAGTTACGCTTACCTTCTTTATCCTCAGGCATCTTTACTAAATACTGGAGGATATCCATTAAGCTTTGAATCTGATGCTGGACACTAAATTCACAACAGACAGAAATCCAGAATTCAGTATCTGCCTCTAAAATAGCATCCTGTATGGAGAGAAGGGACAAGGTAACAAAACTGGACCTAAGAAATAGGCATTGGTAAGTACAAATGAAGGGTCATGTTCAAAAACTATTCCTTAGCATACATACTGTCACTATGTGACTTTCCTTATGGTCCCTACCAGATAAGTAAGTTGGTAAGCTTATGTTAAATAGCTGTTTGTAAGAAATGCGAGGGTAGACTCCCAGAAGAGTCTATACTGTGACTTCCAGAGAAATTTTACATCTTACTACGGAGTAGCTCTAGGCCTACTCCAGGATTCCATTTCGTCTGTAATGTTTTTTTGTTTGTTTGTTTTGTTTTTTGGTACTGGGGATCGAACTCAGGTCTTTGCGCTTGCGAGGCAGGCCACTGAACCGCTGAGGTAAATCCCCGGCCCTTTTTTTTCCTGTAATGTTTTGTTGTTTTTTTGTTTTTTTTACGGATCCCATTTCTAAGACATCACTTACAAACATCCTTGACCCATGAGCTCTGCCCTTGTCTATCCAAATGTGACCCTTCCAAGCAATCACTAGGTCTGTACCGCTGATGTGGACACTCCCTGTTTCCTGACAACATGCCTTCAAGGCCACTTTTAAGAGACAGTCTCACCAAGTTCCAACCCTACTTTGTTGGGCTTAAAACATAACTGCCCAACCTGGCACCAGAGATGGTTCTTAGAAAAGGCAAATTGTCTTTAGTAGTTGTTTTGGTAGTACTGAGGATCTACATGCCACAGGCTCTGACAGCAAGTTGTGTTTATTTTTGCAGTTTGCAGTACTGGGGATTGAACCCAGGGTCTCATGGTAAGCTAAATCTCCAGCTCTTCTAAAAAAACCTTTTTCTCTGGAGATAGGGTCTCATTAGGTTACCCAGGCTTCCCTCAAACTTGTGATCTTTCTGCCTCAGTCTCCTGAGCAACTGGGATCACTGGCGTGTGCCACCAAGTCCAGCTTCTAGAAGCATCAGAGTAACAAAAACATTTTTGAAAAAGGTACTGTGGGCAAGTTACTGTTAAGTAGTGCACAATGAGTATCACCAGCCCCACGTTTAAATGGACAAGATCACAAAATCTGTGTCAATGCCACCGCTTCCTGTCTTACCACCATACCCAACATACCTTTTCTCCATAGGCAGCCACCAGCACTGTTTTAGTGACATACTGTTCAAAGAGTAAAACAAGGAGAACCCAGAGGAACTTTTCTACGCCTAGCGTATCGATGAGTTGAACAAGGATAGGCAGGCGCCTGTGCTCAGGAACATGTGGCAGTGCATCCACAAACACGCTGATGATTTTCACCACTATTTCTTCCACATTTCTTGTGACTTCTACAGAGTCTCCCGTATCAGACTGCAGAACAGCAAAAGGACATGAGTAGGTGAAAAAGTAACTTTCCTAAAAATAAGTCTGAAGTGGACAGAATAAGGCTTTTCAGAGTTGTCAAGTTATTGAAATAATTTTAATAATCAAAGCCCTACAAGTAAAGAGCCAAGAAGTACCTATTATATCCTAGCCACTGTGGCCCCAAAGGGAAAACAGTGTATGGTGTGAGCCATGCCCCAAAGAAGATTTATAAACCCCACAAAACAGGCTGCAGTCACAAAAAGTAACAACAGGAGGCAGTGAATGGCATATGTCAAACGTGGCAGTGACAGCAAGCCTGCTTGGGCCTCCTGAGAAGGTTGTGCACGCACAAGACGGTGTGCTTTTTGGGAAGAATGCATATAACCTAGGTGGGCAGAGCACAGAAAACCCAACGGCTTCCTGCTGCTCTCAGAATAATGTTCAAACCATTTCACTCTGGTGCTGGTGATCAAAACAGTAATGCCAAATAAATTTAAAAAACAAAGAAACTTGGATGAATAACCTAATGCCCTCTACCCTGACCTGTCTCAATGTTGTTTTCATTATCAATCCATCTACATGACATTCTTCAAACCCTGAGCACATGCCCAAGCCAGGCTACTGACAGGCTACTGATGCTGCTATTTCGCTGTCCAAATCCTGACCTCTACTAGTTCAAATTCTACTTAAGAAATTGGCCATCCCAGTCCATATGGACTTTTCCCTCTTCTGAAACGTAGCAATTATTAGTGCATTTGGCACATAGATTAACGCATAGGGCTATTTTTTTCTTAAGACATGTCTATACTCACCTGCTTGTGAGACACAGAAAACACCAATTTAATATCAAGATTAATATGCTCATCCCTGGAACAGCTGAGACACGAGACATCAATAACTAGGGATAAGCAAATTACTCCAGCAGACAACCAAGTCCTTCCACCATTAAGATTACTTTTTGCTTCCTAATTGCTCTATCCTCACTGGCAAAGCCAACCTCACTTCACTGAGCACTTGCCTCCTACATGCTTGGTAAATGTTTGCTGGACTGCATGTAAAAAACTGGCCACTGTGGCTCTAACAGCTCCCCTCCCCTCGACCTTATTAGTTTGTTAGTCTAAGAAACTGTATTGTCAAGCAAACATGGTATTCTGAAATAGACAGCTGATATAAATTCATTCCATCAGCATGAAGCTAAGAACTTTCATGGTTATAGCATCAAAGCACAGCAGAACCACATATTATAGGTTTGCTTGTATTTCTGGCAAAATTCTCAAGACTGCTTCCTACCTTCATCCCTCTAAAATTTAGGATGCACAAGTTACTTAAGCACTTAAGAAAGGCTTTCGAGGGCCAGGGATTTAGCTCAGTGGTGCCGCCTCCTGCCTCACAAGCACAAGGTCCCAAGTCCAATCCCTAGTACAAAAAAAAAAAAGGCTTGACTCCACTTATGTGCAAAATTTAAAAAATTAAAACTTATGAGGGGGTGAAGGGAGGGTAGGGGTAAGGGGAAAAAAATAAGAATCAAGACTTGTCATGTAGAGGTACAAGATCCCAACAATGAATGTAACTGTACTGTATCCCTAAAATGTACCAATAAACTCAAC
>NW_022900922.1:11464678-11562323 GCF_012274545.1 Fukomys damarensis | reverse complement strand
AAAAAAAAAAAAAAAAAAAAAACCACCAAAAAACTAATAGTGATGATGTGGTATTCAGACAGCTTACCTGAATAAGGGCTGGAATAACCATTTTCACTGTTTTATTAATAACTTGAAAACTGTAAGTATCATCTAGGCGCATGACATTGGCACCCATAAATGTAAAAATAGACATGATATTGTGTAAAACTTTATCCTGAAATAAAACAGAAGCATCAGCATTTTTTAATTTCAAATATATTAAACACTAATAATTCATTTCAATTCACTAAGAAAAAGAGAATCTGTTTTAAAAATGGGTCAGAGTAGGACTGTATGTTAGCATACGTGAAGCCCTGACATTCAACAACTAAAGTTTTTAAAATTAAATTTTTAAAAATTAAAATTGGGCAAAAGATTTAAAAATTTCTTCTAAGAAAAATATGCAATCAAAGCATAATAAAATAAGCATATGAAAAAATATTCAAAGAAGACAGATAATAAAATTCCTTTAACAGATGTGGAGAATCAGAATCTCAGACACCGCTGGTGAGAAACAAATAGGGCAGTCACTTTGGAAAACATTCTGACAGTTCCTCAAAAGTAGAGGGCTTCAAATGTAGCTCAGCCTTGAGTTGGATTCCCAGTACCAAAAAAAAAAAGTGAAGCAGAGTTACTACTTGACCGAAATGCCAAGAGACAAGTGTGTCCACATAAACACATGCACATAAACATTTACATCAAGTTGACACCTAGACCTCCTCCAAGGTGAAAAAAACTTTCATACATACAAATCTTGCATTATTTCAAGATTAAGGCTCCTTACAGGTTACGGGAAACAGCAGGTTAGATCCTCTAATCTAAATCTCTGACAAAAAAATAGTTTTAATTTCTTCAAAGATTTTTATTATTTTTTTTTTTGGTACCGAGGATTGAACTCTGGTCCTTGTCCTTGTGAGGCAGGCAGCGGAACCACTGAGCTAAATCCCCAGCCCCAAAGATTTTTAATATATTTTATATAAGGGCATCATGTCTTCAAATGAAGTAGATTATAATTAAATTATTTTTGTCACCAGTTGAAGACTGTTTAGAGGATTAGCTGAGGATTGATGGACTATTAATTTTTTTCCAAATAAACATTGCTACTAGTTTACTAGATTGTTACAGTGTGCTAGGTACAGTGCTCAGAAGTTACCACAAATTATTCACCTGAATCCTCACTAGAACTGAAAACTTACCAGAATTCTGTGAGGTTTATTGTATTTTCACTTTATAAACCAGGAAATCAAAGCTTAGCAGGATCAAATAGGAAACAGCATCCCATCTATAAAGAGGCAGGGCTGACAGTCCCAGTGGCACTGAGGAATCCTCAAACCTAACACATTTATTTTGTTTTTCCACTAGTCTGGGGATAGATCCCAGAGCTTTCAGCACGCTAGACAAGTGTTCTACCACTGAGCTGTACTCTAAAGAATTTAAAGAATTCTTAACTTAAAGAATTGTAAGTCAACTAGAGACATTTATAGCTACATGGATGCACCTTGAGGCCATACTCAAGTGAAATAAATAAGACTCACGTGTAAATATTGAATTATTTCATACTCAAGTGAAATAAATAAGACTCACGTGTAAATATTGAATTATTTCTCTAGTGTGAGAAAGTGAAAGTGTAAATGAGGACCCCTTCAAAGGGGAAGGGACTAGGGAGGGGGAGTGGGGTAGGAAAGAAAAAAGGGGAAAAAAAACAGAAACAAAGCTTATGTAAATAAGAAGGGGTGGATGGGTTGAAGGGAGGGAAGAGGAATGGGAAAAAATAAAAACCAAGATACATCAGGTACAGGCACATATTCCCAATAACGAATGTGAACATAATGTATACCTAAAATGTACCAATAAACTTAATGAATAAAAATTTTTTTAAAAAAAATCAGTGTATGCCAGTGCATTTCCATGGAAGAAAAATATCTGAAATAAATGCTAAAGTCTAATATAACCATTAGCACTTACCGGAAATATTCCAGCAACTGTACCCAAAAGTAAAAGGGCATGGTGATGAGTTTGAGGCATCTCTGAAAGGCGAATGCACTGAACAATCAATTCCACATTGAACTTCTCCTCATCTACAATATCTACAGTGGTAAGAAATTACAAAATCTAAGTGGTAGGTACATTCATACTCAAAGTAGGGGATATTTCTACCCCTTTCTCCCATCTAGCACTTACCTTTAGGTACTCTGCCACCATCTGGAGAGAGTTTTTGGCAAATATTGAGCAGACAACTAAGAATTAATTGTTTGGTGTATTCCATGCTCCCCTGCTCTGGCAGCAAAGGTTCTAGGCACCTTCAGAACACCCAGAAGAGAAATGATAGGAAATATAACAGTTGTGCAATTGCCACATTAATGACCACCACCCAAAACTCATATTAAATAATAACTAAAGTATGATCATTAAACATAAAGTCTACAAATACAGGGTAAAATTTTTTCTCACAGGGACAGATATTTATGTCAATTATCTTCCTTCTCTATTATTCTTTTCAATAATGTATTTGGAATCTAAGAGGAGAACCTTCAGAATTACTTTGCTTTTCAAATGACACAGCACAGTCCACAATTCAGTAGTACAATCTATGGCTATCTAATCATTTATATCTAAAAGAATACTAGATATTACACTGTATCTTAAATATAAGGAAGAAATTACAGCCCAGGTATAGTACTCAAAGTTCAGAAGGAAACTAGGCAATGGGAATGTACAATTGTTCTCTCAACTACAGTATTTCACTTTCTTTATTGTATAAACTAAATGAAGGCATCTTGAAAGGAAACTTTTAAATATAGTCAGAAAGGCAAGAATTAGAATCTTATTCTCTTACAGATCAAGGCCAAATGTCATTACCTCGACAGCAAGTTAAAAAGAGTTGGTATCAACAGCTGAGGGTTTTTGAGCTTCTTCTTGTGTTGCAGTAATTCCAAGATGAGTGTTACTCGCTGCCAGTAAGAACTTCCAACTTCCTGAACAGATTCTAGATCCTGAGATTTTCTGGGAAACAGAGAAGACAAAAAGTTGAAAATGAAATACTATCATTGCTAAGTAAAAAGTACTGTATCTGATTATACCAAATTGATGGGTATAAAAACAAATCACAATGCTTTCATAACATTTGGAGCATGCTCTCAGTGTACGCATAATTCTTACTTCTGCTGCATTTTTTGTCTTCTTGTTTGCTGAACTGTGCCCAAAGATTTAGTTTTATCTGGTGGTTCCAGTTCTATTCTGACTTGTTCAGCATTAACAGAAATCTGAAATATTGAAGGAAACAAATAATTCAGTGGAACAAGATTATGGTAATGATTAGAAGAGATGAGATGAAAGCATTTATGTCCACTTTTATGTCTTTATACATTCTAGAGCACAGCCCATTCCCCAAAAGAAAGTATCACTGACACAAATGAATCCTTTAAGAAATTTTCCATATACCAACAGTCATATAAAGATATCCACTGCTCTGGTACTTTGGTAATTTACTTATACCAGCACACACTTATTTTATCATGCTGCGTATATTTATTGTCACTGAGTAAAAGTGTTTAATAGAGTGAATTTTGGTAATCAATATAATTTTTATATTGAAATGTACAGTTGCCTTCAATGCAAAGCCAAGCTTATCTTGGCTGATATAACATGTGTGCAAATATTTCATATGTTCTCTAGTTAGCTGAAATGAAAGACAGGGGAAACCTGGGCTAAAATTTTCCTTTTGGTAACTCCCCAATCTTCTAAGATGCTTCCTTTTGGGCTAAATCTTAAGTCAACCAGCACTCAGCACTATGTAGTTAAGAATGTATTATCTTTGTGATTCCCTCAAATTTCTCTCCAAGTTTCTTTAAAGATATTAGAACTAAAAAAAAAAATTCCTCCTGTAATCCCAGCACTTAGGGGCCTGAGGTAGGAGGACTGCTGCAAGTTTGAGGCCAGCCTAGGCTACCCTGAGTTCAGGGCCAGCTGCAACTACAAAGAGAGACCCTGCCTCAAAAAAACAAAAACCAAGAAACAAAAGCAAAAAATTAAGATTAAAATCAGACATAATCTTCTAAGAAGGGTCCTCCATTGATCTGTGTTTGTATTTGCCCTACCCTCTCACATGCATCTGATACTATTACCATCTTAAAGACTGAGACTATAAGAAAAATCAGAACAAAAGAAAGGAGGGAGAGGATACAAATCAAAACCAACCTAATTAGCCAACATGGATTTAACTTTAATTTTCACTTTAATTGTGCTCTTCCTCTACCTCCATTTGCCTTTACAGTGTCTGTCCTGGATATCAAGTTACAGCCCTGAATTTGTCCTGGTGATATGGTAACACTTCTCCAGTCCAGTCACCCAATTCCATATTCATCCCTCAGAGTGGAAAATAGCTACTTAATACAAAATCATCTAAACCCACTGGTTCTACATGCCAAGCTAGATGTATCCTATTAAACTGGCAAATAATGAGACAAACATACATACATACACACAGATTCATAGCTCCAGAGAGTCTCTAGAAATAGGGTAGGATCTAGGAAACTCTTTTCTTTTTTTGCGGGGGTACCAGGGATTAAAGTTGGGACTTTGAGTTTGCAAGGCAGCAGCAGAACCACTGAGTCAAATCCCATCCCCAGGAATCTCTTTTCTTTAGAAAGGTTCTGACATGACAACTAAATATTAAGATTTTGATTCCAAGAAAACAATTTCAAAAAGTATATTTGAGGCAATCATAAAAATATGACAATGGACTATGTATTAGATGATACAAAAGGATTACTGTTTTTTTCAGGCATAATAGCATTGTAGTTACATAAAAAAATCTATTTTTTAAATAGATTCATAATGAAGTAAACAGGAATGAAAAAATGTTTTATGATTTACCACTTCAACAAAGAAAAAGCTGAAAAGATTGAGTAAATATGTTAACATTTTGAAAATGGCTAAATCTGGATACTAGAACTTCACTGTATTATTCTCTATTTTTTTGAATTCAAAAAACAGAATAACTAGGCAATATCCCAGTGTTAGCTAGGTTTTGATATACATATAAGCCAAGCAAGGTGGTGCATGCTTATAATCCCAACAATGGGAAAACTGAGGAGGACAGCCTTCAGTCTGAGGGCAAACTGGGCTACACAGTAAATTCAAGGCCACCCTAAACTACATAGTGAGACCCTGTCTCAAAACAAACCATGTAAACCAATGAGCATATTCTGAATTCCATACAGTGGCACATGACTGTTTAAGAATAATCTCAGCCAGCACAGGTCACAAGCAATAGCCAGAGGACTGCCCTGATACCATAGGTAAGTGCACCCAGATCCTAGTGAGAAGACAGTGTGGATCATAGTGGTGTGGCTGCAGGCACATCCAGCCATGGCCCTGCCCTAACCTTGGCTGCTTGTGCCCACAAGCCCCAGCCAAAGACCCACTGGGAAAAGAGATGCACAGGCATACAAGCAACAGCCAGAGGCCTACCCTGATACCACTGATAAGTGCACGCAGACCCTAGCCAGAAGCCCTCCCAGAGACCAGCAACTGGGGTGCTCAGCCCCCAGCCAGAGGCGCTCCCAAAAAATAGCTATATAGGAGGGTAGGGCCTAGCCAGAGACATGCCTAGATACCATCCCAAGTGTGGTGCACAGGTCCCAGCCAGAACCCTGCCTGGACAAAGGATAACTCAGGGATCCAGAATGCCACCACTCTGAACCCAGGAACTGGTACAGTGGTGAGCAGCAGAGAAAAGGCTGCTCCGTGGCTTGCTGAGAAATGAAGACCACTAGTTGGGCAAAAAGTTACCTCAACAAAGGGACAGCAGGCTGCATCTGTTGAAATGAGAAGACACATAAACAAGTCTCAAAACCAGACTTCCAGATCACCTGAGGCAACCCCAAAGGGCAACAAGATGGAACTATCTGATACTCCACCACCTGGATTCCCTGGACTGGCAATGAAAGAGGATCTGAAAAAAATGAAATCAGCAATATTTCTCAGAAAACAACAGAGATTGTGCCTATAGTGTAAGACATGATTAATAAATCTAGAGCATATACAGACAGGAAATTAAAAAACACCATTAAAAGTTTACACAGCAGAATGAGCCAATGTGTAGACAGAAATTCAGACACAGAAGACAGGATTACAATTAGTAGACAGGAAAAGAAAATTTTCTTAAAAATAATAAGGAACCATGAGAAATAAATCCAGCAGCTGCTAGATGATGCAAGGAAGAATAACATAAGACTGATTGGAGTCAACAAAGACACAAGGAGAGAGTGCAAATTACATAAAAAAAATGTTCACAAAAGTAATGGCAGAAAATGTCCCAAACGGAAAAAGAAATTGACATACAGATAAGTGAGGCATGTACAACTCCAACTAGCCATGATGAAAAGAAAAAAATCTACACCCAGGCTTATAAAGTTAAAATTCCAGAAACCCACAGAAGAACAAAATTATATAAGCAGTTAGAGAAATGAAACAAATTACATACAAAGGAAAGTCCATCAGAATCACAGCAGACTTCTCAACACAAACCCTCTCAAGGCAAGAAGAGCTTGGAGTGACGTATCTCAAGCCCTAACCGAAAAAAACCTCCAACCCAGACTGCTGCACCCTGCAAAACTATCTTTCAAAATTGATGGAGAAATAAAATACTTTTATAACAAAGAGCATCTGATGAACTGCATGAATACCAAAGCAGCACTCCAAAAAAATTTAAACAATATCCTAAGAAAAGACAATGAGGATCACAACCCCAGGAAGACCAGCAGAGTGAATCCATCAGGCATGTCAAAAAATTAAATGCAAAGTGGGAGAAACCAACAAAAAGAAAAAGTCCTAACAAGGATGCCAATACATGTCAGTTACAATCATTAATGCTAGCGGTCTCAATTCACCAATCAAAAGAAACAGCCTGGCAGAATGGGTCAAGAAGCAAGATCCAACAATATGCAGCATACAAGAAACACACTTAATTCAAAAAGAAACTCACAGACTTAAAGGATGGAAAACAATACTCCATGCAACAGGAACCCCCACAAAAAACCACAGGAATAGCTACCCTCTCTGCAGATTAAATGGACTTCAAACCAACCCTGATTAAGAGGGACAAAGAAGGACACTAGATCCTTGTAAAGGGAAAAATCCAAGAGGAAGAGATGACAATTGTAAATACATATGCACCAAATATTACTATATCCAACTATACAAAACAAATACTAATGGACATGAAAAATCAAATAAGCACTAATACAATAGTAATGGGGAACCTCAATATACCACTGTCACAGACAGACCAACTAGAGAAAAAATAACGAAATACTAGAACTGAACCAAACTTTTTTACGGACTTAATAGATGTCTACAGAGTGTTCCACTGCAAAAAATCAGAATACACGTTTTTTTCAGGTGAACACAGGTCATTCTCCAAAACTGACCACATGCTAGCTGATAGAACATGCTTCAGTAAATGCAAAAGAACTGAAGTTATCACCTGTAGACTGTCAGACTATACTGCAATAAAACTGGAGATCAACAGCAAAAAACCACAAGAACTTCACAAACACACAGAAATTGAATAACACCCTCCTGAACAATCAAGGGGTAACAGAAGAAATTAAACAAAAAATTAGACAGTTTCTACAATTTAATAATGCCAATACAACAAACCGGAATTTATGGAACACAATGAAAGCAGTCCGATGAGGGAAATCCATAGCAGTGAATGCCCACATTAGGAAAATAGAGGGAGCTCAAATAAACAAACTGATGTTGAACCTCAGAACAAACCCAAAGCTCATACAAGGGAGGAAATTATAAAGATCAGAGCAGAAATCAATGCAAGGGAGACTAAGAGAATACAAAAAAAAAATCACTGAAGCAAAGAGTTGGCTCTTCAAAAGAATAAACATAATTGACAAACCCTTAGCCAACCTTAATAAGAAAAGGAAAGGCCTAAATCCATGAAATTAGGAATGAAAAGGGTAAAATTATAACACACCCAGCAAAAAATCCAGAGGATCATCAATACCTACTTTAAGAACCTATATGTCAATAAAATGGAAAACACAGAAGAAATGGACAGGTTCCTAGATACATATGAATTACCAAAGATGAATGAAGACCTAAAACTTTTAAACAACCCAAAATTAACCAATGAAATTGAAAATGTAATTAAAAACTTACCAACTAAGAAAAGCCTGGTCCTGATGGCTTCACTGCTGAATTCTACAAGACATTTAGTGAAGAGCTATTGCCACTACTATTTAAACTCTTCAATAAAATTTAAAGGGAAGCAATATTCCCAAATTCATTCCTAGAAGCAAGCATCATCTTCATCCAAAAAGCAGAGAAAGACCAACTGAAAAAGAGAACTGTAGGACAATCTCAATAATGAACATAGATGCAAAAATCCTTAATAAAACACTGGCAAATAGAACGCAGAAGATCATCAAGAAGATCATATACTCTGACCAAGTGGGATTTATCCCAGGGATGCAGGGATGGTTCAACATGTGTAAATCAATAATTGTAATACATTATATTAATAGAGCCAAGGATAAAAACCATATGATCATCTAAATAGATGCAGAAAAAGTATTTGACAAAATTCATCACCCTTCATGATAAAAACCCTACAGAAAATTGGAATAGACAGTCTCTACCTCAACCTGATAAAAGTCATCTATGAAAAACCAACAGCCAATATCATACCAAATGGTAAAAAAACTTAAATCCTTCATGCTAAAATCAGGAACAAGACAAGGATATCCCCTATCACCACTCTTGTTCAATATAGTTTTAGAAACAATAGCCATTGCAATTAGACAAGAGAAAGAAATAAAATAAAGATAGGAAATGAACAAGTCAAATTGTCATTATTTGCATAATGATGACATGATACTCTATAAACAAGACCCCAAGAACTCCACCAAAAGTCTTCCAGACTTAACCAAATTTAGTAGAGTACCTGGATACAAGGTAAACACACAAAAATAAATAGCTTTCCTGTACACAAATAGACTTACTGAAAAAGGAACTAGAGACACACAACTCCCTTCACAATAGCATCCAAAAAAAATGAAATACCTAGGAATCAACCTAACAAAAGAAAACAAAGACCTCTACTCTGAAAACTATAGAACTCTGCAAAAAGAGATCAAAGAGATTATCAAGAAATGGAAAGACATCCCTTGCTCCTGGGTAGAAAGAACCAATATAGTGAAAATGCCCCTATTTCCAAAACTGCTATACAGATTCAATGCAATCCCAATTTAAGTACCAGCAGCATACTTCACAGACCTTGAGAAAACAATCCAAAAATTCACTTGGAACAAGAGATCTAGAATAGCAAAAGCAATTCTAGGCAACAAAGACAAGGTAGGAGGCATCACAATCCCCAAAATTGAAACTATACTACGAGCTACTGTGATAAAAACAGCCCAGTACTGGCAAAAAAACAGGCCTGAGGACCAGTGGAACCGATTAGAAGATGCAGAAACAACTCCAGATACACTCAGCCACCTCAACTTTGATGAAGGAGTAGAACACCCTTACTGGAGGAAAGATAGTCTCTTTAATAAACGGTGCAGGGAAAACTGGGTTTCAACTTGCCAAAGACTAGACCTATGTCTCTCACCATGCACTAAACTAAAATAAAAATGGACTGAAGTTCTAAATTAAACAAAACAAAACCAGCTAGAAGAATTAAAAAAGAAACAAAACCAGCTAGAAGAGAGGTTAGGTAGAACTCGAAGACACTGGCATAGGAAAAGATTTCATGAACAGAAGCCGGGCATGGTGGTGCACACATGTAACCCAGCACTTGGGAGGCTGAAGCAGGAGGACCACTGTGAGTTCGAGATCAGCCTGGACTACATACTGAGTTCCAGATCAGACTCAACTACATATTGAGACCCTGTCTCAAAAAAAAACAAAAAAAAATTTCATGATCAAAACCTCAGTTGCACATAAACTAGTACAAAGAATCAACTAGTGGGATCTCTTCTTATTAAAAAGTTTCTGCATAGCAAGAGAAACCACAATGAAGAGACAACCCACAATGTGGGAAAAAATTTTTACCAGCTATTCCTCTGTCAAAGGTCTACTATCTAGAATGTATGAAGAATGTAAAAAAATCAGATCCCCAAATTTGAAGATCCAATCCAAAAATGGGCCTCTGAAATGAACAGACATTTCTCACACAAAATAGAAATAGCACACAAACATATGAAAAAATGTTCAATATCACTGGTCATTCGAGAGAAAAGAATGGCTGCTATCATGAAATCAACCAATAACAAAATGCTGGCTGGGCTGTGGGGAAAAAAGGAACCCTTCTCTACTGTTGGTGGGACTGTAGACTGGTGCAACTGTGGAAATCAGTATGGAGATACCTTAAAGAACTACAACTAGAGGTTTCATTTGACCCCACAATCCCCTGCTGGGTATCTTCCAAAAAGAATTGTAAGTATCATACCAGAGCAACATGTGTGTATCCACGTCCATAGTGGCACAGTTTGTAACAACTAAAACATGGAAACAACCGCTCATCAACTGGAGTCTGGATAAATAAAATGTGTGTGTGTGTGTGTGTGTGTGTGTTTAAATAAATGGAGTACCTCAGCCATAAAGAATGAGAAATTAGAGGCATTTTTAGCTAAATGGATGCACATTGAGGCGGTGAAATAAAAAGGACACACATGTGTAAATACCAAATAGTTTTGCTGGTTTGAGAAAATAAAAGTGTAAACAAGAATCAAAATGTATAATACAGCGTGAAATAGGAAGAAAAGGTGCAAAGGGGAAGGGAAAGTAGAAGGGTTAGGAGAAAGGAAAGGGGAATGGAATTAACATGAGAAAATGAAAAAATGGAAACAAAGTCTTCGTAGGAGGGAGGGATGGAGCAGCTGAAGGGAGGACAGGGGAATGGAGAAAAAATAAGAATCAAGATATATTATGTAAAGGAACAAATATCCAGTGATGAATGTCATTATACTGTATACCTAAATTGTACAAATAAAATTAACAAAAACAAAACAAAACAAAAAGTAATCTCAGTGAGCTCACTATCAAGCTCATTCTGTTCTTCCCATGAAAACAGGCAGATTCTACCTAATACAAGATCTAAATTGTAACACACACTCACGCCCCTTACCTCATTAAAATTATAAATATTTCAAAACAACAAAAATAATGGTAGAGACTTATTTTGCTCCTACACCTCTCTATGACCTACTTTCCCATGACACTTTGTAATAGTGATAGCTGATCTTTTAGGGACACTAGAATGTGATGTTACTTGGAAGAGACAAAGCATCAATAGACAAATTACTCAAAGTTTGTAACTTACCCCTTTAAAAACACTGCCAACAGTCTGAGTGCAATGTGCATTTTTACAGTTTACCAGTAAATCAAATAACATGGACAGAATTCTCTGCTGAATCTTCTCATCTGCTATAGCTGCAAAAAATGGCTTTGTGATCTACAGACAAGAAAAAAAAAATACCCTTCTAAATTCAGAGAATGAGCTTGAACTCCAAAAGTGATTTCTGTTCCATTTTCACTCACAATATGAAATAGTTCCACATTATCTTCTCATTTAAAATGCAACTCTCTTTAACAATCAATTTATAACTTTTAGTTCTAAAGAGTAGGTAAAATATATCATGTCCCTCTAAAACATGTCCAGTCCATCAATAATGTATAGTACAAAGCTCTCAATGTTTGAACACACTTGGGTTTCTGAAGAAAGTCACTGACCTTTTCGAGGGCAGTGATCTGAATGGTTGGCGTTCCTGTGCTAAGTTCCTTTGCTGTGTGTATGGCCTTTATAAACATATCTAGACTCTTTGGATCCTTGTGTAAAAGAGAAGCTGAATATTCATTATATTTTCCCAGAGCAAGATGCAAAACAATGGCCTCATCTTTCAGGACAGCTGTGTGCTCTTTTTCCATCTTTCCTAGTAGTTGTTCCACCAGAGGCAACAGCTGAGATAGCACCATCTAAAGATTGGAAAATGTCTTAGTGAACAGCTACCAACTAACGCTTTAGCACACTCTACAAAGACATTGAAAAGTAAACTGGGAGCTTATCCTGAAGGAAAACACTTAATCCCCACAACTCTTAGACAAGGAGTGGCTATTAACCACAGGAAGGTGCTCAGGTCCCCTCTGGCAATTTAACTGTAATGCCCAACACTAAATAATCGGTGTGTTTCTTCAGATTTCCTGAAAGCAGCTAGTACAAACCAACATTTGAGTATAACGCTATTTTAGCATTTGCTAAAACACTGTGCTTACCTTAAACACTACTTTCAATTTGGTATGATTAGTATCAATTAAATTATATATGTGTAGGCTTTAGCAACCAAATCAGCAAATCACAGCTTACAGTCCAAATTCAAGGATAACCTGGTTTGGTAAATTGTGTTAACATAGCCATGCTTACTTGTTTGTATACCATCTCTGGCTGTTTTCTTGATACAGTGACAGAACTGAGATGCTGAAACAGACACTGGTGGTTCATGGGTCCACATTCATTCCATTACCTGGACTGGTTGGAGGATCCCACTGAACACCAAACGCTACAGACAAGTCCCTTACGTAAAAGGGCACAATATTTATACATTATTTATGTAATGCTCCCATATACTTAAAACACTTCTGGACCACTTTTAATATTTAATAAAATAGGAAGAAAAGGGCTAAAGGTGTAGGGAAAGTGGGAAGGGTAGGGGAAAGGGAATAAGGGGGAAAAGAAAAAAATATGAGAAAATGGAAATAAAGTGTTTGTAAACAGGGAGGGGAAGAGGGGCTGAAGGGAGGGCAGGGACAAGGGGAAAAAATGAGAACCAAGACCTGTCATGTAAAGGTACAAGGTCTCAATAATGAATGTAACTGTACTGTATGCCTAAAAAGTACCAATAAACTCAATTTTAAAAAAATTAATAAAAGGTTAATGGTATGTAAATAGCTATTGTACTGTATTGTTTAGGGAATGACAAGGGGAAAATGTACATGTTCGTTACAGATGCAAATTATTTTCAAAAATTAATTGGGCAGGGTACTGGGGATTGAACCTAAGGATGCTCTACCATTAAGCTACATCCCCAGCCCTTTTTAAAAAGTATTTTATTTTGAGACAGTCTCACTACGTTGCTCAGCTCGGTTTCCAGCTCATGGTCCTTCTACTTCAGCCTCCTGAGCAACTGGGGTTACAGGTGTGCACCACTGTACCCTGCTCCCCACTTCCTTTTGATTTGAGACAGGCTCTCTCTGTGTTCCAGGATAGCCTTGAACTTGCAACCCTTCTGCCACAGCCTCCCAGATTCTGGGAGTACAGGTTTGCACTACCATGCCTGGCTTGGATTCCAAATATTTTTACTGAAGTTTGGATGAATCTGCAGATGTGGAACTCATGAACCTGGAAAGCCAAGTGGAGTGACTACCTGGTCCTTTACACAAGTTTATCAACTCTTAAACAGGGAAAACTCAAGAGTCAATACATGGAAGAAATTTAATCAAATGGTCTTCATTCCATTTTCCCTGTTTTAATTTTCTTAAGTCTACAGCTAGTACAAGGCTGGTAAAACACACAAGCATTTTTACAACACTAGGATAAAAAAAAAACAACTTCTTTGCTGACCAACAACACATTTCATCACCTCACTCCTTTGTACCATAAGCTTCCTGGAGAACATAATGAAAGCTATGGTCTCTTCCCCCACAAAAATATGCAAACACGTCGTTAATAAATAAGCAAACAACTCTGGAATTGTCAGAGATTCACATCTAAATATTTTCCCCTGTGGAGGGTTTCCCACTTGACAGACATAAACCAACAGCTTTCTGTAGAGTACCTCCTATGACTTTAAATGTATTAAAATTAAGTTTAAAAACATAAATATAACACAATTTTAAAGTGGTAAGAAATTCACTAACATGTGCTTTTTGCATCCTGCATCTTTTCTCCACCTCCAGCTCATCTTCCTTCCAAATGATCACTTCTGAGAGTATACGCATAATGCTCACAAAGGTCTTCCTCAGACACAGGTGGGGACAACCATTCTCCGATAACATCACAATCCACTTAAATTTCACATACCTCACTGTTGACGTCCCGAAACACTTTCATCAGCTCTTTTGCTACATAAGCTGGGCAACCATACGCACAATAAAGTAGGTTTTTCAAAGTTTCAGACAACTTCTGATGAGATTTCTGTTTCTTTTCTCTCTCTAGTTCCTCAAATAAAGCAGCTAAATCCTAGGATACCCAAAATAAAACTGAATGAAAAAGGGTTAAAAACTTCAAAGGCTGAGTATACTAATTACAAGCGATCCTTTCCCAAATAAAGTGACACTGCTTTCATTTTTCACTTTCTTTTAACGCAATAATTGCAGAGTGTACCCATACCCCAGTTAGCTCACTATGAAAAGCTACACATGGGTCTTTTATCCCAGAAAGATCAGCAAAATTGAAATATAGTATTATGATCTTTTAAAAATGGGACAAAAGATAGAGTTATCGACATATCAGTTTCTAAATTCAGTGACATTCCATCAAAATCCCTATGAAGTAAAATGTGGACAATTGAGAAAACTGCTCATGTGGACACGCCCCCTCCCCTCATACACACCTTCACCAGTGAGTTTACCTGAATGACATAGGTGGCATCAGAGGTAATCTCCTCTGCTTTGGGAACCAGATGATGTATCACCAGATGAAACTGTGATGCCACTCCACTAAGGGCCTGAAGACACTGAATGGCAGCCCTACGGACTTCTTTTATGGGGCTTCCCAGATTAATGATTAGTGACGCCACCACTAAAATCAAAGGGGGAAAAACGTAAATAGTTTTAAAAATGGAAATAGTGCAAAATTTAAATAGATGGCACATCATGACAAGTTTCCCCCTGGGGCTGGGGAGGCAGCTCAGTGGTAGAACACTTACCTAGCAGGTAAGACCCTGGGTTCCAGCCCCAGAACCATAGTGTGTAACATCCGCGCGCGTGCGCACACACACACTCACACACACACACACACACACACACACACACACACACACACACACACACGGTGATTCTCCTCAGCCTCCCTACTACTGAGATTACAGGTATGGCAACCACACCTGACTCCGAAAGTTTTGTATTTATCCATGTGGAAAAATGTACCTAACACATTAACTGAAAAATGAAAATTAAAATGTATAGGAAATTCTCATTGTCCAAAAATAACTACACACATCTTAAGCATGACTCACCTGAAATAGAGACTAGAATTATATATAGCAAACAATGGAGAAAAACTTAACTTCTATGAATTTTTATTTTGTAAATAAAATTTGAAATTACATATTAATGTTACAAAATCCTGGCTATAAATGAAATTTTTATGCTCTTTCCAGGAATTTATAAAAGGTAAACATTTACAAGTTGTTCTGAGGAAAGTATATGCTCATTCACTTTGCTTTCACAGAACACTTACAGAAAGTGTTTTTAGAATTAAAAACAAAATCAAGAACATCTTCAAATTTCCAAGAGCCACTCTTAGCCTCTGATATTAAAATCATTCTAGTTTGAAGCACCAATCATATCCATTAACCTCATTCATTTTTTCTACCTCCAGTCATTTTGCTGTGGTACAAGTCTGCTGGATCAACCCATTTGCCAGTCACTCTGTAAGTCAACCTGCTTATCAGTATCACATTCAACTTCATGAAATTCTATAACTTTTGCAAACCTTTCAATTCCGTTATAAAAAAAAATATTTTCAGTTGATTCATTAGAGAACAATGAATCTAAAAATGATCCATACCCGATAAAAGTGATGCATTTGGGAAGGATTTCTGAATAATCAGCTGATTACTGAATTATATGATTTGGTTTCCATATATAACTGTAGCTGCTGAAGCTCAGAAAACGAATAGCTATATAGTAAGAACTTATGTATATCCCTCTGCCATTTTTATTTTTCAACTTTTGTGTTTAGTGAGATTTTACCAAGTAGTAAACATACAATTAGAAAAACTTTATGTATAGCCATTTCGAAAAAAATAAAGCTATAGATTTTTCCAAACTACATAGACTAATGCAGAGAAAACACTAACAGTTTTGCTGTTTTGGTATTTTTCTCTTTTTTTGAGACAGGGTCTGGCTACGTAGTTCTGGCCAGCCTCAAATTCACTATGTAGCCCCAGGCTGGCCCCAAACTCTTGGAAATCCCCTGCCTCAGCCTCCTGAGCACAAGGCCACCATGGCTGGCCTATTTTGGTATTTTCAGTACCTGGAGATGACATGGACGCCAGCTGCTGTTTACACTGTGTCTTCTGAGAAGAGAGCATCGCACAGCCCACGTAAAGTGCCTGGGTCTGAAGTGTAGACTTCACACTGCAGTTAAGTGGATTTGAAAGGCTAAAACCATAGGTCCATAAAATAGAAAAGAACTTGAATAACTGCAAAACATCTTCTAGTTGTACCTGGATAAAACAAGAAAAGGGAAGTTTAATTCTTGAGTAAGTTGTTTCCAAATTCTGTTTTCATCAAGGTAAAAATGTAAGATGACAATAATGTGATAATCACATAAATTTATTCTGCACTTGGTACATTATTTTAACCAATTAGGAATGATATGAAGAGTGATGTCCCTAAGGCCCACCATAATTCTGAATTTGAAGACAAGGATACTAAGTTTAAAAAAAAAAGAGTGATGCCTGGGAAGCTTCATTAAGAACTTTGAAGATGGAGCAGCCATCGTCAATGGCGTCAAATGCCGTGGAGAGAAAGTTAGACAAGAGTAAGAACCAACTACTGGCTACATGGAGGTTACTAGCGTTCAGGAGGAATTTCCTATCTGAGTGACTTTGCACGGTGCTGGAAAGCCTCTCTGAATATGAGTTTTCTCATATGCAAGTGGTATTTAAAAACCAAACAGACCGAAGTTTTGTGATTCTTAAATACACTAGTGAACCTAACACATTAGTAAGGACGTAGCAATGTAGGTCTCTGCTCAGTGTACGGCTTAGTGGCACGACTATAGTACTGCTCACAGGACCTGTGTTCATTTGCACATATTCTTCACTGTTTAAAATCTACTCTCATTTTTATTATTCATGTCTTAACTACAATATCCTACAATAAACCTAAATTATCTTCTTAAAGGGAAGAATGTCTGAAAGGGAAGGGTGAATACCTTTATGAGAAGTTTCATCAGAACCCTGAAATGAACAGCATCAGCACGCTCTAGGATCATCTCAAAGAGCCCAATGAGCAAACACAGGTAGTGCCTGCTGTCCTCTTCCAGTTGTTCAGGATTCCACCATATGTCATCTATAGGGACAGAGAAAAAAAGGAAAGCCACATACAACCTATGTGAGCATATTGTGGGGAGCTTCTCATTCAAGTTGAAGGAGAATCATGTAGCCAAGAACTCAGTTTTGCAGAGCATTGTGTTTAAAGATTCACACTTTGCATCTTACCTTTAGGAAAAGATTTAGGAGCCTTTAGTGCGTAAATAAAATTCTTCAGGAAAAACAAAAGTAACACTGAATCCTCCATGGCAACTCCATGGGAGCTGTGGAACTGCTCTACATAATGAGCCCACAGCTCCTCTGGTAAACCTCTGTCCAACATCAGCTCTGGGTACCATTCCGAGGAGATTTCCTGAAATGTTAAAAAAACAAACCCTAGGAAACACTGAAGGGATTATGCAGGTAGACTGTAAAATATACGGGTTCCTTTTGGCAACTGGAAAAATCCTGTCAATAAGGACATACCAGTGGGGAAAGGATTAATAACTTTCCTACAGATTTTAAGAGGGGCCTATTACTAGTCACACGCAAAATCAAAGGAAAATTAGATATTGCTTCATTAAACACTATCTGTAGAATAAACTTTACTCATATAAGCTCTAATAAATAAAGAGCAGAAGTAAACAGGCATGTTTCTAAATAAAAGACAAGGAATCAGGTTTCCAAGAGATCTTTAAAGGGACATTTTCTCATTCCACATTTTTACTGCTAATCTGAAGAAGGTATATGGTAAAATCTCCAAAGGAAAATAATCTAAATCTAGATCTAAGATAATGTCTTTCGTGGGGATTTGGTTGGCTCAATGTGTCACAACAGTTAAAAATATGCCCATGGTCCTCAAAAAGGGTATTAAAAATAAAGCAATATAAAACAATTTGTCCCCTACTTATATATAGAACACTCAGTCCATATTTTAAACAATGAGAACAAACATAGTTCCAGTTATTACACTTCTTAAAGGAAAAAGAAGTCAGATTTTAAGGGCACACCTAGGCCACTTTTTAAAAGATGAAGATTTGTTCTTTTAAAGTTTACACAATTTTAGCTAACAATAGCGAAGTAAATCCTGAGTATAAATCAATGGGAAAAAGATGTAATTCATTTAGGAAATCCTACAATGAGAAGCCCTTTAAAGTTTGGAGGATAAAAACAAAACTCTATTATTACATATGGCAGATATTAAAGAAATGATCTTATGTGGTACTTGGTAGAAACATAAACTAATGAGCCAGGTGTGGTATACAGGCCTGTAATCCCAGCACTCAGGAAGCTGAGGCAAGATCACTGCTAGTCTGAGGACAGCCTGAACTACGTAGTGGGACTGTCTCAAAAAAACAAAACAAAAAAAATAAATAAAAACAATGAATATCCCTAAGTAATACTGTCAAAGACAACAGCAGGTTGAAGAGATCCACATCTAATGAAAAATTGAAATTTTTAAATATAAAAAAACCTCTTTAGTAAACAATAAAACAATATAATATTTTGCTCAAACACAAATACAATAAATGGATTCATCTCTAGAGACAAGTGTAATTTGGATAATTACTCAATAAAAATAAAGATAGAGCCAGGGATTTAGCTCAGTGGTTCCACTGCCTGCCTCGCAAGGTCACAGTCCTGAATTCAACTGCCAGTACCAAAAAATAAATAAATGAATGTATGTATGTATGTATGTATGTATAATGTATGTACGTAAAAAGGATATCAAATCTTGCAACCTTGAAATTGTATAATCCAGTTCAATTTTCCAAGAAAGCATGGCAGCATTCCACTGCTTCCCAAGACCCCTTCCCATTTCAGCCTGCTAGCATCTAAACACTATATCCCAGCTGCTGCTTTAAATTCTGCTGTGATTGACAAGCCAGGATGTCACTTTATTCAACAATCAACTCTCTATAGACTCTGCACTCCTTACCAATGCCGTTATCACACGTTCCAGCTTCTTCATTTTTTTCTGTAATAAGCTGAAGACTCTTATTGCAAATGGAAAGTGAGTTTCTTTTAAAGATGAACAGCAAGAGACAAGCACAGACACAATTACGTGAAATGTCACTTTCTGCTTCAGGTTAAGGGATTCCTTTTCACCAACACTTATTAAATCGTCCACCTTGAAAATAAATGTATTCCATTACTGGCAGCTCTTGATTTTCGTAAGACACATTTCTATGTCAGTTTTATCAAGATAAGTGCGTTTTCCAAATAAAGGGAAATGACAAGTACAAAGCTTTAAACAAGCCATAAGCACTGATTTCTAAGTAATTACAAAAATTAATATTCTCAGAAATAATGTAACCACACTTGCTAACAGGTTCATGAATTTAAATTGCATAACATCTTTACAAAGGTTATCACAAGGTAAACCATTTTATCCTCTTTTAGAATATATTTTGCTATTTTAACAAAAAAGATTTTACTTTAAATGAGAATGACAGAAAAAAATGAAGATAAAAGCAACATTATTCTCAAAGTGTCATATAGAATCATATAGAAAAAATGACATAAAATATTAAGGATTTCAAATTTCTGCAGAATATGTTAAACTAACAATGTATATGTTTAAAGATAAACAAAGTAACCAATAAGTGAATAGAAAAATAGAACAATCTAGTAGAACAAAAGCTGAGAATCTCATCAAAGTATGAGAAGGAAAGCCAGGCTGAGCTCTGACAGCACACTTACCATCTTTAGCATTGACGAAGGATCTCCTGAATTTATATTGCCAGCCAACAAGCGAATCATCTTTTCATTTGCTACACCAATTAGTTTTTCTGACTTTGTACTTTCGACCACATTTTCAAGAGCTGTAAAAAGTTTTGAATAGAGTGCTCTTACATTGTCAACACATAAAAAATTACATAAAATAAGGAACTTATGTAAAATTTTACTATTTCTCTTCAAATGTTTGCCTTTTTTTTTTTTTTTTTTTGTAACAAACATTTTCAAGAGCTGTAAAAAGTTTTGAATAGAGTGCTCTTACATTGTCAACACATAAAAAATTACATAAAATAAGGAACTTATGTAAAATTTTACTATTTCTCTTCAAATGTTTGCCTTTTTTTTTTTTTTTTTCTGAGACAGGGTCTCACTATGTAGTTGAGACTGACCTAGAACTCATCACTATGCAGCCCAGGCTGGTCTTGAACTCACAGTGATCCTCCTGCCTCAGTCTCCTGAGTGCTGGGATTACAGGCATGCACTACCATGCCTGGCTCTGCTTTCTTTTTTTTCATCGAATTCTGAATTTATCTGTAAGCCAACTTCCTTTTCATTGTATACTTTATGTGTTAGCAAAAATTTAAAAACTTGCTGGCACATAATACAATTTCAAACAGCAAACATAGCCATTTAAAATTTATCTTTTGTTTAAGTGTTATCAGTTTGCTTTTTCTAAAAAAACTGAATTTCTTACCTTCTTTCCAGCCTCTTAATAGAGGATGCAGGGAACAAATTCCTGATTTTGATAAATATACAGCAATTTTCATCTCAACAGATTCCAGATCACCATTAGTGATGACCATAAAAGGTAGCAAATGTACAATGATCTGATTTGACAACTGATCACTTTCACTCAGTATCTCTTCTTTAATTAATATGTCTGCTGCTATTTGAAGGACCTTGTACCTAAAAGACAAAGTACACTTGGTTGAGACATGTTAGACATTTCAATGTAGCAAAAATCTATCATAACATTGTTCTAGGTTGACTGACAATATCTTGATCTTCTCTCTGAAAATATTAACACGAGACACCAAAGCATCACTTAAAATTCAAGCCAATAAAGGTATTATCTGGGACAACCACTATGCCCTGTCAAATCTTATTTCTTTTCCTTAAAGAAATCACCAGGCAAAGAAAGTATTAGGTTTACAACATAAAAGATATCATAGTCCATGTCTCAGCTGCACTGGGCACCAGATATTTATCATGCATTCAAAAAATATTAACTGAGCACATCCTTGTGATGGAACCAACATAGCATCTATGTGACACACATTTACCTATATGTCAGACACAAAACTGTGTAGGATGAATGCACTCTCATGCTCAGAGGAGCCTTGTTACTTTTCTTTGCAAAGTTTAGGTGCCAAAATGAAACAACCAGGGTGTGGGGAAAAAATGAAAACCAAACCTGTCATGTAAAGGTACAAGATCCCAATGATGAATGTAACTGTACTGTATACCTAAAATGTACCAATAAACTCAATGAAGAAAAAAATAAACTCAATGAGAAACAAAACAAAACAAAACAAAAAAATGAAACAACCAAGCTCATCAAATACTATGCAAGGTATCACCAGCCTCTGACCTTATTACTTGTTTAATGTATTTGTATTGTTTTTAATCACAAAGTATTAATTACATAGCAGTACATAAAGTAGAAAATTACAAGTCTTTTATCCTACTTCCCAAAATTTAACATATTTTTGCATTTTAAAAAATTTTAAACTTAGAAAATAGTATAATATAAACTGAAATAAATTAGTTTTATTATGCAAGAGGGTATTGCATTGAGATGTGACCGAAGGTCACATAAATAAAATGTAATTAGTAGAAAAAAAACAAAAAAAGAAAAATCAATGTGACCTTGATGTGAGAACTTCATCAAAAGCATGGGGAGAAAGGTGAAAAAATGAACACATACCATTCCTTATTCTTTGAAAGTTCTGCTCTTCGAAAGAGATTCAGAAGATTTGAAACAGTCACTTCTGTACTAAAGTGTTGCTGGAAAATCTATATGGAAAAAAAACCCACGAGTAAATATTTACCTGCTCAAATATGTATAGTTTCTAAAATTAGCTTTATAAACAACTTCTTACTAGGATCCCAATGAAGCATCAAAGTTTGAGAGCAGTTTCTCAAAAGTGGCACTCATGACCCAATTTTCCATGTTCCCAAGACATCTGCTATTCATACAGATATTTAAAAGCAATATAAAAATTTACGAAGCACCTTTTCTTTCTGAAGGACTTCTTTATACATCAAATTGTTCAGTCTAATTGTTCCTTTGAGCTTCCTCTAACCAGACTGTGTTCTCAAGTGAATAATTTCCAGTGGAAGAATAATTTCCAAATATCTTCCTGCCCAGAGCAGAGAATCATGCAAGGCCAAGAAAATATTTACAAATAAAATGTACACCTCTATAACCAATTCACTCACCTCAAAAGCACCAACAGCTGACAAAACAACTTCTATATTTTCATCACTTAATCGGGTTAAAATAGCTTCCTTTATGAAAGACTCATCAATGCCTTCCTGAACAACAGGAAAAACAAATAAATTTAGCTGTTGCTACAACCTCATAAGACCTTAGGCTGGAGAGAACAGTTTTGTGAAATGCACTGCAGAATACCAGTCAAAATACACAGGCCCTGCCCTGAAGAGAATTCAAACATTCTAGAACTAGGACGTCTCTAATAGGCTTTCCAATGAAAATGGAATAAGTTTCCATTAAAAATGGTATAAATCAAACATAATCTTTCTATTAAGGAGTTGATCTTATTAAAACAAGATCCAGACACTGAATGAAGTACACAGACTACAGAACAAGAAGGCCCAGGCTTGAGTCCTAGCTCCACAACTCACTAGGTGTGCGACCTTAGGCGAATCACTTAATCTTTCTGGGCTTCATTATTCTCATTTATGAAACAGAACTGCTCATAATAATATCTACCTTGAAGTGTTGGCAGAGTTTTAAAAATTATGTCAGTATCGAACAACATGTTATACATAATAAATACTAATAAAAGTTAGTTACTAGTATCTAGACTTTTATAAGAATAAGGGAATGCACTTCAAAGCCAGTCTACCACAAATTGATGGCCTATTCTTTAAATTATGAATAAAATGAAAGCTAGGAATGTCACAATAGGGGAAAAATAAAACTGCCAGTTAACCCAAAAGTATCTCTGTGCACTGGGAATGCAGGTAAAAATCTTATAAAAATAGTGGTCATTACTGTTAGGAGACAAAGAATTCACAAAAATTAGGGTAAATTTTATTTGTCAAATGCCCCCATAGTTTCCTAAAGTGCTAAAAAGCAAGCCATATACTCAGTCTGGAATTCTAGAACACAATCTATGCCCTGTCACTTATTGATGGAGAAGGAAAAATAAAATGTGACATACAAGGAAAGACATTCACTGTGTCACGGCACTGTAGCTCCTAAGGTGAATGTGCATAGTGTCCCATGAAAAACAAAGTAAATCCGCAGATCAGACGGAAAGATTAAGAGTAAAAAGCAGGAAGAGAATACCTTCACAAAGATTTCAGAAATGCCTTTTATTCTAGCCACCAAAATCTTCCAATCACAACAAAGACCATTGTTTAAAGAGTTTAGTTATTCAGTGAACCAGTAAAATAAACCTACTAACAGTACATGAAAGAAACACAACTCATGCCATATCAGAAATGTATCAAATAGAGCAGCACTTTTCAAAGAAATATTCTCACAGGTCCTAACATTGCTTTAAATAGCTTATTATTTACATATAAATTTTAAAACTGTTAACTCTTAAAAAGTTAATGATATAGAACAGAAATACACAATATTTTTAAAAATCAGCAATGCAAATATAAAAAATCCTATAAAACTAATAAAATGCAGCTTATTTCTGTATGTACACAATATCAATTCTTATAACCTTAATTTCTTACACTAGGATTAGACTGCTCATCATAAGAAAAAGAAAATCACACCTGAAAGTTATTGGACACAAACCTTTGATGTTTTCATGATATTTTTCAGGTGATTAATGGCCAAAAGTCTCACAGGAGCAAGTGGATGATTCAGACTGAGCATCAAAGAGGTATCAGAATCTGCTAAAAACTGTAGGTTCAACAGTTACCAAATGATTTCACTTAAGCTTAACAGAATATGACCAAGAATAAAAACAATATACTTCAAGCTCTCCAACATATTAATTAGTAAAAGCCATCTAAAACTATAGAAATTGGGCTGGGGATTTAGCTCAGTGATGCTACTGCCTGCCTCACACACACAAGGTCCCAAGTTCAATACCTGGTACCAAAAAATAAAAATAAATAAATAAAACTATAGAAATCAAAATGTAAAGCAAAATTGTCTGTAGAATGTTACAACAGATGAATAAATCTGTATTATTAATGGTGATTTCATGTCCATGTGTGTATGTGTAGGCTTGAGTCAGGGAAATGAGTCTATGAATTTTGTATTTTTATGTATATCTAACTGCAAGCAAAAAGCACAAAAATAAATCATTAAATTAGCACTTTACTGAAAACAGAATGTAGGTCAACTAAAAGATACAGCAAAGTGAAACTTAATGACAACTAGGCTCACTTACATAATTAGCTGAAGCATAAAGTCTAAGATTTGGAAATGCAACTATTAAGGATAAAAGTCTTATAATGGGAAGGAAAAACTAAGTCAACCATTTTTTTCTTCATAATACCCATTTTCAAGGATTAATTATAAGAACTTCTGCTTAAAAGTCTAACTTGTGGCCAGGCATAGTAACCTGGGACACACTGCAAGTTCAAGGCCAGCCTGGGATACAAAGTGAGACCTTGCCTCAAAAAAAAAAAAAAAAAAAAAAAAAAAAAGTCTAATTTGTATGTAAAGATTTAGGATTGACTCCTCACAAGATTTCAAAAGTTTTATGATGGTCATGAACTATTTTAATAAATGATTTAATATGGCCAGTGGGGATTGTACTGCCTAGAAGAACACTAAGGAGCAGTGGAAATCTCCCAGGCTTCCCTATGGTGATTGTTAACAAACATTATATATGAAATTTCCCAACAATACTTTTTCTGAAATAAGCACCCTGTTCAATTATTTAAATATGATTACACTTTTCTTTAATTATTCAATTTCTGGGTCAAGAGCAAGAATAAAAACTATGTAAAGTCCCATCTCTATGACATTTTCCAGAGGGGAATTATCATCTGGAGCTATTCAATAACCATGCAATGTCATTATTTCCTGTCATAGTGCTGCTGGAGAACCATGTACCTGGTATTTTCCTCCACTTGTAGAAAGTGAAATAAATTGGTGAAAAAGCTCTTGTTTTTTTAGACCTGTAATTTCCTTTAAGCGCTCCTCTAAAACAACATCTAATGTTTGGGGATATCTAGAAAGAAATTTAAAAGAGTTCATTATTCTTATAAAGGCATTAATCACATATCCACACATATACTAAAAACATAAAATACAAATTAACTTAAGTTTTAACAAATGGTATACATAAAATCAAGTTATAGATCAAGTTTGTCACTATGAGCACTCCAAAAACAAGTCTCTATAAAAACAATGTACTCTCCACAGTCCCGACACACCTCATATTTTTTCTTATATTTAGCATTTTTGTTATACTTCCTGAAAAGAAATAAGGACAGTCTCTTACAATACACTGTAGGAGGATGTGACTGACTTGTAAGTTATCTCTTGATAGAAGGCAGAAGTGTGCATTAAAGGAGCACTGATACACAACTTACTTGCTTTCTAAAAGTCTGACGAATGGGAGAAATTGTTCATTAAGCAAAGACACTTTATTAGGATCGATTTCTTCCTGTGAACTATATGAAATATATTCTTCAAAAAGAAGACTGCAAAAGAAAGCAGATATCAGCAGATATAAGAGTTACTATTGAGTCTCTACTATGTTCTCAGTGTTTTACAAATATTCTCTCTATTGCCATACCTCTACAAGGTAGAAACCATAATTATTTTATCAACACAGAAACTAAGGCATGGTGGCAAACCGATGGCACATGTGCCACAATGTTATCACTGAAAGCTCTAAAAGGTTCGCCATCACTGAACTAGATTGTAAGACAACTTTCATCCAGGTAGTGGCACACGCTTGTGATCCCAACACTTGGGAGGCTGAAGCAGGAGGATGGCTATGAGTTCGAGGCTAGCCTGAGCTTCATAACAAGTTCAAAGACAGCCTGAACTGCATAATGAGACTGTCTCAAAAAAAAAAAAAAAAAAAAAAAAAAAGAAATAAAGGACATCTTTCAATTTGCCTAAGGTCCAATTAAACAGCACCAGAAACCCAATCCTCAATGATTACTTGTATGGGGGGTGCACACTACATTTTAAAACTCATTGTGATTCCAGAGCTTTTACATGTAACTTTCCAACTAACTTCTAAACAAGGGACACAGATGACACATGCACCAGCAGGAAGGTCCTGCCCAACCTTACAAAATGGCAAAAACAGACCCAAAAAGTCTGACCTGCAGAACCAACTACTCTACTGGAAGAGTCAGAGGCAGCGTTCCAATCTATGTCTGAATGCAGTGCCCATTCTATTCACTGTAGCAATGAACAGAGGGGGGAGGCTAAAGCATCTGCACAGAAAATAAATAATCTTCACTACATGCCTACTCAACATTTAAATTTCTTTCTTTCTTTCTTCCCCCCGCCTGGTTTTCTGAGACAGGGTCTCACTATGTAGTTGAGACTGAACTGGAACTCACTATGTAGCCCAGGCTGGTCTCGAACTCACAGTGATCCTCCTGCCTCAGCCTCCCAAGTGCTGGGATTACAGGTGTGAGCCACCACGCCCAGCTCAACATTTAAATTTCAATGGACATTTAATATTAACTGTGATTTATTATTTTACACATTATAGTCCTCTAACAGAAAACTTTAAACACCCACAAACTGTACTTAGTTACCAGCCAAATTTGGTTTAACTTTCCATTCTCTTCTACAAACATTAAAGACAAACAAGGAAAATTACTTTTATTTTTCATGTGGTCACAATTATTCCATTAAGTACATATAATTAATGAAACGATACAGACAAAAGATACACATTAAAAAGGGACACTAGAAAACTGCTAACCTATCCTGAAGTATCTGTTGAGCCTCAAATCTGTAAATCAAAAGCATGTTAACAACAATAGCTTACCTAGCCAACAAATGGTCTAACTTGTTCTTCAGTGGTATTTTTGTAAGTATAGCTTCTAGGTGTCTCTTGTAAATTTGACCATCCATCCCTTCCATCATTTCTTCTCCTTAATGTGTAACAAATTTAAATTAAGTCGGGGAAAGTTTTTTGAATGCTCATACAATTAAATATACTTAAGTAAATTAGAGTAGAAAAATCTCTCTAAGAAGAATTTAAAAACATTTAATGTTTTTTACTTATTTTCAAAGGTATAGTTTACCTGTTTTGTTTTTCAAAGTATTTTTGTATATATTACCCTCATTTGTTTTACCTAAAGTTCTCTGTTTTTAACAAGTATTATCATGCTTCTATCAATAATAAAAGCACAAAAGATATATACCTTTTCCCTGAGTATTATTACAAGTTAATGATGAAGTTGGGCCACAATCTAAATCTCAGTAAATTACAATATCTCTGAAAACAGGCTTTCACCTCTATGCCTTCCTACTGAAGGTTGTCATCTTCTATTCCAGATTTATTATAAACACAGCAATCTAAAGTTGGCCCTTGCCTTCACCTTAATAGGAAGAATACATTTTCTTTATGGTAGCCATTTTCTTGAAATGCATATTTAAAACCAAGATTTTGTTGTGTGAATCTCATTTTCTAATGCACTGACATAATTCTGTAAATGTTTTGGTGTTTCCTAAGTAGCAACAGGATAAAGTATTTCTTCTTTCTGCCTTTCTGAAGCACTAATACAAGGCAAATAATCACTTTCTATTTATTTTTGGCTTACTTTTATAATATGGATTTCTATGCATGGAATCTCTTGGTCTTATATTTTTTGCTGTTGGACAAGAAATTAGTAGGGTGTGGACCCTAGTTTATGAAAGTCAAGTCTTAGTAAACTTCTTTACATAAATGTAAAGCCACATACCTGTAACATGATGAATCACGGAGACAACTAGATGGGGAAGCATGTACCTCAGAAGAGAACTGACATCATATGTTTCAGAAATCCCACGAAGGATTTCAATAAGGTCAGGAACATTACACAAGTGGGGAAACGGCCTTGGGAGAAGCAAGTATACCTGACGGTTAGACAAGTGGCAATATAAAATAGTGTATCACTTCTCTAACAAAAATATTCAAGATAACTACATGTACCTCTAACTAGTATCGTTTCTCAATTCAATGATACATACTTTTTCCCAAGACTTTCTGGCTTCTGTCTCTGCAGGAGAACTATCAAGCAACCTAATCCATCCTTGACCAAAGAGGGAACTTTGGTCAAAGTCTTGATGATCTGTGATGCCAGCGAATTAACAAAGGTATCTTCCATTGTAACTTTCACAGAAATCTGACATATTATCATGTATGTTGCAGCTCTGTAATCTGGTAAAGATGATTTCAATCCCTAAATATTTTGCAAAATATAAGGAAAAGTACAAAGTATAGAAATTATTTTTTTTCACTTAAAATGCTACTTTACCACGATATAGAAATGTCAATGTTTAAGGAAACACATATGTTTAACCCAATTTAAACATTATACCACATCATGTATCAAAACATTGCCTGGTACTCTATAAATATGTACAATTTTTGTTTTCATATAGGATTTGCAAGCCCTATCTGTGGAAGGAACACTTCGATCAGATTCTGGACAGCGGTAAAAAAGGGATTTGTTTAAAGACAGTTATTTTGGACACTGTGGGAGTGGAAAGCTAAGCCTTCACAGGAAATCTGGAAAGGCAGCAGGCAGCACAGCTCTTGAGAAAGAAAACACATTATGAAGCAAAAGCCAATACAACAGGAAAAGTGATATTTGCCCTGTTCTCTTTCCAGTGAGGCAAAATGACTGCCAAGAAAATAGATCTGGGAGATGGTAATACAGGCAGATAGTGAACATTTACTAATTAGGTCTGAAAATAAGTTGTATTCTTCACTTGAAGATTAAATCTTATTACTCATCTGAAATAAATTTTCAATTTAAAAACATTTATATCTATATGAAATTTTCAAAAGCAAGGAAATTTCTTTAAGTACAAAACAAGCTATTTGACACATCTGCAGGACTAACCTTTTGGATATATGGAAACAATTTGGCAATAACATTGTCTGATATGTCCCCAGTGGCTACTAGAGCAGTCACAATGGTAGAAGCATAAAAAGTCAAGAGCACCCTCAACTGGGCTGCACTTCCTGGATACTCAGCAAAAGCCTGGAATAAACAATGTAAACCAAACACAGGGAATTACATCAAAACACAAAGGTATTTACAGCTCTCCTGAACTACTTTGACATTTTGTTATCACATACAACAATGAATGAATACACAACAGGATAAGAATGAACTGCCCAACAATCTTTCTGACATTTTTAGATGGTTTCTTTAGTTAAGTCAGAGTAGCTAGTACTTGGGAAGGAACAGACAAATTTACTTTTGTAGAAAAATGTCCTTAGTGAGAAAAGACTGATTCTCAAATTACTTAGGTGCCAAACAGCACATCATTCAACAAAACAAATTTCTTCAAAGTATCACTGTTCCCAGGGAAGGATTTAGTATGTTTTCTTCATTCAGATCAGGCAACCATTCCAGAGAATTACACACTAATGAAAAATATATACTACATACCTTCACAGATTTGGTCACCAGACTACAAATGAAATCCATGAATCCAAGATCTTTGTAGCAGTGGGTGACCAAAGTTCCTTTAGCTAAAGGCACTCCAGATTGCTATTATTGACAGGAAAAACAAGTTATTAAGGATATTTATCAACTGATCATTATTTTCAAGTACCTACCCTAGTAACATCATTTTATTGCCACAGTTCATAAATACAAAATATAATTTCTTTGTACAGCTGGTGGCAGTGATGGGATAAATGTAAAACTGCAAACTCTAGAAATTCAAGAGATCAACAATGAAGGCAAAGTAAATGCGTGAAAAATGCTTACGTCACATTTTGGTATGTATTTCTCTATCTGGATTTAGATTCTAAGTAATTTTACTGCTTAGATTTGGTTTGTGAGCCAACATGACATGGTTTTGTCACTGCAATACGATACTGCCAATAACAAACAAACTAGGAACCTGACTGTATTATACTGCTATTCCTACTATCTAGCACTGTATAAGGTCTGCTGATACACATGAAATAATGAAAGAATTGGAAATAACCTTCAGTATGTGAGTGCAATATGGGTGCCTAGGGAGTACCATGGCTTGTGTTCAGACCAGGAGAAAATTATCCTGAAGCTCTGAGCAGAATCAATGCTAAGAAGAGCAGCTTGCTAAGCAGCTTTATCACAGGTTGGGTTCTTTAGTTCAAAAGCTTCATATCCAGAGTCTTAATTTTGCTTCAAATTAAAACCTCCCTGCAGTACTCTGGGAGGCTGAGGCAAGAGGATCTCAAGTTCAACCCCAGCTTATGCAACTTAGCTATGTAACAAGACCCTGTCTCACAATAAGGAAAAAAAAAAGTTTTAATTAAAAATGGGCTGGGAATATAGCTCAGTGGGAAGGTGCTGGGTTCAATCCTCAGTACTATACACATATACAAAACAAAACAAAGACACACACGCACACACAAACCAGAAAAAAACAAAAAACACTCTCACTCATTCTGATCACTGACCTAACCACCATCTGTCAAACTGACTGTACAGCCCCATGGCCTACTTTGGCCTCACTTGCTCTCTTCCCAGCCTGGATCTCCACACTCAACAACACATAACGAACTTACTACTAACAACATGCACCTACTTTCCTCTATCACACATTGCACACAAAATGCTAGCGGCAAGTCAGTGCTTTTGTCATAACACTGTGATATCCAATCTTATACAGAACTACCCTGGTAGGCAACTACCCACTTATTCATCTATAAATTAATCCCAAATCCAAAGTCACAGTTTTTAATAATTTCCTGAAGTTCTTTAGGTTACCCTCAACTTTTAAACTTTTATTTGTTGTACTGATGATCAAACTCGGGACCTTGTGCTTGTGAGGCAGGCAGTATTGGACCAGGGCCGGGGATTTAGCTCAGTGGTGCCACCACCTCCCTAGTAAAAACAAGGTCCCAAGTTTGATCACCAGAACCAAAAGAAAAAATAAATACTGTTGGTCAGGTGTGGCAGCACATGCTTATAATCCCAGCACTTGGGAGGATAAAGCAGGAGGATTGCTGTTAGTTTAAGGCCAGCCTGGGCTACACAGGGAGTTCAAGTTTGGCCTAAACTACAGAGCAAGACTTTGGCTCAAAAAAATAAAAAATAAATAAATGGTAATGCCAGTCTTTCCCATCACCTGTTTTATTTATTTATTTTTAACTTTTTCAGTTCCAAAATTTAAAATGGCACATAGCACAATACAATGAGAACAGGCTTTAACTGCAAAACAAGATTCAAATTCTAACTCCAATCCCCACAGTTAGCAATTTTCTGAACGTGTCCTCATCTGTAAAATTAGTTCTGTGAGAAAAGACAATGCTATAAGGTGATGTAAAATGAAAAAAAAATGATGTAGTTAATATACGAAACATCCCTAGAGGCACTAAGGATTTTATTTTTTTGCAAATTATATTTATAATATCTATGTACAGATATTTGTCATTCCATAACCATACCTTAACTGGTAACAACCAGAACCATTTGTGCTTTGAATTATTAAGTTTCAGAAGCTGTATCACCCGTACAAATATTCTTGTCTCGTGGTACGGTAGAACACAACCAATGAGGCTATCTTGATTATAGAGATGAATATGGAACCTGAGAAAAAAGCAAACAACTCAAACTGGCACAAAACTTATAGGCACAGGTTGCCTGCATATCCAACTTGCATATCAATGAGACAAAAATTCCTAGAAAGAGTATCAGCCAGATACAAAACACTTAAATAAGCTCTGTATTTTGCTTCAACATGGTTCTGTCACTCCTTATGTAGTAATTTTGAATGTTCAGCATCAAAATTAACAACCCACTCTCCATCATACATTAATAAAAGTTCAACAAAGAATCCCACAACATTCCTAACTGCCACAATTATAAAAACAAGACTAATTAAAAAGAAAATCACATTTCTTTGGATAAGAATTTGGATAAAAATTACCAAATGACAACCATATATAATTTGTACATGAACTTCATAAAGCTTATTATCAGTCTCTACCTTAAAAGGGAATATAAAATAAATTTACTAATTCTGTGAGATATAATAAATTCTTCCCCACAATCAGGTTAGCTCACATGCCTTCATCTTCAGTCTTCAAAGTCATTTTCCTAATACTCTCAGCCAAGTGATCTTTCACGTGTCTGTTTAAATTGTCCTATGCTTTTACATGTATACTTCTTATAGTTTCACTGTGCTCCATCTTTAGTTAGTTATAGACAAGGCTTTAGTATTAGCCAAGGGGTTACTTTTTCCATAAAGCTTTCCTCAATTAATCCAGACAGAGCTACCTCCCCATAACCTTGCATAAACCTTAAAGCAATTATTTCAAAATAATAACCAAAAGCAACCTATTCATCCATGTACCAAACTTCATGTTTCTTGAAATAAGTTACATGAAGAAATAAATCAAATGCAAAAATATTGCTTATATTAATAATCTATTTGGAAAAAATTAAATGCTAGATGACAATAGGAATTTTAATTATACTTGTGAACTTTTTTTGGGTCTGGTGAATCTAGTGTTCTAAAAGTTGAGAGAACCATGTTAAAACTATGTTTTCTTAAAGACTCACCTGCTTCCTGCAAGGAAACTACTATCCTCCCTTATCTCCACTAATGAAATGCAGATCTTTCTACTTCTAAAACTCATGTACTGCAGAATAAACAAAATGTGTAAGATGTGATGTGATATCAAAAAGTGAGAATATAAACTGAGTAAAATGACAGTGACCAAAGCAGATGAAAGATCAGACCTTAGAAATGTTGTATACTAGCCATGCCACTTATTACTAGTTGTTTGACTCAGACAACTAAAATGCTCATTTTCTCAGTTGTAAAAAGGAACAGTAAAAGTATCTCCCCTTAGAATATGGTAGGGATTGAGATAATATATGAAACTTGCTTATGATAGAGCCTGATACATAAATAAATGCTCAATGCACATTTGCTATTACTGTTTTGGTTTTTTTTTAAAGTTATAGTATTTTAGAGGATACCATTACTTTCTATTTTGGAAAAAAGAAAGTTAATACCCTTTGTCTTAAGTATAATGGAATAATCTATAATGGCAAAGTGACTTAGAACTAATGAGGCTGGACCTTTTACTCAGGATCATTAGCAGTAGGTTTAATAGAAGAACATGCTTATGTCATGTTCTAGACATATTTATTTCTTTTCGTTTTTCTTTTTGGTACCGGGGATTAACTCAGGTCCTTGTGCTTGTGAGACAGGCGCCAGAACCACTGAGCTAAATCCCCAGCCCGACATATTTATTTCTTAAGACACCTAATTCTTTAGTTTCAAGTTTGTAAGTGTTCTTATTTATCTGATTTAAAAAAAAAAAAACAAAACACAAGTAGTCAGCCCATAGTTATATCTGTAACTATTACCTACCTGTGAATCAACCACTCCAGACACTTCTGTGCTGGCTTAAGCAGGAAGTAAGGGGACAAGTGAATAAGGAATAATGAAATGTTTTCATCCAGCTGTTTGTTCACTGCTTTGGTCTGAACGCTGCGCTCCAAGGTTTTTGCTAGCTGGCTGAACAACGGTGCCTCAAATTGCTCAAAGGCAGGATCAATTCCAAGTAGTTCCTCTAGACCAGTGCATCCTGGGAAAACATCAGTTTACTTAACAGTTCTTTGCAAGCAAACTCATCCCATTCTCTTTTATAGTTTTACATGACCCTAAAGCCTATATATCCTTTTAGCAAGTACAACATATAATGCAGTCCCAAACACAGGTTTTTATTTTTCAGCACATAAAAGTAAATCCTACCTTTCTAATTAGGAGAACAGAAGGTACTTCATAACAAAAGCCATTCCTTTTTTCTTTTAAAACCCCTGACAAGAGAACTTCTCTTCCACGCTTGCCAGTACTTGTGTCGCTTTTTAACTTTTTCTATTTAACATATTAGTTGACCTCCCCGATCTTGTTTCATTTGTGAAATTCAGACACCACTTCAAGCACCAAGGCCCTACAGTCACTTGGATATGGTTGTTATTCTCTTTCCCTTAACAAAAGCCCACAAATTAGAAACTTCTAAGAAAGAGGGTCAGAAAACAAGGAAATACTGTAACATCCAGAAAGCAGACGTTTCAAAGGGTTTCCCAAAGTTAAAAGGCCAGCTCACCGATGGCAAAGGCCGTGTCCCTGTCGACAGTACCCGCTTCCTTGGGGTCAAACAACAGAGAGGCAACTACATCTCTAGATAAGAGGCTGGGGTCACTTTGAGGGAGGGCAAGACGCTGGAGCTGCTGGGCTAAGGACGTCATCCTTCACGCCAGATTTCTAAAAACACAGGGTAAGAAACACAACCGTTGTAAGAAATCTATGGGAAGTTATAAGAAGCTTTACGTGCAAGTAACTCTCCTCCGCACTCAGAGGCCTCAAGAGCACACAAATCGGCTGTTCCGAGCTCGCAGACTCTCTCCACAGGCGCGCAATAGCTTAATTTCAGTTTTCCGCACCGCGGCTTCCCACTCCGCAACCCCAGCCCGCAGATGCCTCCAAAACCCGCCGATGCCTTACCCTTTCCCCGGGTCACCGCCGCGTCCCGCAGCCACGCCAGCCGGTTCTGTTCTCCACCCCACCCGGAGCTCGAGATTTGGGTACAACCGGGAAGTTTACAACTCTTCACAGCAGCTCCCACATGGAATCCGAATTCAGCTCACGCCCGGAAACCTGCAGCATGTCTCAGAGGAACTTCCGGTTTTAGGCACTACGGCAAGTGAAGAGGTACCAGTTTGTGGAAAGGCGACAGGTTCGCTCAGCTCGCTAGACGCGTAGCCCCGCCCACGACACGCCCCGATGACGAGTGCCGCCCCTCGGGACTGCAGGCTTCCGCTGTGGGTGTCAGTCAACGCTGTGCAACCGCGCACGCGCGGGGGGCGGGCCTGGGTTTCTTTCAGTCTCTAGATGAAGATGCGTCCTGTTAGTTTTAAGTATCCGTTGCCAGACTCATCAGTTCAGCGAGTACTCATCCACGGTTACTACTATGTACCAGTACCGCACAGGAGCTAAAGCTAGGGAATCGTGAAACCTAGGTGCCTGGTTCAAATCTTAGCGCCTCGCCTCTCGGCTCTGTGACCGTCACCTAATTGTGTCAACTGTCAGAGTTTGTTACTTGCTCTATAAAGTGAGAAGAAGTCGAGAGTTTCGTGCTGAACACCATCGCCGCGGAGATCGGCGCTCCCCGTCGCTGTTGTTTTTGTTTTGCTATCATGGAGGGCACGGAGGACTTTTTTTAAACGAACCCTTCACAAACAGTAAATGTACCCATTTAATTTGAACAGCTGGAAGAGGTTTAGCAATTGAATATGCAGGTGTGACTACCTCCCAGGTCCGAACTACATTTCCAAGACCCCTATATTATTTTCTTCTGCTCTGTGACGAGGCCCACCTGAGCCCCGCTCCAGAACTACACAGATCCTCGGGGCGTCGGTGTGGATGACCGTTGCTGCAGAGTACCACTTAGCGACCCACTAACCCAGAGTGGCACATGCTGGACCCAGAATGTACTGGCTTCTCAGACCCTGAACGGGATGGAGGGCTGAGCCGGGATATACCCTGTCTGTCTTTGGGGAGCATTCAGCTCTCTCCAGACGAGGCTCACTGGTGCCAGGGGGTCAGACATTTCCCAACCCTCTTCTCTGGGCAACACAGCCACAGAACCACGCTGTCCCTTTTCTTATACTTCCTCAGATTCTCTCTCATTAATGCAGGCATCTGTTGTTGGTTTGCTTTAGCAGCATTTAAAAAAAAAAACATTGCTTCAGCTATTTTTGCAAATAGTAATCTACTTTTTCATGTGGGTTCACTGCCTTGCAGAGAATAGTAACAAGAAAGTTCTAATGTCTATTTCATCCTCACATAGTTTTTTGTTTTAGTTTGACAAAATTTATTGGTTATTTTAGTAAAGACATTCGTCTCAGTCGTTTCTCTCCTCACCTTGACCTTAGATTAGTATTTCATTTGGGTCAAGAAAAGGGCATGTAGGAGAGGGATGTTACTTTAACAAACATTAAAATATACAAAATTGAATAGTTTGCCTACATAAAAGTAAGGTAATATTAAATTTATGTATCTTTGGTACTGGGGATTGAACTCGGGTCCTTGTGCTTGCAAGGCAGGTGTGGCGGAACTTCTGAGCTAAATCCCCAGCCCAAATTTATGTATCTTGATATAATTAAATCATGTAAGAACTAGTAGTTCTATATACATTTCCATTGTTTTACTTGGGGCTTAATCTAAACATTAAAGTAAATGAACAACTTATTAGGCATATATGCAGTTTTCTTCTCTGGATTTCTACCTATTAAAAAAGATCCACAAGTAACTACCACCAATAAAACAGTCTAAAGCTGCCTCCAAATTTAACTTTGTAGGAATTCTGAAGGAAATCACTGTATCATTTTTCTTCTGTCACTGACTATGCTTTCAAAGATGTATTTAACTGTCACATTAAAAAAGTTCATGTACAACACAAAGATGCAAAACACCTAGAGTACACAAATCTAACAGTATATGTGATGAACAATTGCATAAAATGTGTTTTAAGATGCATTTTCTTTCCTTCTATTTTCAGTACCTACAATATGCTTTTGAGAGGCTGGTGGGCAGTATGCACACACTTAAAGTAAACAACATAATTATTCTAATAAGAAATCCCATAGTGAGTTCAATTCAAATTGGATTTAACTTCGTAATGTAAATGTGTAGACAAAGTTACAGAAAATTCATCTTATTGTTTTCCATCTCCTGCAACGTTAAATTCTTTACTTTGGTATTTATGTCTTTTAAAAAATAAAAACCAGTCAAATGCTTAAGCAATATGTACATTTAGATTTTTGGTGGTGACAAACAGATCTCTTAAAGGAATTTTTTTTCTTTCTCAAGTGTCACAGTAATTTTACAATTAATAGTCTAATAGTCTTTTCTAATAGTCTTATTTTTATTTAGTGGCAAAATTTTTAAATAACATGATTTAAAGCTATCTAAAGGTGTTTGGTAAATATTTTCACAAAGTAAATTGCAAGTTCATTATTTGAAGTTTAGGTTAGGTGTGGTAGCACATGCCTGTAATCCCAGTACTCAGGAGGTTGAAGCACTGTAAATTTGAGAGCAGCCTAGGCTACATAGGGAGTTCACAGCTATCCTGAGCTACACAGCGAGACCCTGTCTCAAAAAAAAAAAAAAATCAAAGTCTATCTAATTGTCATTGCAAAGACTAAGTATCACCATCATTCATGGTATATGTCCACCTATTTTCAGATTTGAGTCACATGAATTGTTTAATGTTGCTAAATGTTCCTCATCTGCATGGCCAATTAAGGGGACTATTACGCTAATTCCCAAGTAAACCAGAACTATAAACTGGAAAACAAAGTAAATAAGAAGTCACAAGTTTGGAATTACTTAGAAACCATACTGCATTATATAAAATCTGTTACATTCATTTAGTTTGAAAGAAAAATAACTAATTAATCAGTCTTCTCTAAGTACATCTTATTTAAATTCTCCTTGCACGTGGAGGAAATGTTTAGAAACTGCAGAAACCACAGACTCAAACTATTCAGCTTTTCTTTTATTTTTGGGACATAGGGAAATGATCTGTTTATCAGAGACTCAAGTGAACAAATCATGAGAGAGACTGAATATTTAGGTTTGTGGTTACACTGCCTCTTGCAACACTAAGTGGAAGATTTTTGAGGGACAGACTCATATTTTTAAACAAATTGGTTTGTATGTATTTGTGAGATCAGGACTTTACTCTGATCAAAAGATAGTATTGAAGACAAGAGCAAATGTTTATCACTGAATCCTCATTACTAAATACAGTACCTGGGACATGGGTGACATGTATTAACTGAATGAGTGAAAATGTGGATAGCTGTATCTGTGTCTCTTTTCTGCTCAAGAAATGTGAAGCAAGGGCTGGGGATTTAGCTCAGTGGTGCCACCACCTGCCTTGCAAGCGCAAGGTCCCTAGTTCAAACTCTGGTACCAATAAATAAATAAAATTAAAATTATAAAAGAAATGTGAAGCAGATTGCAAGTGAACAAGAGTAACATTAGTATAGGAGCAGCTTAGCTTATTCTAGCTACAGCAAAAGTATTCAGAAACTTCTGAATTTTATATTAGATTATTTGCATCATATATCACAACTAACCGAATACATTGACTTTAAAATATATCTATCGATGAGAGAATAAATAAAATGCATGTCACTAGCAAAGTAAAAACAACATGGAAAATCTACATTTTGGACAACTAATAAACCCAAGTCTGGCTAAATGAATGAGAAGTTAACTATTTGTTTTTTCATATTGTATCCAAAAGAAAGTTAGTTGCATTGTTATGAATCTAGCACTTGGTGGTTTTGTCACTAACAACTCCTCTTTTTTTTTCCAGACTTGGGTGCTCACCTGAAATTCTACTACTCTGGGAGGCTGAGGCAAGAAAATCACAAGTTCAAACCCAGCCTAGCCAACTTAGAAATTTAGAGAGACCCTGTCTCAAAATGAAAATAAACAAATAATAAGGAAGCAGGACATAGCTCAATGTAAAGGCCCTGGACTCAATGTCTAGGACCACAAAACAAAACACTTTGGGAGTGGATAGCTATTTTGAAATGGCCCTGATAGGGAGCTAGGAGTTGAAAAAGAATGGTTTGGAAACAGTAGCAAGTGCCTAGTATATGGTTGGAAACCAGCAGGGGGCAACAAAGCATTTTTCTGACCCGGAGTGAATTCTGTCTCTAGGTGCCTTATGGGAAAAAGCAGTTTTCAAATTTTAAAAATTACAAGTGTCTAAAATGGTGATTCCCTAACCCTTTTATATGTTGTAAAATGAAATTAAAACAATGTTTCCAGTTGTTGTTTGGGGAGCTACAGAATTTATGTTTCCCTATTCTTTTCTAAGAAAAACTATTCAAAGTCATCTGTTTAGTAAATATATTAAATTCTAGGGCTGGGAAATCTGAGTCCTTTTTTTTTTTCAGCTGTGTTTCTTCCTATGCTAGTTTCTATGACTATTTGCTACTGGGTACTGTATATTGTTTAATTATTAGAGTAGTAGTGAATAAAGCTAAAAATTTCTTAAAACAAAGATTTGAATGGGTGAAGAAAATGGTGAGACTATTACTCTCTTGGAAGTAAGGAAAACATATAGATTGTCTATTTTCCATCCCCAAGTTATTTTATGTATTCAATTCAGAAAGAAAAATCCAAGAATTTTTTTCATTTGAAAAAATTTTTCCAAAGTGTACATAAAAGAATGAGTATACTTGAATGTATTTTTTAAATTCTCAGAGGGTTGCTTAATGGAAAAATATAACAGGGTAAATTAGCATTATCAGCTGTTAGAAATATATGACAAAGCAGTTGCAAGGAAGAGAGTATAGTGCTGGGGCAAAAACAGATCCCAGAACCAAATAGCTAATGCAGAGATAGACTCCAATATACGTGAGCAGTCACTGTAAGTACAAAGGGAAAATAAAAGCTGGGTGTGGTGGCGCATGCCTGTAATGCCAGCACTCAGGAGGCTGAGGCAGGAGGATCGCTGTGAGTTCGAGATCAGCCTGGGCTACATAGTGAGTTCCAGGTCATTCTCAACTACATAGTGAGACCCTGCCTCAAAAACAAACAAACAACAACAACAAAAAAAAAGGAAAATAAAAAATAATCTAGGAAAAAATATTTACTAATTAAAGTCAGGCTAAGTAACTTTGGTAAAATAAAAAATTAAAAATGGAACATTCATCTCCATTCATCTGAATGGATTCCAAAGTACCTGAGCAAATTATGGTTCTGAAAAGAAAGGAATTTTGAGGAATCTCCATGGTGATTTCCACAGTGGTTGTACTAGTTTACATTCCCGCCAATAATGTGGAAGCGTTCCTTTTTCCCCTGAAGCCTCTCCAATATTTGTTGTTTTCTGAATTCTTGATGATAACTATTCTTTCTAGAGTAAGCGGAATCTTAGTTGTTTTGATTTGTATTTCTCCGGTGCCCAAAGATGCTGAACATTTTTTCATGTACTTCTTGGAGATTTGTACCTCCTCTTCCAAGAAGCATCTATTCAAATTGCCTATTTTTCAGTTGGGTCTTTTATTTGGGGGGGTTAATTTATGCATGTTACAGTGATACATGCATACCCATGCCCATTTCCTTCAGCCAGAGTCCATCGGCTTTCTGAATTGTAGAAGTAGAGCTAAGAGTCTAGAGTAAACAAGGTGGCTAGAGTTGGATCTTATTCCTACCAGTGAGATCCAAATCCTGAGATTTGCAGGCCTGGGCAGAGGACCCAAAGTGCCTTGCCTCAGGGAGGTATGGCCCTAGACGGAGCATGGCTCCAGCACCTCCCTCCCTGCTCAAGCCCTGAAAGATAAAACTGTCTCCAAATAACCTAACCACATTCCAGAATAGAGCCCAAGCATATGTATAGGACATACAAAAATATCCAGCACCCAGCAAAGTGCATTTCACAGCGTCGAGTACACAATGAGGAAATTATAAGGCATGAAAAAAGTGAGAAAATACACACAATGAGGAGAAATAGCTATTGAAACTGGTCCAGGACTGACACAGATGTTAGAATTAACAGGTAGTAAACTATGATCACACCTACTCCCATATGTTCAAAAAGTCAAAGGCATGGAATGTTACATTTATATATACAATATTAAAATATATTTATTATATGTTACATTAAACAAGAATTTAAAGCGATATACTTTTATAAAGTAGTATTATATATAACTTAATAACGATTTAACAATATTTAATAATGTCAAAGTAGTAGTATGTATTCCTGGCAAAGACATTCTTTAATTCTGATATTTATATATTATAAATGATAATATAAAGTGGCACCACCACTTCAGAAACCATTGGGAAATATGCATCAGGAACTCAAAACATGTCCATCCCCACTAACTTACTAATTCCAGTTCTGGAAGTCATTAACAATCCAACATTCCATAGTGCTGGACAGGCCATTATCACTTTATTGTGTGGGATTGTGGATTTAGAAACATAAAGTTATATAAGGCTAAGTCTAAATACAGTTAATATAAATATACCTATATATTTCAACAAAATGTAAAGACTATAACTTTTTTCTGTTTTATCTATGTATACTAGCAAATTTTATGTCTTGTCATTTTTCATCTTAAATCAGCCTCTAATATGTAACCTTGAGGCACATAGTTACCATTTTCCCCATAATAATTCCATATAAAGAACTTACTGGAGATAATATATCAACAAATTTTTAAATAGTGCTGTGTGTTTTAGGTTAATGCTATTTTGAAGATGTTTAGACCGGGAACAAAGAGTTCCCTGTGAAGGAGATACTGAGTGTTGGGAGTTAGATTTCTGCAACAAAGGAATAATAAAGTGAAATAAATTAACTCCTGTAATACTTATGAAGACATTGGGAAATTTTTCCTTATATGTCTTAGAGGATCTTTCTGTAAAAGGCACTGCGTGTATAACCACTGTACTTTAAGCTACAAGTATAACTGAAGACATAAAAAAAATTAAAGGTCTTAGCTTAAAGGACATTAAATGCGTAATATAAGGCAATTTTTACTTTGTCCTATTAGGAAGGTAAAGGGGAAATCCATCCCATTCAATGTTCCAGACGTGGACAGGCCAAACCATTTAAACATTTTAAAGGTTGGGAGAATGATGGTATACCTTTAAGAAATTGATTGGATGAAAAGCAGCAGTGTGTCTTATTACATGTGATATATCATTAGTTTTCATCAAATGTACTTTCAAACATTGTAAAAGCTCTCAGAATCTTTAACCAACACTATTGTATAAGAAGCCTATCAAACTATCAAAATAACAATAAAATCTTTCTCCTGTTAATTCTTCCTAGCTTTGGATCTATCATTTGACATTTTCTTTGAGACATTTGTTAGTAGTTTGTATGATTTAAGTGTGGTTTTTTTGGCAAGCAACACTTTTAGGAACTTATATCAACGTCACCAGTAAAATGAGTCTTCAAGTAATTTCTGCTTCACCACTATGTCATGCTAATTGAATTTAAGTCCGCTCAACTAACAGCTAACTACAATTTGCCTTTTTGGGGGGGGGTACCGGGGATCTAACTCGGGCCCTTGTGCTTGCAGACAGTGAAACCACTGAGCTAAATCCTGGCCCTGCCTGACACTTTGATAAGTGGTAGAGAGAGGACCTACCCGCAGGGCCTGTGGTTAGCCAGAAAGAAGCCTTAGCAGAATCTCATGCAGAAAACAGCCCGTAAAATAACCCAGGTCAATCTGTTTGCTCAGCTCGATAAAATAGAGACAGAAGCCACAAGGGGGTTAACCTTCGCTGGGAAGTTCATCTACTCATAGAAGGGGCCATGCCAGTTGAATCTTGGAAGATTGACTGGAAACAAACAAGAGGAGAACACGAGTCATTCCCGCCAGCGGGTCCACATACAACAAGGTGCTGAAATGGAGCAGAGGGCTTGGGAAGCTGCTGGTCTGATTAAAGTATGGGATGTGCTACAAGGAAAAACGGAGGGGAAAAAATGGAGCAGGAGATGGAGATCGGATAGGGAAGCCATTCCAAGTTGATTGTGGCCAAGGAAAAAGAGGTCAAATCAGAAAGGTGACAGTCATTTTAGTATTTCCCTATGGATGACATTTAGACATGATTTCTTCTGATATCACTGATTAAAAGTTTTAAACTTTAAAGATTTTTATTTTATGAGCTGAAAAGAGCTACCAGAAAAAAAGTGATTACATGAGAACTAAAGAAAGCTAAGAAGTTAGCCTGCATGAAATGCGGAGACGCTCAGTAGTGTCTGAAGCCTAGGAGAAGGCTTCCAAATCGCCACTCAGAAGGCCGGTGAATTCTAAATAGAGGACTGAGGGCTGCAGCCAGAAGGGCGCATCAATCAAAGTAACCCTCTCCTGGTAGATTTTCCACTGCTGTGTCATAATCTTTTCTTTCCCCTTTGGTTACCTGAAAGTTTCATTAGCATTAGCGCAGTATTTGCCGAAGCAAAATTGAGCCAGAACGGACCCATTGCTGAGATGCTTCACCAGGACAGTCACCATCATTCTTTGTTGCGTCCTCGCTAAATGCTAGATTTTGCAAAGCCAGATCTTCTGGATAAAACACTGTGATTTTTTGTCTTTTCCTTCTGGTATTCAATATTGAAGGGTTGAATAGTTTTCAACTTTGGGTCCTTCTTTTAAGTATTAAGTTTCATTAAAAATTTCTCCCTGAAGATGAGATGGATAGTTTTCACTTTCTGCATATCTTGCCCCTGGATGTGCTGCTTTCTCCGGAGCTATTTCTGAAAACTCTCAGGCCCAGGCCTTGCGGTTTTGCAGAAAAGTCAGGCGAGGCTCAGACAAGTCCACTTTGACACAAGCCACTTCTGTCTTTAGGTAAAGCAATTCTGTTTTTCTGTAGTTCCTGTAGCATTTTAGAAGCCAAAATGTTCTTAAAGATCATGGAATCCAGCTCTTCATTTTATAGCTTAAGAAAGTTTCAGTATAATTCCATTTTCAATGATCAGACTGGCAGAGTATAATTTAAGATATCGTGTTGGTGAAGATATGAAAGGAGGGAATTTTGGGAAAAATATCAAAATGTTCATTTTTGGAGGGTAGTTTGGCAATACCCATACACATTTAAAATGAATTCAGCTTTCAACTAGGAAATTCCACTTTTAGAATGATCTTTAAGGATCCTAATACTTGTGCAAGAGGATATACATACAAACATGCTTGCTGAGGACTTTTAGATGGTAAAAACTTGGGGTCAATCTAAACATCCATCAATAGCAAGACTGGTTAAATTAATTGAGGTATCTCTGTACTATGAAATAGAAGACAACAGAATGAAATAATGTCCATGATATACAGTTACATGGAAAAGGAAAGTTGTAGGATGATGTACAGAGTTAGAGTCTATCTTTATAAAAATTATTTAAATGTACATAGAGAACACATAGAGTAATACATAAATTTTTTGTGTGTGTGTGGTACAGGGGATCGAACTCAGGTCCTTGTGAGGCCGGCGATGAAACCACTGAACCAAATCTCTGGGCCCATACATAAATTTTTAATAGCAGTCACATCATGGGTCAGACTCAGAGCATGAGTCAAAGTATATTTTTTACTTTATGTGCTGAGATATTACTTGTGATTTTTATAATAAATATGTGGTACTTTTGTCTTTTTGACCCAGAAGAAAAATCTGAGCTTCAGATAAGTAACTCACTCAAATCCCACAAATGGTTAGTGACGGAGATGGGTCTAGACATCAGGCTTTCAAATTCCAGTGAATGTAGTTTTACTAAACCAAGGTCTAGCCTGAGGTTCTGGCTTCCTGCAGATCTAGTCAGATTTTATATTTATTAAAATGGGTAATTTAATGCCTTTTAAAAGGCAAATAAATTTCTGAGACTCTTGATCCACAGTATATCCATCTCAAGGTTGTGTCCCCTTATATACTATTGCAATCATCAAAGAAAATGCCTTTGAGGGCCGGGGATGTGCCCAGTGAGTCTGCACCTGCCTCACAAGCATAAGGTCCTGAGTTTGATCCCTGGTACCAGGGGAAAAAAAGCCTTTGACTGTGGGCATGGTGATGCACACCAGTAATCTCAGCACTTGGAAGGCTGAGGCAGGAGGATTGCCACTAGTTTAAGGACAGCCTGGGCTACACAGTGAGCTCAAGGATAGCTTGAACTACAGACTGAGACCCTGTCTAAAAAGAAAAGAAAAAAGAAAATGCCTTTGTGGTTATTATACGTATGGGGCCAACTCTGATCACTTCCCTATCACTAATCCACAATGACAGAATGGAAATTAAACCTTGAGTATTATTCCCCAGCTCAACAGAAGACCCAGTCTTTTCCAACAAAGAACAAGTCTATATTTGCAATTGACAGAGGAATTTGCTGTCATGTTCTCTCATCTGTTCTTAGAATATCTCCTGCAGTCTTACTCAACGATGGTTATTTTTAGCTGCATTTTGGTCTTTGTGATGGATAGTATTGCTGCTCTCCATTAAATCAAGTAATTAAATATATGGATTTTCGGCTTACTTTAAGATTTATGGCAACAGTAGCTTTTCTATATATTTGTTTTATGTTTAATTTTAATGATCCCAAAACTCAAAGTACAGAGTTAGAATTTTCAAAATTTAGGACTGGCCACACCTTGCTTCTCGGTCCTTTAAGGGCTAAGATCAAGTGCAGGACTGGCCATAATGATGGAGTGCCCCCATTAATATCTGAAGAGAAACATCGGAGAGCAATTCAAAAGTCGACTTCAAACATGTATTTAAAAGAATATTTAATTATGTTGGAAAATGTTCCAATACCATATTAAACAAAAAGTGATACAAAAAAATGTGTACCCCATATTATCGTCCAGTAACTACGTATTTTATATACCACTGCATGTGCACAGAATAAGGCCTTGAAAGACATGGATGTGAATATGAGCAAGGATTTTGGATGATGGGACTCTGATTCCTGCTTTTTTCTCTACCTTCCTCTGTTTTTTCATTTTGTTGCAAGAATGTTTACTTTTAAAAAAAAAGTTCATTTGTTTTTTTCCTTTCTATCTTATGTGTGGCAGGGGGCACTAGTGATTAGGCCCAGGGCCTCAGGCATGGTACGCAAGGTGTCTACCACTGAGCTACATGCCCAGTCCTTTTTTAAATTTTATTTTGACATGAGGTCTTGCTAAGCTGCCCAAGCTGGGCTCAAACTTGAGATCCTTTTGCATCAGACTCTCAAGTACCTTGGATTACAGGTCTCCTGGAAAATGTTTACTTTTGATGTCAGAAAAACTATTTGAAGAAAAGAATGTCTAGAAGCTAATATAATCTAAATGTCTTTTTCTGGGAATAGTTAATTTTAGGCACTCCTGGAAGACAGTGACATAACCTCATATTAATTTTCATGGAGAAGAGAACTGACATTTGATTTTTCTTTAAAAGAAAAAACATTGACTTCAAGCATAAAGGGAGAAAAGGAGACCAAAGACAAAGAGGGGAAGGAGGTGGGCAGCTGTCGGCTGACTGACCAGGTTGGGGTTCCAATCTCAGACAGAGAAGGTAAAAAGCCAAGGTGATTTCCAAGCAGGGACTTGGTCAAAGGTGATGAAGGTGACCTGTGTCACAGAAAGAAAGGGAAATGGGAGCATTCCTCAGGGCCAGGAAGAAAGCAACAAAACTGGGCCACCTCTGTTCAGCCCTAATTCAGCCAATACTTGGCTCGGTCTCCAGCTCGTGGCATCTCTCCATTTTTCCAGGATGATAAATTGGTGATGGTGTGCAGCTGTTCTAACCTAGAAGAGATTGAGGTTGAAGCCAAAACCTCAGGGGTAAACCAGCAAGCTGAGACACAGCCATGAAGTCTTGCTGACCTGATGATCTTGATGGAAAGCTTTGTTACTCAGCTGGGACGAGAAAGGTCAGCAGACAAAAAAGATTTTCCTGGGTCTTGACACATTTGATAGGTGAAGAGGAGACTGAAAAGTAGGAAATGAAAGGGTCTTGGCTGAACTTATGGATAAGTTGATTAGAAATCTTAGTATCTATTATTTGGTGATGGCCCAAATCATTTTATAAAAGTTCTTTATACTCTTTCTGCACTTTCAATATTTCTCTCTACAAGAAAAGGGGGGGATTAAAATACTAGCCCCATTATCCTTAAAAATAATATAAGGAACTATGGCGCACTGCTGAAATAATAATTTATCAATGTACCACAACATGTTGCTCATTAGTATTCTCGGGGAAAAGATCTCTTCCCCACTCAGCCCCGGTGAGTAACAGTTCATTTGGGGTGAAGTAAAACATAGCAGGGATTTATTTATAGTAAATTCCCAATGTTATAAGGATCATTTATCATTATAAGGCCCTTTATTTTTCTGCCTCTCCCTTTATAGAGCTCAAAATCATCTGAAAGTTCATTACCAATTATTATGGTGGTAAAACAAAATAAGAATTGTAATGATAACTCATCAGTTTATATACTAGTATCTATTCAAAGGTCGTATTGGGGAAGACAACTGAAAACTATAGATTAAAACCAGAAATACTAGATTATCTGTGAGGATCACTTGTCTAAATCATCCTTAACTAACAACCATGCCATATGCTACACTACCATTACCTTTCATACCCTTGTAGTATAACACACGACTCCATTTAGAAAGCGGGTATGGAGTTGGTTCTTTTGAAGAGCTAACATCTAGGTTTGGGGATTATGTTATTGTTTTGTTTTTAATAATGCAGATAAATTACTACTATTTTTATATTTCCACAGAATATCTTGATTTTAGTTTTAAAGCTTCTGAAACTTGGGTTTCTGTTCAAAAACAATTATTTCTGGCTTAATATGCCCAAGGGCTGGAAATACATAGAAAAATAACATTGTCTCTAACCTCAACTCACATTTGAAAAACAAAATAAGCAGAAAAAATTAAATCTTGTTTTTAATGCAAAAAAATTACAAATTTCATTGCATTTTTTGATAAGACAAAGTTAACAAAAGAAAGGCAAAGACATTCTTTATCCTAGTCACCTGATAACCATGTCAAACAGTTCAAATACATACGTATGTATATATTTAAATGAAATCATACTTGAAATATCTCCTGTTTTGTAAACTACTTTTTCCACTGAGGAATAATTTTCCACACTAAACTCTGTGTGAATATCTATATAATCTGAGGGTATTATAATTTATGATTATCATAATTTACTTAAATACTTTTCAAACATTTAGGCTATGAAAAATGTCCTATATACATGCATACATATATGTTTGTATGTATGTGTAAATCCATGGGGATTCTGAGAGTGTGGTATACAAGTGAAACTTGCTTCTAATTTCACTTCCTGTGCCTCACTAAGCCAGATGCAGCAGTGATAGAAGAACCCTTACTCTGCATGAGCTTTTGCCATCTCTATGTGCCACAAAAGGCTGCACAGGCCAATAACATCAGGAAACTCTTGTCATAAGACCATAAAGCAGAGGTAGAACATGTACTGCCAAAATCCACACAAAATACTATGGTGAGTTGACTTAGCATGAATGAGTATGTCTGGCTCTGAGATGCTAAGAAGAAACTGTGACAGATGGACACTAAGGAGCTACTCACAACTTCTGCTGGCTTGTAAACCTTTATCTAATCTCTTCCTCTTGACTGTATGTGGGGCCTGTTACTTGCATCTAATTATTTGAATATGGCAAAGGTGACAGGTTGTATGGGACTATGTGTATATAATTATGTTGTATAAGCATGCAATGTCCATTTTGTGAAGACTGGCTTCCCTTGCTGGCTTTGAGGAAACAAGCTGCTGTTGGGAACATCCGCATGCAAGGAGCTGAGGAGGGAAACCTTCAGCAGCTTCTGGCCTCCAGCTAGCAAGAACCCTGAGACCCTCAGCAAGAACTTCACAAACAATCACAAGAGCCTACAAGTACATCCTTCCCTGGTGGAGCCTAAGATGAGCCTGTGGCGTCAGCTGGTGCTTGGGGTGCAGGTCTGGAATCAGGGGACCCAGCTAAGCTGCACCTGGACTCCTGATCCACAGAAACGATGAGACAGTAAACGTGTCATTTTAAGCAACAATATTCGTTGTACTATTTCACAGAAATAAGTAACTGGAATAGATTTCAGTACCGGAAGTGGGATGCTTCTGTGACATAAATAAAAATAGGGAGGGAGTGGCTTTGCAAACATGCAGTGGGTGGAGGGTGGAAATATTTTGAGGCAGATGATCAGGAAAGCTTGCATTCTCTTGAACAGACAAGTAGGAATCTAGACTTGGCGGATACGTCCAGTGAGGGTTCAAAAGGAAGTGAGGAGTATGTCATCAAAAACTGAAATCAGAGGAGTGAATCTTTGCTATACAGTGGCAGAAGACGAACCTTCAGTAGTTATGCGGGAAGCAGAACATGCAAGAGATGAACTTGGTTACTTAGTGGAAGAGATACCCAAATAAAATGTTGGAGGTGCTGCCTGTATCTTCCTGGGGTTTAGAGCAAAATATGAGAGGAGAGGCAAACTAAGATAAGAATGATAAAACCAATGGAATCAGGAATTTATGATTTTTGAAAAATCTCAGCCTTTCCAGATGGCAGAAGTGGTAAAACAAAGAAACTGCAGCCAAGTTTGAAGGATCATGCCTGAATTTGAGCCCTCTGGCTGAGGCAGGGGGTTGCAAATTTGAACCTCGCCCAGACAACTTAGTGACTTAGTGAGACCCTGTCTCAAAGTTAAAAATAAAAAAGGGTTGGGATGTAGCTCAGTGTGAAGGTCCTGGGTCCAATGCAGCATGCATAAATAAATAAATAAATAAGGCTTCTCAGCGTTGTCTAGAATGTGCCATGTAAAAGAAAAACTGGCAATACAAACTTCCATTAAGATCTTAGAAAGATCAGAGAATCAGAGTAGCATTCTGTCACATTCAGGGATTCCAAAGGAGCATAGGTGTACCTTGACCTTCTCAACCAGAACACATGGCCTCTAGGAAGCTCAGGAGTACTGTTCTTCAGCTATGTGAGCTGGCTAAGGTACAGACCTCAGCAAGGTCTGTGATGGTGGCTTTTGCCTTGTAGAGTGGAAAACTAGGAAATTCACAAAGTATTTGAGAAAGTTATTTCAGCATAAACACTGCCAACTTTAACTGAAAGCAACAGCGTACAAAGTGAAAGGAAAGAGTCAAACACTTCAAATTCCACTGGCCAGAAGCAGGTTATATGACCTCTCGGTTGCAGACACATACTACCCTTAAACCCTTAAGGAATGGAGGACGACTCAGAGGACAGAATCAAGAATCCAAAGGGCAGAGTTGACACCTACAAAAAATTATCCTCAGGTGTTGAGACATAGCCAGGGAACTCCCCATGTTTGCCTGACTGAGTTTCAGAATTTCTAAGGACAAGTGACTTCTTTAACTTCTGTTTTTCCTTTTTGAATGAGAACGTCTGTAGCTGTTACTATATGCCTGTTCTACATTTTATGCAGGCTATGGGGAGGGGAGACCAGACAACTTGCCTCCCATGTGGAACTGAACCTAATCTAACCTTCTGAGCAATGTCAAAGAATATAGCTAACAGGGCTGGGAATAATTTAGCTCAGTGGTTCTGCCACTTGCCTTGCAAGTGCAAGGTCCTGAGTTCGATCCCCAGTACCAAAAAAAAAAAAAAAAAAAAAAAAAAAAAAAAAAAAAAAAAAAAAAAAAAAAAAGAATATAGCTAACAATTTGTACTGTCAAGTGGATATGTGTGCCAGGATAACCCTAGGTTTTTCTTAATAAAGAATTATTAAAACAGGATATTAGAGCAAGCATGATGTAACTACTAGTACACCTCGAATAATGAGTGTTTACAAAATTGGGCGAGGTATACGACTGTACCTTTACTAGATCAATGGAACTGAAAATCCACTTTAACTTTATAGGCACTTGCGAGCCACGTACATGCATATGTTTTCAATGTTCTTGGTTTTGCTTAATAATAAATTTAGCAAATCCTACATTTATGAAGTGGTATGTTCCTTTGGGTCTCAATTTCTGCCTCTCCCAATCTCTTTAAATTTGAAGATTAAGAGATTAAGAAGAGCCACACTCCCAAATCCTTATCTACATCTGGATCTTATTATGAGATTCTGAATTTGAGCAGTCTGTAAGGGACCTCCGGAAGAATGAATGTATTTTCATGAGTCCCATGAGCCAGAGGGCAGACTGCAGCTACTAACTCTAAGAATGATCCCCATAATCCCTGCCTTCTTGTATTTATGCCTTTCTGTAATCCTCTTCCTTGAGTGTGGGTGGGGTCTAGTTCACCGAATACAGCCAAGGTGACAGGATATGTCTGATTACGTTAACATAGAATGTGACCTCAGTCTTGCCAGGAGGCTCTCTCTCCATAGCACTGAGCATACACGTGATTTGTTGAGAGGATCCGATGGTGGCCTCCAGCCAACAGCCAGCAGGAGACCAAGACCCTCAGCCTACAGTCCACAAAGAAATGGACTCTGCTAACAACCACATCATCTTGGAAGCTGATCCTTTCCCAGTGGAGCTTCACGTGTGCCTGTAGCCAAAGTGACACGTTGATCAAGTTTTATGGGACTCTAAAGCAGAGGACTCAGTCTCCCTGTGTCTGGATGCCCGATCCACAGAAACTGTGATAACAAAGTGTTGTTTTAAGCTACTGAGTCTGTGAGCAGCAAAAGATAATTAACACAAGGGTCAAGCCTTTATTGATCCCGTGACAAGGAAAGTAAGAAGAACCAGAACAGAAAGACTTTGTCCATGGTTAACCAGACATAGTTAACCTGTCTGTTTCTTCACTGTTAACACATAGGAACAGAGACAGCTCTAGCTTTTGTTATGGTTACAAGAAGGGGTAGCTACCACCTTGGGTAAACCCAGCATCTGACCAGAGCCCCAGTGAGGCAATAGAGAGAAAAACATCTTATTTAAAAATTACTAACTGAAAAGGGGAATATAAATCAGCATTAATAAACACACTCTAGCAAAATAAATTTTCCAAAAAAGAAAGGAAACATCTTTAATTTTTAATAAATAATAAGATAATAGTTACTTCTAATACTGCTGTAATAACTTGGCTGAACTTATTCTCTTGAGAACAAAAAAATATAAAATCTCTACAAAATACAAATAATAATTTAAAGGTCCTATATACTGACCCAAAGTACAAAGACACTGGGGTGAAGCTGACCTTAGGTAATGAGCTTTGTATGATTAAGCTCTTAATGTGATCTCAGCCCTTCTCCCATTTATTTGTTCTCTACAGGAATTCTTTGGGCTCTGCTGAACTTCTGGGCCTGTGGTTATTAATCCTGCCTCGTGCCCTGGCCTTCCTCTGAATCTTCTCCTCTGTGGACCCAGAATCCTGAGTTCAGCCACATTCCTGGCCAAGAACAGTGGCCTCCAGGCCTGCCCCCTCCGTGTCAATTTCCCTTCCTGGCTGTAGCATGCTGGCTTTTGTTTTGTTTTTTGTTTGTCTTTTGTTTGGCCTAATGGTAATTTTATTTTTAAACAGTTTTGTTGCAGTACCATTCACATATAAAGATGTATACTTAAGGTATACAACTTAATGTTTTGATACTGCAGTTTGATGTTCTTAACAACTCTCAAGTCACAACTATCTTACTTATGTGCACATAAGTTAAATTAAGTCTCTGAGTATCATTATCCAAAATCAGTAGCCCAACATCACACTGTAGGGCAGTGACCTAGATGACCCTATCTTCTTTACATTTCTTCAAGCTCTTCCCTTTCTCTCCATCTTTCTCCCTCAACTCTATTGCTCTGGCTGCTCACAGGTTTTCCAACACACACGAGACGCACTTCTACCCTGGGGCCTTTGCACTTGCCATTCCCTTGTCCTTAGATTCTCTTCCCCAGATATCTTCAAAACTAGCTTTCATTTTCAGGTCTTTGCTCAAATTTCACCTTTTTCTGTGGGCCTTTGTAGTTTTGTTTTTTTACCAGGGATGAAATTTAGGTCCTTGCACTTTTGAGGCAGGTGGCGGAACCACTGAGCTAAATCCCCAGCCCTATGGGCCTTTGTCTAGAAATTCCATCAAAAACTAATAAGCTACTACCATAGTTGTGACTCTCCCACCTCCTTTCCTTTAGCACTTTATTATCTAATGTGCTAAATGTTTTTTTACTTAGCTTATTTATGGTCTCTCAGTCTAAAATATAAGTGCTATGTGTGCATAGATTAGTGTCTGCTATTTTCTTTTATTAATTCTGCAGCACTTAGAGGAGTGACTGATATATACCAGGAACTGAGCAATTATTTCTTGAATTCCTCAATTTGATTATATACGAATTTTACTTTTCCATGTTATAATCACTCCCATGGACAGGCTGGCTAGTTCTAAGTTGCAGTGGTGTTTAGGTGACTCACAATCATGGTTTTAACATCTCAGTTGTCTTTGGCTAGAAGTACTTGATCCTAAGTGACTAAGACAGAAATAAATAGAACATTTAGGACACCCTCAATGCACAAAGTCATGGATTCCAAAAGTTCATTTATAAGTCAATTGTTTGGACATCCTGAACTTATTTTCAGAGCACTATTGGGCACAGCCAGTTAACTGTGAGAAAGTCTGAGAGGACTAGAGGGTGCCAAACCTGGAACCAGATCTACCCCAGGAAAGGGATGTTCTTAAAAGGACAGGAGCAGGTGCATGGGATCCAGAGGCCACAGTGCAGCCAGCAGGGGCTGTCATCTTGAGTGAAGGGTATGAGCAGTGGTCTGCATCAGAGAAAGTCCAGAGCAAATGAGTGATCCCACTGGAAAGTACAGTTTAGCAATCCAGGAGGAATGATACTTAGGAGATAAGTTTACCAAAAGCATCCTTAAGATATGCAAAGGTGAACTGTAGAATAGAGAAAAAAATTGCAATTCTTATATGAGACAAATGATTCACATCTAGAACATTTAAGGAACTACTTCATTTTTTTTTAAAAAAAGATAAACAATCCAAGAGAAAAATGGGCAAAAGACTTGAGCAGTGACTTCAAAAAAGAGATTTCACTACACATCACCAAAATGGCTAATGCTAAAAAAGACTGGCAAAATCAAATGTTGGTAAATGTGTGAAGGGGTTGAAATTCTCATTTGACTGTTGGTAGAAGTGCAAATTGATACAAATATTGTATAAAATTATAGTTTCATAATTACTTAAAATCCCTTACTTAAACACCCACCTAAATGTGTGTATATGTGCACCAAAAGGCATGTCAGAGAATGTCTGTTGACAGCATCATTTTTAATAGCTTCATCTGGGATCAATCAGATATTTATCAATGGAAATACAGATATATACAGTAGGAAAACCTGTAGAAAGTACTAATGTGCAGCAATGATCATAAACACACATTCCTATCCAGTAATATGGGTGAATCTTATAAGCATAAAGATAAGCAAAGTATACAGAGACAAAAGAACATAGATAACACAATTCCATCGGTGTAAATCTCAAAATCAAAAGTAATCTATACTTAAGGAAATTATTTATGTGGAAAATTTGTGCGGACTCTTCCTGGTGTGGGTGTGGATGTTTCTGGGGTCATGGTGGTGCTCTGTTTCTTTGATAGGGAAAACTTTTAAAATAGCAAAAACCTATAAAGTGTTACAATGGAAAATGGCTTCTGCTGTCTCTAACAGCAGTTTGTTTAGCTCAGAACTAATAGGCACCAAAGGCACTAATTGCGAATGAAGCTTTTGGTCTGACCCTGAGATAACAGGGCACATCAAGACCCTGAGCTCCAAAGAGACTGGAGCCACATGATCTTAAGAGCGTCTAGATGAAAGAACCCACTGCTAACATTTACTCCCTGACCCTGAACACCCCCCTTCCTATGGACTAGAATAGGTAACTAGGCGAATCTTAAAAGTAAACTCCCCAACTGCAAAGAACTGTTACGTCTGGGTTGAAAGCTATCCTGTGACTGTGATTTGAACTGTGAGAATGAGAATGAAATGTAACCACCCAAATGAAGTCAAGGCTGTGAAACCCTATAAAAGGAGGCGTTGTAGCGCAGTGGGTTGTTGATCCAGGCACGGCTTATGTGCGATCGACCCTTATCAATGAGTAAATTTGTTATTTTACTTCCATTCTGCTGCCCCTCTGTGTGTCACTTACTGCTTCCTTCCATAACATCTTTACGCATGTGGTAAGGACCAGACACATGTATTTTGTGAAAAATTGTTGTTCCCAACACTATACTTTCTGTATGTGAGGTGTATGTCAAGAGAATATATCTTTTAAAAATTTATTAAGGAGAAAGAAGACTCAGGGCCAGTATTAGGCAAGATTGAGGCTGGTAGCAAGGCCCAAATGCCAGGCTTGGGCCAGGAATTAAAAGCTACCTCAGATAAGGGGGACTGAAAAGATTTGTGCAGTGCCACATCCTGGGAAGAGAGGGGACCTCCCCTCAGAAAGACAGCTTGAGATTGGGAGTGATACAGACAACTATCTCCCACCAACCTGAGCTCACATTCTTGCTCTGCCACTGACTGTCTTGGGCCACTTACCTAACTTCTCTGGATCTCAGCTTCCTTGTTTGCAAAACAGAAATGATACAAAGCTCTCAGGGTTTGCCTGGTACAGAGAATAAGCTTAATAATATTAGCTATTAATAATTGCAGTCAGTATATCTTAGCCAGGTCAAGAAAGAGATTTATTTACCATGCCCATAAGATAGCTCAAGTTGGGGTCTCAAAAACGATGCAGAAACCCACTAATGCAGACCAGAGCTAAAAATCAGAGCTAAAAATGCACTAAAAGGGTCCTGAGTCCTGGACTACCAGTGCTAAAACTTCTGTAGGGTGAATCTGCAGGCATCAGGAGAAGGACAGGAGGGATACAGAGGGGGAGTTGGTCCAGATAAGATAGTTTTTCCACAAATAGGACTGCTAGCAATTTCTCCTGCTGTGAGCATCTTCCCTATCAGGAGTTGGAATCTGTTTTTCCTTCCTGGAGTCAGTGCTGGCCCAGGGATTTGTTCTGACCAATAAGGACAAAGTAATAACGATCCTATAACTGGCCTTTTTGCTTTGTTTTCTTGGTGCCCAACTACCACATTAAAAGGGAGTCCACGCTGTTCTGTTGGAAAAAGAGGCCACATGGAGAAGGAAGGATTGAAAGTGCATGCCTGCGAGAGAGAGAGAGAGAGAGAGAGAGAGAGAGAGAGAGAGAGAGAGAGGAGAGAGGAGTAAAGAGGCGACGGAGAAGGAAGGATTGAAAGTGCATGCCTGCGAGAGAGAGAGAGAGAGAGAGAGAGAGAGAGAGAGAGAGAGGAGAGAGGATTTTGAATGCAGCCCACTTGAGTGAGGAGCCCTGGTCAATGTCTTCTGGAGCAGAAACATTGCTCATTTAACTTCTGGAACTATGAGTAACAATAAATGATGGTTGTTTTAGGTTTGGGCTAGTTTGTTATGCATCAATAGATAACTGATGGCAACATGGGAACCTCAAGGTGAAGTAGCCAAAACCCAATACACGTGCAATTGTTTGTGGGCAGGAGGGGAGGTGAGAATACTGTAGTGGATGCTGGAAGGGTGATAACCATGTTGGAAGCTGAAGGGAGGACAGACAGCACTGTATGGTGCAGCTAGTTAATGTACTAGTTACACCCATGCCTGATGGGCTTGTGGAGTTGGCCAAGGAGATTTTCCAAAGCATTCTTTTTACTCATTGTGATAAGGCAAAGGAAGAGGGAGGTGAGCCAAAGAAGAACCTGTCCAGCTTCACACAAAAGTTAGAAGATATATTTCCAGCCCAGGAGGGTTTGAAAATAAAGTCATTTCTCATTCTCAGCATCTCCACATGAAAAAGGGGTTCTCAAAATAAGAAAGTTTCAGGGAAAAGATGAAATCCAGGATTCTTTGACTGAAACAGCCTTAGGTACAAAATTTAAGGGCTGGGGATGTAGCTCAGTGGTGCCACCCTTCACTAGCAAGTGCAAGGGCCTGAGTTCAATCCCCAGGACAGGAAAAAAAAAAAGTGTTGGTATAAGACCCTTTGTTAAGGTCACATAAATGTTTAAGGTGGAGCCTCATGAATCCTTTCTCTTAGATTTCTGAGAAACTAAAAATATTGTTCCTCAGGACCCTGACTTGTAGCCCAAGTGAAGAGAGACTTATCTTGGAAAGAACTGTGAATGTGGCTTTTGGCAAGTGAAGTGGATTATAATTTGATAAAAACCCACAAAGATTGTAAGGGAATTGTTACCAAGTTAGACTAAACAGGGCTAGAGAGCATGAAAACAACAGAGATTTAGGGGCTTCTACTCTCTCTGGCAAGAACAAAACCAGCTGCAAGTATGATTAAATTATGATGGAAAGATGCCATTCTGGGCATCTTCAAGGGAAGACTCAAGAGCTCAGAAGGTAGAATCAAGAGCACTGGGGAATACTGAATAGAATAGTATGTGGTTGGCAGGGTTTTATCATTGTTATGGACCAGAAATAATAGCTATCCTTATCTCACCATTAGATGTTAGGTGTCTTCTTCTTAAGTGTCCTAGATTGAACCCAGGGCCATCACACTGAGTCACATCTCCAGCCCCTTTTTATTTTTTAGTTTTGAGACATGGTCTTGCTAAGTCACTGAGTTGCCCAGGCTGGGATCAAACTTTCAATCCTCTTATCTCAGCCTCTTGGAGTAGTGGGATTATACCACAGACCTGGCTGGATATTAGGTGTCTTAAGAGGTAGAAAATATGTGATACACAGGGATCCAGAGCCAAAGGACTCATTCTGAGGGGCCTTATCTACATTTGGATCTGAATGTAAATCATTAGAAACTGAACTTCAATTTGTTTGTCATAACTGGATGAGCCTTTGAGTAAAGAATTAATCGTGACTAATAGATGTTGCAGAAGTGGCTTTCTAGCACTCCGGGTCCAGGCATTGTAGCTTGTGTTTCCAAGTCTTGGGATTCAGTTGCCATGAAATAAAACTCTAGATAAATTGCTAAATCATGAGAAACTTCCAGAAAAGTGAGACCCACTATCCAGCCCAGCCACCTTGACCCAGGTGCCAAGTATGCTAGACAAACCACCTTTCACTCCAGCCCCCACAGATCTCCTAGCTAAATGCAGGGGCAAGCGTGACTTCAGATGCCACGTTGGGAAAGAGAGTCAAATTATTAAGCCTTACCCAAAAGGAAAAATCATGATCAAATAAATAGTGGCTGTTGTTTTAAATCACCAAATTTGGGGGTGGCTTTTATTTAGTATATTAGTCACCTTCCTATGAGGGGAGGTTTATTTTGGCTCATGATTTTAGTGGGTGCAGTCCATGATTGACTGGCTCCAAGGCAGAAACAGCATGGTGCAAGTGTACAGCAGAGGACAGCTGTGCACTCCATGGGAGCCAGAAAGCAAAAATAGAAGGGAGAAGGCAAAGACAAAAATACACCTTTCCAGGTTATGCTTCCAGTGATCTACCCCTCTGACCAGGCTCCACCTCCTAACAACACCTTCAGTTATGAACTCATCAAAGTATTAACTTGCTAATGAGTCGAGCACTCCCAAGATCCAATCACCTTTCAAAAGCCCCACCTCTGAACACATTAGAATTGTAAAGCACATTCTAGATCTAAACTATAACCTTGCAGCAAAGATACAAGTGGCATTAGCCAGCGCACAGAAGGTAGTGAAGTTTTCATATTCCTTACATAATCTACAAGCTTGAAAAGATTTGTCTTGGGGTGCTACAACAAAGTCCCGTTGACAGTTTTCTCATGATACTAGCGGCTACAAAGTTCAAGAACAAGTTTCCAGCAGCATTTGGCTTCCTGTAAGGGCTCTCTTCCTGCTATAGCTCCCTCTTCTTATAAGAGCACTAATCTTAGTGTGAAGTCCCTAGCGCCATAATTTCATTTAAGCCTCATTACTTCTCAAAGACACATCTACAAATACCATCACATCAGAGCTAGGACTTCAACATATGAATTTTGGAAAGCACAAGTTCAGCTAATAGCATTCCTCTGCTCAAGTTTCTCTGCCAACACTGACTCTTTTGTTTTTCAAACATGACAAGTTCTGTCATGTCTTTGGCTGGGGCCATTGCTATATTTTGTATAGAATATTGAGCCTTCAGATCTTCTGCAGCTCCTTCTTGTCATTCAGTGTCAGAGCAAATGTTACTAATGTCTCCTCAAATTGGCTTCTGTGACCCTTCTACGTGCAGTATGCCTGCTGGACACTATACTGCATCACCCTGTAGTACTTCACCCACATGATTCAGAGTCTATGAAGGGAGCTTATCATGTATTAATGTGCTCGTAGGTCTGTACATTCCCCAACATACAAGTACAATATCCATGACTTACCTGTTATATTCATTCACGTACCTTATCTGTCACTTGGATGGCTGTGTCTCTAGTGTCCAGAATAGTTCCCAGGAACTGATAGGCATTGCTGTAATTTAATGAATAAACTGCAACACATCTACATAGAACTAGTAAGTCATATATCATATGTCTGGTTCCATTCATCCAACACTTCCTTGCTGTGGGGTAGTTTATTGAGAGTTAAAGATGGATCAGACATGGCCCTGAACTGTATCCCAATTCCCCTTGGATGTATATTGTCCACAGGAGAGGGCAGAACATAAGCACAACTCTAACACAGCTCAATCAATGTGTAAACAGAAGCACGGGGGCAGGTGTGAGTGGCTAGCATACGTGAGCATATTGCAGCCAAGGACACATAGGTACTGCAGTGGATGAACACATTAGTCAGTACTTGTCAGGAGCTTTTGGTCCTGTGAAGCCCAGGGTGCAGCAGGGCAGGAGGCCTGGCAGGCAGACTGTTCTTCCACAGTGACTTCCTAGGCTGGGTGCCAAGCTCTCAAGGACCCAAAGAAGTGAGTAGAAAGAACAGCTACCACGGTGTAGGACCAAGAGAGTGTCAATTTGAGAAAAACTTCCTGGTAAGCTTGCCTTTTTAAGAATTGTTTCAATCAACAAGCTTGGAGAACATATTGCAAACTTGCTTTTAAACTTTTTGCCAAACTTCTAGAAAAGTTCCCTTTCTATGCACTGCTTTTCTGCAACACAGACAAAAAAGGATTTCAGATATCACATTCACCTTCCCCAGCAAAACCCGTCTATCATTATTGGAAGACACTGATTCAATTTAACTTTTTAATGGAGCCAGTTGAATTATTAAAACTTTACACAAACAGCATTTAGGTTAAATAGCAAAAGTTTCAAAATATAAACCATTATCTACTTGGTTATGCAACACCAATATTTTTTCATAGAACTGAAACATTAAAATACCATCTCGAAGGAAGTGGAGGTGGAGGTGTGGTAAAGAGCTTGCCGCATGCGCAAGGCCCTTGCCTCCAGCCCCAGAACTAAAAAACGAAAATAAAAATAAAATAATAATAATACAAAGTATTGCTGGGCGTGATGGCACACAGCTGTAATCTCAGCACTCAGGAGGCTGAGGCAGGAGGATGGCAAGTTTAAGCCCAACCTGGGATATAATAGTGAGTTCGAAGTCAGCCTGGACTTCACAGCAAGATCCTGTCTCAAAAAAACAAGGAGCAAGGAGGGAAGGAGGGAGAAAAGGAAAGAAGGGAGGGAGTGTAAAAGGGAGAGAGGAGGGAGGAACAACTGCCACTGCCTCACAAACACTATCCTTGACCATGCGCTCATCATAATCTGTTTCCTTGTCACTTGGTTGTTGGAGTTAATGGCAGAGTAAATCTGTCCTTGTATCTTTGGTTCTGAATACTTCGCATTTTTCCTACGCCCATACCTAGGGCTTGCTGGAGGGAATGGAGAGGAAGACTAATCATTTAGCTACAGGGTCACAAATGACTCAGTAGTCAGTGGCAGCTCCCCCTTCTCTAGCTGCATTCCCTGGAGAATTTACTGTGAGGTAAAAGTATTGTATGCTAACGGTATGAAAGCACTTGATAAAAATATTAATTCACCCTAAAAGGTGCTGTAAATAAACTTATAGAATGTATTTGTTTTGAGCATTACACTATTCGTTTAGTTATATTAACAATGGATGTCTGTGAAGAGGTAGGTTCTAGAACCCTACCCTACTTCTGAAATTCTGGGGGGAGGCGAAGAGTTCTGGAAGTGTATTCCTGTGTGTTCTCTGTGACATAGGCATGCTCCTAGGCAAATAGTTCCTTCATCTATGTATCTACTATGAGACATTCCGATGTATAAAAACATATTGATGTGTGTGCACGTGGAATGACTCTACGTATTTGTCCTTGCCTACTGGCTTTTTAACCTGTTTTAGCTAGTCTCCAGTCTGTGTTATCTTTGTGTACTTGTCTGGTCTTGGCCTAGTTCCTCGATCCTGGTAAGCACTAAAGGGGTATTTGTTGACAAGTGTTTGATCTACTGATTCAAGCGAAGAAGAAAGGCAGTGGGGTTAGACCAGTTGTGTTAACACACATCCACACTGATTGTATAAACTCTGTTCTCTTCCAGATCCACGTTTCCAACATCAAATTTTCTCCATAAGGAATAGCTCCCTAGGTGGGACACTTTAGGCAGAGATGATAACACATAACCTCGTAACGCTCTCAGGGCTGTCATACGCACTCAGCCTACTCCGTTCAGCTTATATAGTAGCGCTGGCTGCAACACCAGCTGAGGTTACAGTGTTGTTCAGGTGTCTCGCGTCACCACTTTCCATTTCTCCAGCTTCTGGAGGCTCCTTTAGCCATGGCGGTCACAAGGTATGACGTGTCCACGATGTCATTTGCGGAGATAATGTTACTGTTTGCCCCTACTGTCCAGTGACCCCACTCCAGCAACACCTGTCACGTGCTGTGTGCCTCATTTAGAGGTTCTAAGAAAGGGCTTTGCCTGTGGCAAATGCATCCAACAGAAAATGCGAGCGAGGCAGTTTCCTGGTGTTCGGTGACACATTTGGCCATGATGCCCGTGTAGCTGTAGCTCCTACCACATTTTCTTAGAGGCAGTGATAAAAGAATAAATGATCCTTCTCTAAATATTGACAGCTCCAGTATTGCTGCAAATCTTCCAGCAATTCAGATTGTCATCTGGACAATCATGGATTATACTATGCATTTTTTTCCTCCTAGGCACCTCTCTTTAAGACCATGATTTTAATTTGATGGCCGTTCAATTCCAGACCCATAAACGTCAAGAGGGAAATACAGAAATAGAATCAGAGGGACAAGAAAAGAAGGCTGTGGAACAGAATCCTTTTTAAGAGCTCCATGGACTTTGTGGAATTTCCTTTCTTAATAATCCCTAGGGTCATCAAAAATACATTCTTGGCTGCCTTTTTCAGATCTGCAAAGTTCTGGGTCACGAAACTTTGAATATAGACATTTGACTGGGCTGGTGGGTTGGGGTGCAAGGGTCCCTCCTAGAGCAACTGCACCCTTGTTTGTGAGTTCACATTTGCCAGTCCTCTGTTAGTCCGTTGCCAGGTTTCTGGAGTGTTAGAATAGTAAACAGTTGTTTCTCAGAAACAGAGATAGGGTTATCCACAACCTCACATGCTAAATTTAAATTGAATAAAGCTCTTTCCTAACAACAGGGATCAGTGATTTTCAGCCAGAGGGTGGGGGTAAAGAAAGAGCAGCCTCCAGGGGTCTGGGGAAGGAATCAGCAGGTAGTTGGTAGTCACTGGGTGGTTCTGTACCCTACCTCCCAAATCCCAAAGTCTAGCCTTCTCACCCCCGGCTGCTTCTGCCATTGCTCACAACGCTCCTGACATTTTGACGGGAACTTACAAAGCACTCACGGAAAATCAGACAGGCAAATGTCAAAAGCCTTTGGCCACTGCCCCATTGCTGCCCTGTGAACTTTCTCATACAGAGAGCAGCTAGGAAGACTGAGAGTATTAAGGCGAATGTGGTGGGCATAATTAACGCTGACGACGGGCAATGGAGAGTCTTAGGGCTGACTCTTGGAGCTGCCAAAGACTTTACAGTACGAATTTGGTTGTCATCGACTGTGCCGTTTGTCCTCCTTGAAGAACAAGAGTAGCTGCACAGACCAAAGGCAGGGAGCAAAAGGCTGATGGTAGAAGTAGAGGCGTCCTTTACTGCCTGTGTGTTAGGTCACCCTACTGCTCTATCCCCTGCTCTTGCCTAGGAGCTCTGCAAGGAGGCTCCTTGTAGAAGAAGTGGAGCATAGGCATTGTTTATTTGATCCATGACCTTTGATATCCAAAAGCATATGGGAAACCAAAACAAACCCATGTTTTCAAAATTGTTGCTACTTTTCTGTTCAGTAAGCCTTAGAGTATCACATGGGGGAAGCATTTCTTTGTTTTGAGACCAACACTTGAATTGGTCATTTAATTATGAAAATACAAGGGGAAATGCATATAGGAAATGGGGACCATAGCAGGCAGTCTTGGAAGGCTGATCATCTCTAGATAGCAGTGATTCTCAAATGTTCCTGAGACTTTCAAGTCTTCAAGGTCCAAGCTATATAATAACACCAAGACAATCATTTGTCTTTTTCAGTCTCATCCTTTCCAGAGTGAACAGTGAAATCTCCCGGTGCTACTTAATTGTTAAGTGATGATGAAACAGACTGCAGGAACAGACAAGAAAATCCAGATGTTTCCCATTAAGAAAGATAATAAAGAGATATGCAAAAATGGAAAGCAGTATCACTTTCTAAGGTAGAGTATGTTTTATAAAAATACTTCCTTTATGTAAATGTATAGTCACATGTGATGTCTTTGTTATTTGAAAATGAATGAATACATGAATTAAAATTTCTATTTTAATTACTAATATGATATACAGTGCTACTTGGTTCACAGATTTTATTCTTTCCATGATTCTGGTCACAAACCGAGTTGGGTGAGAACCAAATCAAATTGAATGGTTAGGTTCAATGCTGACCTTGTGAGGAAGTTTGACTTGGTTCTTTTCCAGTTCAGTTTACTACCAGAATCGTGGAGAGAATTGACATCATGAACCAAAATAAATAAGAGTTCTTTATGGTTCCAAACTTTTGAAGAGTATAAAGACATCTTGAGATTAGAAAGCTTGAGAACAGCTACTATTTCATCTGTCTCAAGCCAACTTCCCAGGATGGGCTGGGAACCATAACACCCAGCCCAAGGCTCTGCCCGGTGCTCAGGAAGTTACTGTTTTTGCATAGTAATCTGGGCATTGGCATCTCTACAAGGAGGCTTTGGAACTCATTAGCCATTGCTATTCCCTTTCACCTTGCCTGCCTCCCACAATAGGATATGAGGAACAGGAACAAACATATCTGCTTCCCTGGCCTAAAAATTTGTAGCCAGCAGTGGCCCTGTGTCTCAGTTTTCACCAATGTGGGACATAAAAAGACGTGGATCCTGTTATTTCTGAGAAAGCTGTTGCTTCTTTATAAAAGCTACAGGTGGGGGCTGGGGTTTTAGTTCAATGTCGACATGCCTGCCATGCAAGCACAAGGTCCTGAGTTTGATGCCTAGTACAAAAAAAGAAGAAACACAGAAACAAAGAAAGCAGTCAAGCAAGCTACAGGTGGGAGAGAAGAACACACTGCCACCCATTCTCCTCCTTCTTGCTATGAATGTCTGGAACTGTGGTAGCCACATTGCAACTGTGAGGGGTGAAACATACGACGTTCTGGGTGATGGAATGGGAAAACTGGCTTAGACAGCTCTGTTGCAAAGCCTCTGTATTCCTTTGTCACATCAGCAAAATAAGCCCTGTTTGTATACTGTTAATTCAGCTTTCTGTTCTCAGCATTCACAAACATTGCTAATGGATACAATTACTTAAAAAGCTCTGGTGCCAAGGTGCTAACTGCTCCTGTGGGTGTATAGCAAAGAATCGTTTTCACTGTTTTTGGCCTTAAAATCATTAACAAAAGACAAAACACAGACCAAAAACTGCGTACTTATGAAGTGTATGTGTGTGGTTTGTTTGACAGTTAGTGACACATGAGCCACTAAACTACATGGTTAGGGAGCTGTCGCAGGCTTGGGCAAGAGCAGTGCTATGTGGGCCCCAGAGACAGCCTGTGGGACAGGAGAAGGAAAAAGGCCTGTGTGAGTCAGCTCTCTGTTACTATAATAAATACCTGAGATAATCCACTCTCAAAGAGAAAAAATGTACCTTGGCTCATGGTTTTAGAAGTTCTCATCCACAATCAGACGTATCTATTGCTTTTAGGCTTCGGATAGGGTTGCCAAGTGGCAATGGCAGGGTGTAAAGAGAAGAAGAGGAATCCACTGGGGTCCCACTGTCCACTTGGAGTGCATGCCCCCCAGAAACCTAAAGACCTGCTGTCAGGCCATGCATCTTCAAGGTTTTACCACCTCTCAATAGCTCCCACGTGTGGACCACACCTCTAACACATGGAGACAATTTTAGGTTCAAACCACAGAAGGGCCCATGGGCCCCTTCCCACAGCCAAGCTGCACACAGCAACTGAGTGGGTGTTATGATTTGTATCTAGACACCCCGCCAAAGTATTATGCATAGGCAGGGCTTTTCAGAGGTGGCTGGATCTAGGCTGTGAATACGGATTAAGGGTGTGTGATATCTGGATTAGTTCCCTAAATAGATTAACATTGTTCTGAGTGTGGCTGAATGGATTTACTGACAAGGAAAGCCCCACCCTTGGTGTGGGTGGCACCAGTCAATAAGCTTGTAGCCTGGATGGAATATAAAGAGAGGCTCACTGCTTTCTACCAGCCCTGCCATGGACTGTTTCTCCTCCTTCCACCACCATACCATGAGCTGTTTCTCCTCTTCCATGTACCTCTGCCATACTGTCCTGCCTTGGAGCCGGCTGGCTATGGAATGAGTCCTCTACTAACTGTGAGCTATTAAAATAAACCTTTCCTTGTTTGACTGTGGGTGTCAGTTATTTTGTTCCAGCAACAAGAAAAGTAACTAAGACAGTGGGTGACCTTCCTACACAGCACTGCCCAGAGAGCCAAACCCTAAAAACAAGCAGGGATTTAGCTTAGGGATTTAGCTGGGGCTAGGGATTTAGCTCAGTGGTTCCTCCGGCTGACTCGCAAGCCCAAGGTCCTGAGTTCAATCCCCAGCATCAAAAAAACAAAACAGAACAAAAACAAGCAAGTGGAAGCCTCTATTCAAAGAAGACTTTCCTCAAGATGAGCATCAACTGTTTTTCCTGGGCCTTGATGATAGCGAAAGCTTTTATAAATAGCAAAAACTATAAGGTGTTGTAATGGAAAATGTCTTCTTCTGTCTCTAACAGCAGTTTGTTTAGCTCAGAGCTAATAGGCACCAAAGGCACTAATTGCTGAATGAGGCATTTGGTCTGACCCTGGGATAACAGGGCACATCAAGACCTTGAGCTCTGAAGAGACTGGAGTCACATGATCGTAAGAGCGGCTAGATGAAAGAACCTACTGCTAACATTTGCTCCTTGACCCTGAACACCCCCTTCCTATGGACTAGAATAGGTAACTAGGCGAATCTTAAAGGTAAACTCCCCAACTGCAAAGAACTATGTCTGGGTTGAAAGCTAACTATCCTGTGACTGTGATTTGAACAGTGAGAATGAAATGTAACCACCCAAATGAAGTCAAGGCTGTGAAACCCTATAAAAGAAGAAGTTGTAACCCAGTGGGTCATCAATCCAGGCACGGCTTACATGCGATCAACCCTTATGATGAGTAAATTTGTTATTTTACTTCCATTCTGCTGCCTCCCTGTGTGTCACTTACTGCTTTCTCCCATAACATGGAGACCTGGGCTCCAAACTCTGCTCTTTGTCTCTTACTCTGGCTTCTTTGTTTGGTGTTCACCTCATTGTATGGAGGCCCTTCTCCATTTGCTGCATCTCCTGTCAACTTAGATGGAAACTTCCACCCTTGGTCTTGGTCCAGTGACTCTTACAGCTCCCTGAGGTCTCCTTGGTCTCTGGCCAAGCCAGACTGGCCCACTCATAAAGAGGAGAAGGAAGGAATGTGGCCATCTTTGGAGAGATGGAACTGGGAATCATTCTAAAGAAATGACATGTGTGAAAATAATAACCCTAAACAGAGACATCTGATCATTAGCTGCATCGCTATTGTCACAAGCCCTGAGGATTTATAGGTGGCCTGGAGTAGAGCCCTGTGCCCCACCCTCCTCTTGTTCCACACCCAAGTTCTTCAAAGTGCACACATCCTTTGGGGCCTATTTTCTCCCTAGGATTGCCTTGATGCTTGGTTTCACTTTGTTTCATCAATGTAGAATGGAGCTAGGGAGGGGTAAAGAGAAGGTGGAGATATATATGAAGAGTGGAGTGTACACTCAGCAATGCACAATGTGACCTTCCCCAGACCCCACTCTTGAAGTGCGGCAATTCTGTGCATGGCCAGGGACTATCTTTAAGACCCAGGACAAGCTAGGTTTGTTGGTGCATGCCTGTAATTCTATCACTCTGCAAGGTTGAGGGAGAAGGATTGCAAGTTTGAGCCTAGCCTGGGTAACTTAGTGACTTAAGGAGACCATGACACTAAATACAAAGTAAACAAAAAGCTGGTGGTGTACTTTAATTAGAAAGCTCTGGGTCCAATCCCCAGCATCACAAAACAAAACAAAACAAAACACCCAAGAGCTAAAACCCAGCGAAGTAAAGTGAGTCTATTGGAATGTATGGCATCTTTCTCAGTTCGAACCCTCTTTATTTTGTCTTTCAAACAATGCATCATCAACTGCTTCTTTCTTTCAGCTATAGCCTGTATAATATACACTAACTATTTTCATTTACTTTCTTTAAAACTGATTTCAGGCTTTTATTCCCAGACGTTTCTCATGTGAAGCAGCCAGGCTGGGCAAGCACAACTCATGCCAGCAAGACTCCCAGATCAAGGGATGTCGATAGTAAAATCACACATAACTCTCTATAAGGGAGACCTGCCTGCTCTGTGCTTCTCTGTCTAACTCTTTCATTGCTTTTCCAGAAGGGCAAACAGACCTCTCTGCAGAAGCAAGAGCCCAGGTGGGCAGAGGCCACAGTCTGTGCATGCAGATCTTGACTTGCCAGCTACAGTGACCCCTGAGGGAGAAGGGCTGCCTGCGAGCCCCTACCTCCCCTCAGAAGGCCACCTCAGCACCCACTCTGGCTCTCTCTCCTCTAAACTCATGGGGAGAAAGTGGGTCAGGATGAGCATGTGGGAGCTAGTGAGGGACCTGACCTAGGAAGCCAGCCTCAGCACCATTGCGGCTGGACCACACGACAAATGGGTGACCTGAGGAGGAGGCCATGGACCCACTGAAGCTCAGAGACCACCACAGCAGCAGGTTCAGTGCCTTCACGGCCCCCCAGATCCAAGTTTGAGATTTGTCTGGACACTGTGTAGAACTCTTATACAGGTGATTTGGTATTTGTAAAAGAGAGTGCTATTACAGAAGGAAAAAAAAAATCACTGGACAAAGAAAAAATGATTAAAGGGTTTCTTTTAGGTTTACATAAAGACAGAGTGAAAACTAATTTCCAAATCTAATGGAATATTATTTTCTCTACAAAGATCACTATAAATCATAGGAGTCATGGAACTGGAATACTTATTTTCCTTTGGTTAAAGAAAGCAACACAGAACAGGAAGAAGGAGAAGAGAAGGAGGAGGAGAGGGAGGTAGAGAGCAAGAAGAGGGCAACAGGAAGCACCTATAGGGGCAATAAGGAAGCCTCCAGTGTGTAGTGAAATGATACAGTCTAATATTAATAAACAGTGATGGGTTATAAATATGCACTCACAATTAGTATGTAATTATAGATATAATTTATTAGGTTATTTGATAGCAATGTTTAATTAGAAAATGTTTAAATTATCACACGTGTATGATTCCATGTATTAAACTAGCAATAGCTTTCTTGTTTTTGGAATTAGTAAAAATGCAATTATACAGGAATAGCTTTTGAGTATACTACTGGAATGTGTAAGTGTGCCGAATACTTTCTCTTTTCAATCTGCTTGCTGTTGTTTGGATAAATGAGATAAACAGAATAATGCATTGTACTACATGCTTGATAAACAATAGCTATTATTCTTAGAAATACACACAATTTTTGGCCATGGTGTCAAACAACTAACTGTATTCCTAGCACTCTGGGAAGCTGAGGCAAGAGGATCGCAAGTTCAAGCTCAGCCTGGGCAGCTTAAAGACTTGGTGAGACCCAGTTAAAATTAATAAAAAGGGTGGGTGCCTGGGAATGAGGCTCAGTTGTGGAGCACATGCTTGTGGTTTTGGGTTCAGTCTCTAATACCACACACATCAAGAAAGGGAAAGAGACAATTAATATTTCTCAACTACTATGTACAGTTCAAAATTGAGGGACATAAAAAAGCCCCCTTGTAATCAACCAGGTTACTCACAATCTACCTTTTGCATTTAGAGTTTAGCATTCTAGTGTTTTGCTCATGCTTTAGTGCAGGTTTCCATTCTTTTTTGTATTCCATTCTGTTGCACATGTAGCTCCTCTGCTTAACTCAAAATTCCTCGAGGTTAAGGCTACAGTACCACTAATTGTGATTTACACATGGAAATTATTCAATAAACTTTTCTGTGAATGGAAAGCTTCAATTTACTGAGTCAAACTTTGTAGATGCCTTTTGATTTGCTTTCTTCACATCAAATGCAGTGTCCTAGAGGACTATAATTATCATCTTGCATGTTTTACTTTAATATTTTTTTACAAGCTGAGGATCCACAAGTACAGGATTTAATTTTCCAGTTGAAAGCATGAAGGTTGACAAATGGGTTAGCAAGACGGAATTAAGATCTAGGGGTGGTGGCATATTCCAGTAAGAGGTGGATAGAAAGTTTGAACCTAGTCTGGGCAACATAGAGACTTAGCAAGATGTTGTCTCAAAAAATAAAAATTTAAAATGACTGGTGATGTAGCTCAGTGTGAAGGCTCTGTGTTCAATCCCTAAGACAGAAAAGAAGCAATTTAAAAAACGGAATTGAGTTAAATAAGCTTTGGTTTGGCACAACTACATTATGTAATACTATGTAGCAGTTGAATTGAATGCATTTCTGTGCCCTCGTATAGAAAGACCTCTAAAATATACTGTTAAACCACTCTACTTCCCAGTTTCCCTCTTTTTGTTAATAGTATTTCAACTTCTATAAACACAGGTTCATCCCTTCTCTCTTCTCACATCAAATGACTCTTGAAGACTTACTTTTCTTTTTTCTTTTTGAGATAGGGTCTAGCTTGTAGCTTAGATTGGTCTTGAAATCACCATGTAATCCAGGTTGGCCTTAAATCTGTGGCCATCCTCCTGCCTCAGCTTCCTGAGTGCTGGCATTATAAGCATGTACCACCACACTAGGTTCATGAGGACTTTCCCACTGCAAGATTTTCTGTCTGTATCCCCACCTTCAGCATTCCATGCTACAGTCTAGTTTGCTTCTAGTTTCTTCCTGCCCAACTGCTCCATGGTTCGGTCATCCTGAGGTGTGACTTTGCATATGTCACACCTTTGGCTCACTGTTTTCAGAACACGGCCTTTAGGAGATTTCTAGTGACCAAGAGTTTTCATAAATTCACCCCTACTTAAACTGGGTTTTCATACTGTTTTCCATGATCTATTTGAGAAACATTCTAGCCAAACTTGTAGGTTCTATGCCCAGCACTGTAGCTTTGCTCCTGGAACTCTGGGCACACTTTACCCTCTCTCGTGTGAAATAATGCAAAGGAAAGCATGAGGCCAGAAACCGAGCCCCTGGCTTCTTCTCTCCACGCACCTTTCACCAGCAATCATGTTGGCTGGTGAATCCATCACTTCGAATTCCACTGCTTCCTCTGTGAGACAGACGTAGTGATTTCCACAGTGCCAGTATCTCTGGGTTGCTATGCGAAGCAAATGAGCCATGTCTAAATGTGTTTAGAAAATATAAATAGCCCTCCCTTCACTCCCTCCAGCCTCCCTATTTACAAAGACTTTATTTCCATCTTTTCCTTTTCTCACCTTTTTTTCTTTTCTATTCTTTCCTTTCCCCTACCTATGGAGCATTTAGTGACTAATACAGATGTAGGTGAGATTAGACTTCCTCAATGAAACCCTTTTAACCCTCTAACCATCACCCTGCTGTCATCAGTATACCTCACTCATTTAGCTGCTTGTGGTTTTTTCCTTTTTTGTAAATATCGCCTATCCCCAGCCACCTCTCAGCACTGAATGGAAGACGTGACTTTTCAGGACTCTCTGTGTTCCCAGCCTGCAAGACAGGTGTAGGTAAGCAGTGCTCCACTGCAGGGGGAGTTCTTCTGGACATAAGAGTTAACCACTTTTCCTTTCACTTTCAGATGAGATGGCTTTGTTTGGACAGTAAGTTTTCTCGCCACCCTATTAATAAATGGATCATGATGATGGTTAAGGAAAGCATCCTTCACTGCCCGATTGTGTTAAGTTACTTTTCTCTCATTGCTGAAGCAAAATAGCCGACATCTAAAGGGAGAGGGGAAGGGGTTTATTTTGGCTCACAGTCTGTAGAGGTTGTAGTTCATCATCGGCTGACTCCAAGGCAGGGATGGCAAACAGGCATTGTAGTGATTTAGTAATCACAGGCCCTTCATCCCAGTACCACACATTCCAGACTCAATGACCTCTGAAAAGGACAGTCCCCCTTCATCTGCACGACGCTGTGTGGGGACCTCTTAGCGCAAACCGTAGCACAAATTTTCTCTGGCTTCCCTCCCCACTCTCTTTGCCTTTCCCATCACTGCAGCCAGATTTTTTTTATGTTTGCTCCTGAAAACAAAACCACTCAGCAGTGGTTCTTTCGCATGGGAATACAGAATCATGATTTTCATTGCAAGTCCAGCAATACATTCAGGAGGGATGATCATCTCCTGGAAAAGCTATACACAACATATTGCTCTTCTCCCTTTAGCTTGTCTTACCGAGACAAAGGCGGAGGCCAAGGGCACAGAGATGATTCAGAACAGACGTGAAATTCTTGAAGCAGCCCGAGCTAACCTTCTGGATGTGACTGTAAGAGCAATGGAAAATCAGCAGATGATGCAATGAGACAACGATTGATTTCCTTGATATTATAAAACATCATTATAATAAGTTGCAGAAAAAAGGACATTTTTCAGATTTCAAGTATCATTGGTAGCAAAGGAATAAGAAATTACATTTTTGGGCCTGTAGTTTAGCTCAGCGGTGCCACTGTCTGTCTCACAAACACAAGGTCCTGAGTTCAATCCCGGGTACCAAAAAAAAGGAAGAAATTACATTTTTATTTAGTTCCCAAAGATCCAATTAAGCTATTATCCACCAAGGAAACGTTATTTTAAGATTTAAAGTCTTGTTTCAGTTCTTCTAAAAACAGCAGATATTGCCTTTAATCTGAACTAAGTATGGCCATTTTGACATTAGGCATAGTTTTTGGGAATTCTCATTTTGGCTGTGACACAGGCCATGCTATGCTCTGTGTGTCAAGGCCTGACTTTGACTTTGGCACCGGTTTCATCATGTCCAGCTGTGGGAAAGACACTGCGTCTCTAAACTCTAGTAGGACACTTCTGCAACTCCGTATCAAGCAATTCTCCAATTCTCTGTGGATACCATTCTTCTGTCCCTCTCCCTCTCCCTCTCTCCCTCTCTCTCTCTCTTTTTACAACACTAAGGATTGAACCCAGGGCCTTTGCACTGAGCTACACCCCCTTTTCCTTCAATTTTTTTTCTCCTATTTTGAGACAGGGTCTTTCTGAGTTGTCCAGGCTGGGCTCAATCTTGCAATCCTCCTACCTCAGCCTCCCAAGTGCTGAGATTACACCATGCACCACCATGCCCAGCAAAATTTTGTTTTCTTCTAGGCAAAGGCTCTTTTGCTGAGCCATATCCCCTACCTATTCTGTTCGAACACTAACTGGAGTTAGCACAGACTCCACGGGTTAAAGGCTCAGTCCCCTCCCCCACAAAAAAGGCTCAGTCCCATAAGACTGGCCCCACTTCTTATGCCAGTCACAGGTCTCAGGCTGTGACACCTACTTCTGGCCAACTAGCTATAAATTATGGATTTAATTGCGGAGTTCCTTGTGACACCCAATGGGTCAGTGTCAGCACAGGTTGACTGGGAGGGAGGTGGCAAAGACTTAACTCCAAGGAGAAGGGAACATGTTGAAGACAGGATTTTTTAAATTGTTTATTGGTACTTTTTAGGAATACAGTACAGTTAGGTTCATCATTTGGATCTTGTACCTTTACATGAGGTACCTCAGTTCTTATTTGTCCCCACCCCCTGCCCTCCCTTCACCCCCTCCATCTTTCCCTATTTACAGACTTTGTTTCCAGTTTTTCCTTTTCTCATATTTTTTTTCCTCTACCCTTCCCACTCCCCCTACTCCTTTAGACCTTTTCCTCCTAATTCACATTATCAGTCTGAACCTTATTTACACTTTTAGTTTTTCATACCAGAGAAATTATTTGGTATTTACACATGTGTGTCCTATTTATTTCACTTAAGAGTATGGCATCAATATGCATCCATTTAGCTATAACTGAATGTAGTTTCTTATTCTTTATGGCTGAGTAGTATTCCATTTTTTTTTTAAAAAATCACATCTTTGTACAGTCTCCAGTTGATGGGCCATTAAGCTGTTTCCAACTTTTAACTATTATAAACTGTGCTGTTATAAACATGGGTGTGCATGTATCACTGTGCTATGATTCTTTTAATTCTTTTGGAAAGATACCTAGCAGGGGAATAGCTGGGTCAAGGGGGGCTTCTAATCCTACTTGTTTGAGGTCTCTCCTTATTGATTTCCACAGTGGTTGCACCAGTGTGCATTCCTACCAACAATGGAGAAGGGTTCCTTTCTCCCCACAACCCTGCCAACATTTGTTATTGGTGGATTTCTTGATAGCAGCCATTCTTTCTGGATGAGGTGAAATCTCCGTGTTGTTTTCATCTGCATCTCTCAAATGACCAGTGACGTCTAACATTTTTTCATATATTCATTTGCTGCTTTTACTTCTTTGTCTGAGAAATGTCTGTTCATTTCACATGCCCATTTTTGAATCAGGTCTTTATATATGGGGGGGCTGATTTTTTTTTTTTTTGAGTTCTTTATGTATTCTAGATAGTGGACCTTGCCTGAGGAACAGCTGGTAAATTTTTTTCCCACATTGTAGGTCGTCTCTTAGATCTGCTAGTGTTTTCTCTTGCAGTGCAGAAGCTTTTTAGTAAGATGAGATCCCAGTTGTTGATTCTTTGTGCTAGTTCAAGACAGGATGTTTTGCAGCTCAAGCACAGATGGACTTTTGGGAGGAAAACAAGGCACCTCCCTGGGAGACAATCAAATGAAAGTTAGTTATTCAGACAAACCGTCGCCTTGCCTTGCTTGCCTGCCTTGCTACCTAAAACAAACATCTGTGCTCAGCAGAACACTGTGACTTTTTTGTTCTTCAAGAAATTTGGGAGTTTGAGTCAGTTTAGGGCCCCATTTTGGTGGGGTCGCTGACCTCCTGACAAAGATATTCTCTGTCTCTTGTATCTTAGTTATCTCTCCAACAGGGTTTTCTGGCTCAAACTAGGCATTTAATCATTGCTAGAATGGCTCAGGGAACTCAGGAAAGTGGTTTACTTACTGGGTCATTAATTTATTACAAAAGATACAAGTTAGGAATAGTCAGATGGATGAAATGTGTAGGGTAAGTTGTGAAGCACCTTCTGTGCCCTCTCTAGACTTGTCACCTTCCCAGATCATCATGTCCTCACCAGCCCAAGAGCTCTCCAAACCCCTCGGTTTAGGAATTTTTATGGAGGTTTCATAAGATTCACGGGCAATATATGTTCGTTGAGAGGGAGCAGTAGTGGGGACTGAACACAGAGCCTTCTCACTGAGCTACATCTCTAGTACTTTTAATTTTTAAAAATTTTTTAAATCTTGAAATGGAGTCTAACTAAGTCATTATATTGCCCAGGCTGGGCTCCGACTTGTGATCCTCCTGCCTCAGCTTTGAAACTCAGAATCTTTCTCAATCAGTCTGATCAAGTGCTGATTCAGGTAATGGCCCTTGCAAATTCTTGTTCTTTAGGTCCTTTTCGCAAACTTTGTCCAGGTTGTCCGTTTTCATAAATTAAGTGCCAGTTACCCCAGGGAAGCAATGCAAACAGGATTTGGCTTTCTAGTTCCCTGTGCCGATGGCACTCATACTCATGACTACAGGGCTGTATAAAACCCAAGAGCTATTATCAGCTCTGACCAAAAGGAAAGCAAACCCAAGAGGTGTGCCAGGGTAAGGAATCTCATCCTATAAAAAGATGGGACTGTCCTCATCTTATTAGCCTTGACCTTGCTCACATCAGTTTGGCCATGCAGTTGGAATCTTCCTTGGTGTGCTTGCAGAATGGGTCTCTCTTCTTGGGGGCAGGATAGTGGGGCAGCTGAGAGGCTGGGCAGTCAGTAATCTGAGTCAAAGGGTGGAGTCCTCCATCCTCAAAAATGGTGCGTAGACATGTCAGAATATAGCTTTCCCCCTGGAGGCTGAGGGAAGCCCAGTCTGCTTGGTGTGCAGAGGAGGGAGGGAGGAGGGCAAAATGGGCGGCGGGGGGGGCGACTTGAAGAGGAAGATAGACTGGAACTCACTTTGCTCTATTTTGGCTCAAGGCTTGGCTGCTTATACCCACCAACCTCTGCCCAGTGGATTAGCAGACAGGCAAGATGCCAGGAACTAACTAAAAGAACAATTTCCAAAGAAACCTGTTTGTTTGAGAAAAGAAATAGCTTAAAGGATCATAGTATTTTTTTCTTTCCTTGATACCGGAGATCAAACCCAGGAGCTTGTGCTTGGCAGGCAGGCCCAGCGCCACTGAGCTAAATCCCCAGCCCTTAAGGTTCTTAGTTCCCTCCCCACCCCATTAAGTTTATTGGTACATTTAAAGCAAACAATACAGTTACTTTTATCATTGAGATCTTGTACCTTTACATGATAGGTCTTGGTTCTCGTTTTGTCCCCATACCCCTGCCCTCCCTTCACCCCCTCCATCCTTCCCTATTTACAAAGACCTTATTTCCATTTTTTTCCTTTTTTCACATTTTTTCTTTTCCTTTATTTCCTTTCCCCTTCCCTCCCCACTTCCCCTTTAGCCATTTGCTTCCTATTGCACATTCTCAATTATACCATTTGAATCTTATTTGCACTGTTAGTTTTTAAGATGTTTTTTGGAAATGACATTTGCTCATCCACCCAAAGTGTATTTGGAAAATCAAAGCTACAAACAGGAACAGATACATAATTTACAGGCTCCAGTGCAAAACAAACATGTGGACCCTCTTGTTAAAAAGTGAAGAATTTCAAGTTGTTGGTGACAGCAGAACGTTGAGGGAACCCTGAGACCCTGAAAGAGGGGAGCTTAGAACTGCCCTGGGCGCGACCCCAACAGATGGCTGGGACCCAAAGCAAGCCCCTTTGCTGTCCTCCCTTCAGCCAGTGTTTCGGTTCTCCGGAAGTGGGCCCCAGAGAGGAACATCAGCCATCTCTGGGAACTCGGGAGAGGAGTCGGCCAGATCCGCAGCCCCTGTCCTTCGTAATGGTCCCTTCTCCTCCACGTGATTCTGTCTCATGCTCAGGTTTGAGAACCATTGCCACAAGCAACCACTTATAAAACTGGTTTGGGGATGGAAGAAATCTTGGAGATTGTGTGGCTTGACCACATGAGGATCGTGAGGAAGTTGGAGCAGGGTGAGGCAGAGGGAGGCCAGGAATTTGTGTTTAGCCCTCTTCCCCCACGGAGTGGACAGCACCAAGTGGCCTATTTCGTTAGTTAATTACTCATTGCCCGCAAAGCCCGCTCATATCCCAATTTTAAAGATGAGGAAATTCAATTGCCAGAAGTGTTCAATGAGTTGACAAGTGGAGATGGGGTTAAAACCTACAGCTCCTAAATTCCCTATGCGTGACCCTCACCCAGCCTCAGGTAATAGGAGACAGCCAGCAGGTGAGCAGAGCTGCTTTCCATTCTCCAGGAGCATCAGTCCCAACCTGCAGCAGCTCAGCCTGATTGTTCCAGGAAATGTTCCTTTCAGAGAGGCTCAGTTTGGTGTAACAAGGACGTATGAGTGTTTTGTCACTTTTAGGGAGTTGATACCGGTGGGACATACTGTGTAGATGTGCTGTGAATGGGTCCACCATGCTGGTCTAAGTGGTGCCAGAGAGAGCATGGCACATAGCCCAAAGCCCTCTGCACCCGCCTGCTGTTTGGGAGGCCTGTAACCCTCTGCTGTGTATCCTCAGGTCTGCCCCTTGCATTCCTATCATTAAGTCACTTTGAAGTCCTTGGCCCTGGTTTATCATTTTTTCCATTCTTAGGTCAAGGCTATTTGTAGTTTCTCCACCTGTCACCGTATGTGTTAGGCTGCAAAGGCCAAGTGCCATTTCATTAATAGCATAATACCAGCACAAGCTCACTTAGAACAATATTGCTTTCTCTGAATGCTCAATTTTAGGGAAACTTTATGAGACTTCACAGCTTTTCAGCTGTGCTAGTACAGTTGGGTTGAGTTACATACACATTGAGTTTCTCTTATGGCTTGAAATATTCCCATTTGTAAGTGAGGACTCTATGATAACTTACTAGCTGCATAATATTTTCAGAACGTGTACCTTATAAAGAAGCAGTATCCAAAATATACAGAGAATTCTTAAAATTCAGTGAGAAAATAACTCATTTAAAATAAGCCAATAATCTGAAGACACGTCAAAAAAGAAAACAGATGTCAAATAAACATATGAAAAGATGTCCCACAAGATATGCGATTAGGGATTGAAAATTTTAAAACCAATTATATACTACAAAACATTTATTCACCATAGCTAAAATCTAAAACACTGATAATATCAAATGCTGGTGAGGATGTGGAGCAACAGGAACACTCATTGCTGGTGGGATTCAAAATGGTACAGTCGCTTTGAAAGACAGTTTGGTCTCTTACAAAACTAAACATACACTTTCCATACAATTCAGCAGTAATGCTCCTTGATATTTTATCCAAATGAGTTAAAACTTATGCCTACATGTGAATGTTTGTAGCAACTTTATTCATAGTTGCCAAAACTTGTAAACAACCAAGATGGTCTTCGGTATGTGAATAATTAGATAAACTGTGCTACGTCTAGGCAATGAAATAGAATTTAACACGAAAAAGAGATGAGCTGCAGCCACAAAAAGACAGAGAAGTGCTTTAACTGTATATTTCAAAGTGAAAGAAGCCAAATTTGAGTTGGCTTCATACTGAATGAGCCTGATTATATGACATTCTGGAGAAGACAGAACTATGGGGATAGTAAAACTATTGGCAACTTCTAAGGTTTGGTGGGAAGGAGGGAAGGATGATAAATAAAGAGAGCGCAGGAGATTTTTAATGGCATTGAAACTATTCAGTGTGATAACTATAATGCTACTCATTACTCAGAACTCACAGAGCTCTGCCACATAAAGAGTGAACCCTCACATAAGCCATAGATCTTAGTTAGTAATAATATATCAGTGTTGGCTCATCAATTGTAACAAATATATCACATGAATGCAAGATGCTAACAATAAGGGAAACTTTCGGGGGATGTACAAGAGGGACTCTGTGTTTCTGCTAGATCTTCTATAAGTCTAAAACTGCTCAAAATGTAAGTCTTAAATTTAAACATTGTATGGCACTATATTTCCATGAATGTATTTATGTGTGCACATGCACATGTACATTTCCTCCTTCAGTTCTCAGAAAAATAACTGTAGGATACCATGGGTGGGGGGCTGAGACCCTTTGTTATGCTTCTGAGAGCTTTTGAGCTGAGCTTTGAGTTAGGAATGAAATCCTGTTTCATGGAGTTTCATTTGGGGATAATAAAACATTTCTGGAGAAGGATGGTGGCAATGGTTATACATCAATGGCAATGTTCTCAATGCCACCAAACTGTACCTTGAAAATGACTAAGAAAATAAATTTTATGTTATTATGTTTTGCCACGATAAAAATGTTTTAAAAGGAATGAAATCCTCCCAAAATGTTAACTCCTAATCATTTAGTCTTGCCACAATCTTCTTTTCAAATAAAAGTAATAAAGCAAGATCTGGGAAAGAAAAATTGGCTTAATATTTCTGGGACTTTCTCATCTGTAAAAATACTCTTCAATGTCCTCCAAGCCCTCAGATACCAAGCTTATATAATTCTGTGATTTAATTTGACAGGGATATTTGCAAAATAGGGTGGTTGGCTGTCTGGTGAAGCAAAAATTAAGTGGGAGGTTTCAGTTTCCACTTTATCATTTCAAATCAGTCTCAGCTATGGTTCCAAGTGTCTCTGCAATCTGGAAGCGGCCTTCCAGGAACCAGGCACGATTGTGAAGGGCTAAGTTTGCTGCTGCTTTCCATTTGTAGCACTTTCTGCCCTCCCTGGAGCTTCCCAATTCTGCATATCTTCCATCCCGCTTCTCTCTTACTCTTGTGGCTGCCCTTGCCTCACTCATGGCTCCGAAGACAAGCCAAGCATAATCCAACCTTGCCTCATCCTTCAGTGAGTCCATCTCCTTCCCAGTGTTCAGATCCCATCCCCTTCTCTCCTCCTCTCAGACCTTTGTTTTGTATTTCTCTTTTCTCCTTCAAATCATTACTCTCCTCTCTCTTCTAAATTCTTCTCTCCAACATTCACATTTGATCCTATATACTTGACTGCTTTCCTCCCTTCTTTCCTGCCATTTCACAGCTAAAGGGTTTCTTTTTCTCATACCAGTATTTCACCTTTACTGTTTTGAAAGTTACATATTCTAGTTCTATCCTTTCAGTAATTGCATGGGCTTTCAACGTCATATACACTGTACTTTGAACCTGATTTGTCCCCTCTGAAACTCATGGTAAGACATGACGGCCACTGTGCCAGTGTTGGGAGGTGGGGCCTTTAACAGGTGACTAGGTTGTTAAAAGGGATTAATGCTTTTCTCCTGGGACTGGGTTAATCCAAGGTAGTGAATGACTTCTCACGCACACAGAAATGGATTAGTTACTGTGACAGGGAGTTTTTCAAAGCAAGGCCACCACTCATGCCTTGCCTCTTCTACATGTGTCAGTTCTACTTTTCCTACCAGGTCTGACACAGCGTAAGGCCCTTACCAAATGCAGCCACCCAATCTCAGCTTGCGCAGCATCCAGAATCATGGGCCAAAGTAAACCTCTTTCCTTTCTATGTTATCCAATCTCAGGCACTCTGTTATAGCAACAGAAAACAGATGAAGATAACATGTATGTCATCAGCTTCTAATGTTAGAAGATGTCTTTAGCTTCCTGCTGGACAATAAAAAGAACTGGGCTCACTCTACCTCTGAGCCCCTGTCCTTGACTCATGCTGCCGTTGTCAGGTAATTTCTGATTGTTCACTGATGGTACAATATATAGAAATACAAATAGATTTTCATACATCAATCGACTCCTACAGTTATAGTACTTTTTAGTTCTAGTAGTTTTTTTGTGTGTGATTACATTAGACTCTGTACATTCAAATTGTTTGTAAATAAGAACACTTTTACTTTCCTCTTTCCAATGTGGATGACTTTTGTTTATTTTTCTAGCTTCTTACATGGGCTGGGATTTCTAGCACAATGCTGAATAGAACTAATGAGAACAAAATCTTTGTCTTTTTTTCTAACCTTGGTCTGTAAAAGGATTCAATATTTCTGTTGAGTTTCAGGTCATTTCCTCTTTTAGCAGGTTGAGGAAGTTTCTTTATAATCCTATTCCACGGGGTATTTTTAAAAATCAGGAATACATGTTAGGCAGGAATTCCAACATGAGCTACATGGATTTTTGTCAAGTGTTTTTTATGCAACTATCAAAATAAATATAAAGTTGTTCTTTGTTAGTTTTTTAATATGGTGGTGTTTTTGAACATCAAGCCAGCTCCGTATTCCTAGGCTGGATCCCATTTTTATGTTTTATTGTATTTGATTTACTAGAATTTATTTTAGAAATTTTCTCTCAGCAGGAGCTGTATTTTCTGTAGTTTTGCTCTTTGTTTAAGAAGCGAATTGGTCTGATTTTGGTACCACAGTAATTCAATCCTTATAGAAATAGTTGGAAAGTAATAACTCTTACGTATTTTCTGTAAGAGTCTATATAGGATTTGTGTCATTGATAGATTTAATCAGTTAAACTATCTCAGTAAAGAGTTTTCTTGGTGGGAAAGTTTTAAACTACAATTTCAAGTTCTTTAATCAGACTATCAGGAGACATTTTTTCTTGAGTAAAATTTAGTAATTTAGTTTTTAGAAATGTTTCCATTTTACCTACGGTGTTAAATTTTCAGATACATAGTTTCATAATATTCCTCGATCATCTTTCTAATGTTTGTAGAATCTGGCATTTGAGACTCAGGAAATCAGCTCAAAAATGCTCGTTTTCTAGCTGTCATTGATATGATTAATAAAGTCTCTGACCGAGGAGTCTCATGGTTTCTGCCAGCATCCATGAAACTCTTGGGTTTTACTTGTTCTTTTTGGTTCAGGTTTTTAATTGTTGTTGCTATTGTTGCTGTCCTGGGCATGGAACCCAAGGTGTTACACATGCTAAGCAAGCACTCTACCACTGTACATGCTCCCCCCACAACCCCACAATCTCTCTCTCTTCTTTGAGGCAGGGTCTCACTAAGTTGCTCAGGCTGGCCTCACACTTACGATTTTCCTGCTTCAGCTTCCTCAGTATCTGGGATTACAGGGATTCACCACTAGGTTCAGTTAGTAACTTGTTGTTGTTGTTTTGGTATCAGGAATCGAACTCAGGACCTTGTGTTTGCGAGGCAGGTGGCGAAACCACTGAGCTAAATCACCGGCCCCCAGTCATTTGTTTTTATATGTCTCTAGTTTATGTTTTCCAAAGTTTAAACACATTAATTAATCTAATTAAAGTTTTTAAGATCAATGCTATAAGCACTGTTTAAATATAACACTTCTCAAACTTCAATGTGCATGCAAGCCAAGGGTGATATTGTTAAAATGCAGGTTCCGATTTGTAATTTCCCAAGGCTTTTCTATGGAAAAGCTCCCAGGTGAGACTGCAGCTCTGTAGACAACGGCCCTTGAAGTAGCAGAGGCTCAGCAGGTTTTTGTCATATGGTCTGAGGAATAAAGTGTGGTTTAAAAGATCCTGGTTTCAGGATCAGGTAATATTGGCTCCAGTCTTCAAAACAACTACTTGCAGGGTACTAGAACCCAGGTTCTTCACTTTGTACACGTATGGAAAGCTAGTCCGGAAAGATACTGAAAATTGCCTACAGATGCACAACTAGTGGGACTAGAACTCGCCTCCACCTGCCCGAACACCAATAACTTTCTGCCTCTGCAGACATTGCATTTGCAGTGGGAACATGCCCCTAAATGCCCTGCCTCACTAACTTTATATTTAAGATAAGAGATCTGGGTGGACATCATCAGGTGATCATCAGATGATCACAAGATCTTCTCACACTCTCTAAAAGCTTTCTTAACTCCATTTCTGTCACTGAAGAAAAGTAAAAGAAGATGAGATGGGTTCCTTTGCTGCTATAGAACTGAAGACATAAAGAGATTAACCTAAGAACAAAGTGGTGTTTAAAACAAAATTTCAAGAGGGAATGTACTTAGTCCAAAGTTAGGAGAGAGTTGTCTGGTTCTTGGACTTTATCAAGTGAGACAATTTTAGGGCCTTTGCCTCATAGCCCTTATCTTATTTTAAGTGGAGTTGCCTCAAAACTAAATTATAGGAGGACTTGGAACCTTGTTTCCTTTCTATGGCTAAGAGACACCTACCATGAGCTCTCCTCTTTGGATTCTTTTATTATTGCCAAGTCTCCTCAGAGAGACTTTAACAGTCCTTCAGTGCTGCTATTCTTCCTATACTCTTTCTACTGTCTGACTTTTTTTCATATAGATTTTCAGGGTCCACAAGGAAGGACTGGAAAAGAGGCACGTGTAATATGTTTGATCTTTGAAGGAGGTGTTTATGCATTTCTCTTGGATAAAGGAAGTAAAAATTGCCTAATTTTCCTGAAAGCTGTCGTATTTGTAATAACATTTGGAAAACACAGAGAATAAACAGCATATTACTCAAGACCACCTATAAAATTTTTAAAAAGACTAAGCCAGAATAATCACTTTTTGGGCTTCCTGCCAAAGAGAAACTATTATCTTTTAGGGATATTCAATGGCATCATCCATCCTGACAACAGTTTGATCAAACAATACCTATTTTTAATATCCATCAAAGCAGCGGGTGCCGGGCACGGAGCCTCCTCTACATGAGCATGCTCTCAACCAGTGCCTCACATCTGTCAGGGTGGATGCTCCCAATATCCCTACTTCCAGCCTCATCACCCACAAGTTGGGTCCAGCCATCAAAGATATCCCTGGGCTGCATTCACCACCTCCTCCAGCTCTCTGTACACCTCGAGGCTGGCTCCTTTTCTTTGTTGTCTCAGGGATGCTGCAGCCACCCACTGACCCTGGCAGAAATTCAGGGACAGCCTAGCATCCCTTCTCTGCCTTCCTCTACCCTCACTATATCAATTAAAATATCCTCCTCTTTTACCTTCCAAATGTCCCTGATACCCATTTCCTTTGCTCCATCCCGTTTGTCACTGTCCTGGCTCTCTCCTTTATCATCTGTTGGGGTGACCTTGTAACATGATGCTCTAATTATTGGCCTGAGCAAAGTCTGCAGAAGTTCCTCCTGACCTTTAGAAGAAATTGTCACTGTCTAGGATGCTCTAAGAGGCTCCAGTCCACAAGTGCAGCAGTCCACTGCCTACTTGTCCAGTCTGGGTTCTTGGCATGCCCCACCCTCTATTTCTCATTAGACTTTCATGCTCAATGCTCCAATGGGCCTCTGTGCCTTTGCACATATTATTCCTTCTTCCTGAAATACCATTACCCCTTACTAAAATTTTAAATATTCACCATGTTTTTGTCAACTCTTATAACCAGTAATATAATTGTTACTTTCATCAACGAGTATTATGTTCTGTCCTTCATTCTATGTGTGATTTTTTTTTTTTTTGCTCACCTCTGCAAGTACTTTTGTACGACTGGCAGCAGAATTGGTTTGTTTATATCACAAACATGTGCCATATAATGACATTTTGGTTGACGACAGACGATGTATATGATGGTGGTCCCAGAAGATCATAATGGTGCTGGAAAATCCCCTAGTGATGGTGTGGCCATTGTAACATCGAGGCATATCCCCAAACCCCATATTTTCTGAATTATTTCCGATGCCCTTGATATATTTTGTGCCTAAGAAAATACAGATTCCCAAGACCTGCCTTTCAGGAATCACCAAGGTGTGATTGAAAAATACAGTAAATGTTTAAATTTTAAAGTTTATTATAATAAAAGACACATCGCTACCAGTGACTGTCAAAACATTCCCCCTCCCTTTGAACACCGTTATGCCATCGTTCTTGACACTTTCTGAAGCAGGTCTGGAGGTCCTTCTTTGTGAGTATCTTTATGAGGTATGATAAAAACACAGTTACTGCTATTGCTGAGCGTCATCCAACATAAAAGCACATTTGTAAAAACATTACAGTGGGTCCTCTTCCGTCTTATTCAGTGGATGTGACACCACGCCACTTCTGCCTCTTCCCTGAAGTCAAAATGACCGCCTGCCTCGCAAGCACAAGGTTCTGAGTTCGATTCTCGGTACCCCAAAATAAACAAATACATGAAATCGGTTGTTTATACGATTAGAGGAAAGGAAATGTTTTGAATCAGTTTGCAACATCAAGGCAGCCCCAAAGGTGCGACTGAAAACACTCGCACAAGAGAGCTTCCAGAACTGCTTCAGAGTGGCAAGAAGGATGGAATATGTGAGTTGGAAGCAAGGGAGAGTATTTCGAGTATTTTTCAATCATACTCCCTATGCATTTCCTACTCTGTATTTTTTATCATTATTTTAGAGTACGCTCCAACATATAAGCTTACTGTAAAGCAGTCTGACGTGTTATACCCACAGCAGATACCCACAGTAAATCATGTGTCTTTCGATTGCCTGTAGAGATCACATCAAAGATTGAACTAGACCGCTTGGCTTTGGCGAGTGCATTCTGTGATGTTCACATAGCAGGCTCACCCATGGGTGCCTTTCCAGAATGCATCCTGTTGTTAAGTAACGTGTGACTGTATGTGGAAGTCTTTGCTCAGCATCCTCACTTCTTCCTGCTCTTCTAGCACAGTGTTCAATCCTGGATCTTCTAACTTCCTGCCTCTTACCCACCCACACTTTTTCATTTTCCAGAAGCCCATATTAAATCTCAGTACCTAGAACCCAAACTCGAATTCACCAGTACCATCTCAGGCATCACCTGAACAAAATCTTGGCTCATGGGGATGTTCGCGAATGGGCAGACTTAACCTGGGTACCATCCTTTTTAGTACCCATAGCCTTGTAGTAGTGCTTCTCTGGGGCTGACCTCACCACAGTGGTGGAGCCCAAAGGGCAAATCCAGCAGGGACAAGGTGTCCTCCTTGAAGACTCAAGTTTGCTGAAATGAACAACCAGGAAAACAGGTGGAAGAGAGGGAGTCCAGAAGGACTGCTGGACTGAGGACAATACCAAGAGAAGTAGTAAAACTAAAACAAGGAATGGAGGCACCAAGATCATGAAACTAAAATCTGAGTGGGGTGAGCAAGTTGGAGGAGATCCTGTGGAATGCTTGAGACTGAGTTGCCATCCAGATGCTCCCTGCGCTGACATGAAGGGAGAAACAGTATCTGCATCTTGGGTAAAGACTCCATTGCTCTAAATGACTCTCCAGTCAGGGCAGGGTTTTGGACGTAATTTTGGAGCAGGCTGTCTTCTGATACTCCTTGCCTTCTGAAATTTCAGGAAGACTCCTGTCTTTCTGATCTCTTCTCCTCCTAGGGGCTCCTTCTTCCTGACCTACCCCTCCCACGTACACACAAATAGTCAAAAAGTTCAATCAGCATCATTGAGCCAATACTGGTTTTAGGAAGAAAGCCTACATGGAGCGATGCAGAAAGATATCCAAGATGCAGTGTTACATTTAAAAAGGAAGTTGGATAATAGTTCATATTGTTTAATCTTATTTAAGTTTTAAAATTAATATTTATATGTGAGTAAAAATTTTAAAATGATTTATTAGTCTCTGTTAAAACTGGTCGTTTGGGGCTGGAGGTGTAGCTCAGTGGTGCCGCCGCCTGCCTCCTAAGCACAAGGTCCTGAGTTCGATCCCCGGTGAAAGGGAATAGCAATGCTCAACAACTAGGCCACACACACACACCGAGGGGTCTGACTGGAGATTTTATTCAAGGGGTGGGAGTAGAGAGAGAGCAGAGAGAGAGCAGAGAGGGAGAGGAGGAAGAAGAAGAAGAAGAGAGGAACAAAGAAAGGAAGGTCCTTTTATCAGTTTTGTGCCAGGCTATTGATTATTTATGAGGAAAGAGCTACTTTTAACCTATCACAGGCCAGCTTGCCTTTTATGGGTCCAGCCCTGCAGAAACAGGCTTCAACTTCTCTGTCTCGCTGTGGCCTTAGAGGGAGGGAAACTAAAGATAAGAGCATGAAGTCATTCTAAGAGCCAAGAAGCACCAGGAAATTGCAGCCTGTGATGGCGGTGTCACAAAAATACTTTAACATGATCAATTCCCTAACAGCCAGTACCAAAAAAAAAAAAAAAAAAAAAAAGGTTGTTTATACAGTTAAGGGAAAGCATTATGTTTTAAATGTACAATTATAAAAAATAAATGACTTGAAACATCTCCAAGCACACTGAATAGCCGCCTCTATACCACCCACCTGTTCTTTTTCACCTTTGAGAGGGGCTCTGTACCTAGCAGTAACTCAGGAAAATTGTAAACATCATCAATAGAAAAGAGAAGGAGGGTTGATGCGTGAATGAGTGTTGAAAATGCCAAGGACTTCCTGTTGTTTTAAGTGCACTCTTAATGTAAGTAACAATGATTGGATCAAATGTTATCTTTTGTTATTTTACCCACGCTGCATTCTTGTTCAGTGAAAAAGGACCTATGTTTCTTAACTGAGGGCAAATCCAGTGAAAGAGCTATTGTAGGTGGAGGAAAAGACAAATGCAAACTTAATAGATGCAAAGTTCAGCTGTTGATGATGTATTGTTTGCTGAACTGCTGGGAACACAGCTGGAAGAATACACATTACCATTTATTATAAACATGACAGGTACTCATGGTAAAAAAAGGAGGGGAACAAAACTGTGTGAAATAAATAGAAGAAATTCCCCCATCTTTCTACCCCTACCAATTCACTGTTGTTCACTGAAGAGTTTGGAATATTTCCTTCCAAATATAAAATTTTATAGATGGGTATAATTATCTTATACAAACGAAATCACTTTTGCAGACTGCTTTTTATTTCTCAGTCCTGGACATCTAAATTTAGAGATGTTCTATATCTTCCTTAATTAGTCCCTTACACATAGACATTTGTCATATCTGTAGGGTAGATTTTTAAAAATCAGAAATTCTGGGTCCAAGGGTAAAACTAAAAAATTATTTTGTTATTGTTTTCATTGAGTTTATTGGTACTGTTTAGGTATACAGTACAATTACATTCATCATTGGGATCTTGTACCTTTACATGACAGGTCTTAGTTCTCATTTTTTAAAAAAATACATTTTTGAAGCGAGGTCTCACTATGTAATTCAGGCTGGCCTTGATCTCTCTGTGTAGTTCAGGCTTGCCTTAAACTCACAGTAATCCTCCTGCCTCAGCCTCCTGAGTGTTGTGATTACAGGTGGGTGCCACCATGCCTGGGCCATAAAATTTTTGATAGGTAACAGAAGATCCTTTCCCAAAGGTTATATCGCATTTTTAGAAAAAATATTATCTATACATGCCGGAATGCATACGGAAAAATTAATAAATAAAATAAGAAGGCAATATGACATAGCTGTTGAAAATATGGGTTTTGTAAACATGTAATCTTGGACCTGTTAAATAATCTCTCCCAGTCTCAATTTCTTCATTTGTAAAATGAGATTCATTGTTCCTCACTTAGGGGCTGGACAGATTAAATGAGGTAATTCATGTAACCCAATTAGTATAGAGTTTACCACACAGAGAGCTATAAACAGATGCTTCTATGACAAAAAAAAAAAAATCTGGAAAGCAGGTGTCCTAAGATAATAGAAAAGAACTTTTGTACTGCCTTAAAGTATTTGAGTCAAGCCATGTGTGGGGATACACACCTGTCACCCCAGTACTCTAGGGGGCTACCGCAGGAAGATTGCAAGTTTAAGCCCAGACTGGGAAATTTAGTAATTTAGCGGGGCTATACATGTAGCTCAATGCAAACCCTGGGTGAAATCCCACTAATAGAATAAATAAAATAAAAGGTTTGAATCAGATTGGACATCTCTAGAAAATACACAAGGATCCTCTTGGGTAGATGTTATATCACTGCTTCCAAACCTATAAAAAGTCCAGGGGCCTCCAGATGATTTGATTTGGTGGGCTTTATTTATGAACAAAGAATACAGAATTGTTTGTTCTAAGTTTAGTGCAGAGTCTTGGAAAAGACCATGCATGTAAGGGTCTCTGAAATTTATATGGCAATAAAGTCAGCTTTAGATTAGTCACTTTGTGAGGCAGCACATCTTCTGGGATAGAAAAATGACTTTCATGGTCACAGCAGCCACGCCATTGGTCTAGACATAATGCAAAGAGGGAATTTTTTTTGTGTGTGTTGTTGCTTTTTTAACTAGTGTTCTTCAACAGATTTCTACATTGGATGGAAGTTGATAGTAGATAACATTTACTGGCCCTTATTTTCCTGAGTTTCTCTGGATCTGAAAGTTGTTGGTATATTTTGAAATGCCCTAAAGATGTATATCCTAAGGGAAAAGAAAGGACAAGTAAATGACAACATGAGTCCTTAATCTTTAAGTAATTGATAATTCCTAAAATAACCAAGGCTATTGGATGGCACCATCCACATTCAGGGAGGGAGGGGCATTTAGACACACCCCAAGTTGTGCTGTACAGATTCTCTGATCTGTCAAGCTGACAATGAAAATTATCCATCACATCACCTATATGATGTTGGGGAAATTACTCAATTTCTCTAAACTACAGTTTCCTTATGTGTAAATGGGAGTGGTTACAGTCTCTTCAGAATAAGACTGCTGTAACATTAAATTAGTTAGCATTCTCCATAGCACTTGGCAAAAGTGAAGTAATTGTTCAATGTATGTTAGATATATTTATTAGTTTCTTAAAAAATTATGGACATTTGCTAGGCATAGTTTTAAATTTTTGTATTTTTGCACAAGGCAAAATGGAGATTCCAAAAAGTACAGGAGAAGGTCATTACTCCCAGAAGTGTATGATATACTAGAGGAAATGATATGTAAGCATTTACAATTCAAGGTAGTATTTCTTTAGTCACATATAAGTAGTATAAAGGTTTTTATAATGTGGATCTAAGTCACTTCTGGATGAAACTATCAGGAGTTATGTTGTAAGAAAATGACTTTGAGAACTCCAAATGTGGGCAGAATTTTAAAAATTGAAGCTTGTAAGATATACTGAAAGAACCACCATCTGTGGGTGCTGAGGCAATCCAAATTATCAGCATAGCAGAAAAACACAGTTCATTTTTAAATGCAGTTGGCAGAAAATGAATGGTGCATAACTAGAATGTACAATGTGTTAAGCTCTGAGACATGTATACACCTGTGGAACCATCACTGCAATCAAGATAATGAACGTATTTATCATCCTCAGACTTTTCTTATGCTACTTTACAATACTTCCTACCTGCCTGCATGCACAATCTCCCAAATCCCGAGTGAGCATAAGTCTGTGCTGCCCCTGGAGATTTGCTTGCACTTTCTAGGATTTTATATAAGTGGAATTGGGGGGTATGGACTTTTAAAATATCACACCCAGCAAAATTATTTTGAGATAGTTCACCCCTTTTTATTGCTGAATAATGTTCTACTTACGAATTTATAATTGTTCATCCAATCTCTCATTGATGGGGCATTTGGGTTATTTCTAGTTTTGGGTTATTACAAAAACAATTGTTTCAAACACTGGTGTAGAAGTGTTGATATAGACACGGGCTGAGTTTTTCTCCTGGGTACTGTGTAACTGGAATAACTCAGTCACATCTAGGCATATGTCCAACTTTTAAAGAAACTGTTAAAAAACTGTGTTTCAAAATGGCTGTACCATTTATATCCCCATCCACAATATATGAGAACTCCAGTACCTCCATACCCTTTCCAACATTCGACATGTTCAGACTTTTAGATGTTAAATGTTTTTATAAGTAGGTAGCTGTGACATACCTTGGTTCAAGGAATAGAAGGTTACTCGTAAAGATGGCAACGCCAGTGGAACCACACGGCTTGAAGCTTTGGATTGCATCCTGCCTCCTACATACCCAACTGACAAGCCTTTGTGGCTGCCCCTCTAGGATGTCTACAAAATTGTTGGTTTCAGTACCATCCATCTGGGCAGAGTGGACAGTGGTTTTGATTTGCATTTCCTAGGGTCTAATGATGTTGAGCATCTTTTCATATGCTTGTTTGTCACTAATATATCCTATTTGTTCCTTTCTCCACCTCTTTATTAGGTTGTTTTCTACTAGTAAATTTAGAAGATTCTTTATGTATTTTGGGTATGTCTTTTGTTTGAAAATATTTTTATTCTTTTTACACATTCCTGGGTTCAACTGGCTAATATTTTGTTGTGAATTTTTTCATTTGCCTTAATGAAGAAAACCGGTCTGTGGTTTTCTTTTATTTACAGTCCTTGGATTTGGTGCCAAAGAAATGCAGACCTTACCATATGAGTTGTGAGGTGTTCCTTCCATTTCTGGAAGAGATTATGTAGATCAGAGTTATGTCTTCTTCAAATATCTGATAGACTTTGCTTGTGAAGCCATTGGAACCTGGAGATTTAAAACAAATGAGTTTTGTACATTGACTATTGAACTTAGATAAACTAGTTTATTAATTAGTTCTAGTAGCTTTTTTTCTCATTAAACTTTGTTTTAATGGGTCTCAAAATTCTGTGACAGATTTTTTATTGTTTGCATTGAAAAGTGATTTTAAAAACTAATAATTTAAAACAGTCACACACAAAAAGAAAACAAATGGTCCATAAAACAATCTCCTTTCCTCCTGAAGGTTTTACAATGCATTGTGATAATTAACCAGTTTTTTACTATTAAACTTAAATGGCCAATTGGGAGAAACAGTTCTGTGACTGATCTTCCACCACTGATTAAGACTGGGGTGGCAGGTGCTAGGGGAAATATTCACTTAGACTTCTGAGCTTTCTGGGCAGACTTGGTGACCTTGCCAGCTCCAGCAGCCTTCTTGTCCACTGCTTCAATGACACCCACAGCAACTGTCTGACTCATATCACGAACAGCAAAATGACCCAGAGGTGGATAGTCACAGAAGCTCTCAACACACATGGGCTTGCCTGGAGCCATGTCAACGATGGCAGCATCAGCAGATTTCAAGAATTTGAGGGCATCTTCCAGCTTCTTATCAGACTGGTGATCAATCTTTTCTTTCAGCTCAGCAAACTTGCAAATGATGTGAACTGTGTGGCAATCCAGTACAGGGGCACAGCCAGCACTGATCTGGCCCGGATGTTTAAGTATAATTACCTGAGCAGTGAAACTAGGTGCTTCCATTGGTGGGCCATTTTTGCTATCACCAGCAACATTGCTACAATGAACCCCCCTTTTTTTTTAAACTGGGGATTGAATTTGGGACCTTGCACTTTCGAGACAGGCGGGGGAACCACTGAGCTAAATCCCCCGCCCCAATGAACATCTTTGACAGACAGGTTCTTGACATTTAATGCCCACATTGTCACCAGGAAGAGCTTCACTCAAAGACTCATGGTGCATTTCAAAAGACTACTTCAGTTGTGACATTGGTGAGAAGGCGATCACCATGCCATGTTTAAGAACACCGGTCTCCACTCTTCCCACAGGGATGGTACCGATACCACCAATATTGTAGACATCTTGGAAGGGCAGCCACAAAGGCTTGTCAGTTGGGCGAGTGGGGGGCAGGATGCAATCCAAAGCTTCAAGCAGTGTGGTTCCACTGGTGTTGCCATCTTTACAAGTGATCTTCCATCCCTTGAACCAAGGTATGTCAGCACTTGGCTCCAGCATGTTGTCACCATTCCAGCCAGAAATTGGCACAAATGCTACTGCGTCAGGGTTGTAGCCAATTTTCTTAATGTAGGTGCTAAGTTCCTTAACAATTTCTTTGCATCTCTTCTGGCTGTAGGGTGGCTCAGTGGTATCCATTTTGTTAAAGCCAACAATGAGTTGTTTCACACCCAGCGTGTAAGTCAGAAGGGCATGCTTATGGGTCTGCTCAGTCTAGGAGATACCAGCTTCAAATTTGCCAACACCAGCAGCAACAATCAGGACAGCATAGTCAGCCTGAGATGTGCCTGTAATGACGTTTTTGACAAAGTTTCTGTGTTCTGAAGCATCAATGATAGTCACATAATACTTGCTGGTCTCAAATTTCCACAGGGAGATGGAAATGGTGATACCATGCTTATACTTGGCTTTCAGTTTATCCAAGAATCCTTCCCCATCTCAGCAGCCTCCTTCTCAAATTTTTCAATATTTCTTTGGTCAATAACACATTTGTAGATCAGATGGCCAGTAGTGGTGGACTTGCCCAAATCCACATGTCCGATGATGACACTATTGATACGAGTTTTTTCCCTTCCCATGTTGGCTTTGATTTAGTGGTTTTCACTATACCTGTGCTCTCATGGCAAACCCACTGTGTGAAAAAAAAAAAAAAAAAAACCTCTACGACCTTTTTTGATATACCTTATTTTCTATATAGATGATCACGTCTACATGATATGACTGTGAATAAACAGTTTCACTTCTTCCTGTCCAGTGTGACTGCTTGTTTTCTTACCTAGACCCTTCAGAACAATGTTGGATAGAAGTAGGAAGCAAACATAACTGCCTTGTTCCTAACTGTAACGGGGGAAGGATTCAGCTTTTAAACATTAAATATGATGTTAGCCTCTTTTTTGGGTTAGGAAAGTTCCCTTCCATTCTAGTTTGCAGGGAGTTTTGTCTGTAATGGATGTTGGTTTTGTCAAATGCTTTTTATTATGCCTGATACAACCATATATATTTTTTTGTTTGTTTGTTTTGTACTGGGGATCAAACTCAGGACATGGCATTTGCGAGGCAGGATGTGGAACCACTGAACTAAATCCCCAACCCATACAACCATATGGTTTTTAAAAATCTGCTAATATGGTGAATTAAATTGATTGATTTTTGAATATTAAATCAATCCTGCATTTGTGGCAAAAATTCATTTAATCACAGATCTGAGTTTCTGAAATTATGTTAAGAATTTTCACAACTATTTACATAAAGGATCTTTATCTGTAATTTTTCTTTTTTGGATTATATCTTTGTCTACCTTTGGTATCAGAATAATATTAAGCTTATAGAAGAGCTTGGGATATTTTCTGTCTTCTTCAATTTCCTGATTGTGTGAAATCAGTATTACAGATGCAACTTGACTGACATTGGGGTTATGTTCTGATAAACCTACCACAAATTGGAAATATAAGTCAAAATGCATTTACTATGCCCAACCTGCAGATCATCACAGGTTAGTGACACAGTGTTATAGAATATCAGATTATTTCCCCTTGTGATTGTGCAACTGACTGGTGCTGTTGCTGTTCAGTAACATAGGAGAGGATTTGTGGCACATTACCAGCCCAGAAAAAGCCTCAAACTCAAAGTTTGAAGTATATTTCTACTGAATGTGTATTACTTTCACACTGTTACAAAGATAAACTATCCTAAGTTGGGGACTGTATTTCTTTCTTTCTTAAATGTTTGGAAGGTTCACTACTACAGGTATCTGAGCTTTATGGTTTATTTCCGTTGCCTTTTGGGAAAGTTTTAAATTACTTATTGAATTTATTTAAGAGACATAAAGCTACATGGACTTTTTGTTTCTTATTGACTGAGCTTTTAGCAGTTTGTGTCTTTAAAGGACACTTTCCATTTCAGCTAAATTACTGGATCTGTTGACATATAGTTATTCGTGATATTCAAGTTATTCTTCTAACTTCTGTACACTTGACAGCAGCTCTTTTATTCTAGATGCTGTGTTTTATATCTAGATGTCCCCAAAGGATCATGTGATCATTAGCAGGACCTCTGTTAGGAGGTGGGGCCTGGTCAGAAGAGGCAGATCACTGTGGGCGTGACCTGGAAGGCTGTATGCCCCTTCTTAAGTCTCCCCCCACTCTCTCTGCTTCCCACATGCCATGCCCTGAGCAGCTCTCCTCCAGCATGCCCCTCTGCCATGCTGTGCTTTCTTTGGAGCCAGTTGACCCAGGACTGAAACATGAGCCAAAGTAAATCTTTCCTTCTTCAAGTGGTGGCTGTCAGGTATTTTGTTTCAGCAAAAGGAAAGTGATTAAGACACTAGGTGTGTAAATGTATTTTTTCTTTTTCTTTTCTCACTGTGGTTTGAACTATGTCACTTTTATCCATTTCCTCAAAGAACTAGTTGTGAGTTTATTGATTTGCCATACTAGGTTTCTATTTTACAGATTTCAATTTTTATTTTATTTTTTCTTTTTATTATTATATTATTTTTATTCTTATTTACTTTTATTATTCTTCTTACTTCAGGATTTTTCCCTTTTAGTTTCTTTTTTTTTTTTTTTGGTACCGGGCATCAAACTCATGACCTTGCACTTGTGAGGCAGGTGTAGTGTCACTGCCTTAGTTTCTTAAAGTAGGACCTGAATTCACTGATACAAGATCCTTATATGTAAACAGAGGCATTTGGTGTTGTAAATTTTTCCTCTTATGTACTGCTCTAATTTTTCCCAGAAATTTGGATATGTTTTCGTCTACATTCAGTTAAATTGCTTTGTAATATTTCTTTTGATTTTTTCTTTGATCCATTGGTTAACTAGAAATGTATTACTGGATTTTCAAATATTCAAAGATTTTCCAGAGATCTTTCTGTTGCTGATCTCTAGTTTGAATCTATTGTATGACTTGAAGCGTTTAAAGTTTAACGAGAATTGTTCTATGGCCTGAGTATGATCTATCATAGTATTCCTTCTGGTTCTCCATAATCCTTGAGTTTGATTGGGGTGCAAAGAGCCCTGAGTGGAGGCCTGCACACACACACACACACACACACACACACACTCACTACAGAGGGGGAACAGGGACTGGGGTGGAGGTCCGTGGTAGAGCACTTGCCTGGTATGCATGAGGCCAGGAGTCCAATTCTGGGGCTTCGTGACACTTACAGCAAACAAAAGCAGATGGTTCTTCGTTGGGGAGAAGATATGACCATACTGGTTAAGGGTGCTCAGTTGCAAATATAACCCTAAGAAATGGACTGGGTAGAGAACTAGCAGGGTCTTCACAGTTTTGGCACATCAGCAAAAATGTGCAGGCATGTGGAAGACCTCTGGTGGACTGCCCCTCCAACAAACTCACTGAAACTTAAATTTTTTGGATCATTTTTTGTTTCTCTTTCATTTTAGATGGTCTGTATGGCTATGTTTTCAAATTCATTAATCTTCTACAGTGTCTCATCTTCCTTTAATGTCATTTATTGTGCTTCAGTTTTCACATCCAGATGTATTACTTGTCTTTGAAAGAAATCTTCCATATCTCTAAGCTTTTGAACATGTGGAATATAGTTATATTGTTTTAATATCCTCCTTTGCTAATTCTAACATTTACGTCAGCCCTGGGTCAGTTTCAATTGTTATTCTCAGTATTATGAGTTATGATTCCTATCTTTTTTGTATGTCCAGCAATCTTTTCTTGCATGCCAGATATTGTGGTTTTTGACCTTGTCAGATGCTAGATATCTATATCTATAAAGTTTCTTGAACTTTGTTTTGTGATGTAGTTAAACTGCTTGGAAATAGTCTTATTCCTTGTATGTCTGGCTTTTATGATTTGTCACGCCAGTTTAGAGCAGTGCTCAGTCTAGGACTAATTATTCTACACTGCTGAGGCAAGATCTGCCTAAGTATTCTATCAAGTGCTCTGTGAATTAGTTTTTCCAGTCCTGCTGGTGTGAGCAGGCACCCACCTGGCCCTGTATGAATGCTGCGCACTGATCCCTTTGATCCTTTCAGATGGTTTATTCCTTGGCTTTGGGCAGTTTCTTTATTAAACACACTCTGTGGAATAATCATGTGGAAACTCTGCAGATCTCTACAGAAATTGCAGATTTTTACCTCGTTGACTGTTGAATGTTTTTATACTCCTATAGATAGTTCTGAGCTTTGTTCTGGGACATGGTTAAGTTACTTGGAAACTGTTTGATTCTTTCACGTCTTGCTTTTGAGTTTTTTTTTTCTCCCCAGGTGGAGGACAAAACAACCTTTAATCAAGAGCTAATTTCCGCCCACTTCTGTGTACTCTCAAATCCTCTGTGAATTATGAGGTTCTCTACTCTGGCTGATGAAAACAGGAACTATTATTCTCGGCTCTTTATGAACTCAGATTATCACTATTCTTTAGTTCTTTTGGGTGCTTCTTTCCTTGGCCTCAGGTACAGCATTTTTCTTCTGTGCATTACTGATCAGATTCCACAGGGCCCCTGCGACTCTCCAGGATTCTCTCCCCTTGAAATTTGTTCTTCTGTAATTAGTCTTGCTAATTCTTTCTGCTTCACTACCCCTACCCCTAGTTTAAGGAGACCATGAACTATCTGTGGGTTGTCCTTTATTGTAATGCATTTTGGAAATTTCCTCCAAGCAGAAACTGCTGCCATGGATAGTCTTAATGCCTCTGTTATTTATTTCCTGTCTTTCAGAAAATTATGTTCCCTCGCCCAATGGCAACATCTTGAAATCCTTTCTTTCATGTACTTCATGCAGGTTTTAGTTATTTTGGACAGGATGATAAATTTGGCACTATTTATTTTGTCTTCTCTGGAATTTGAAGTCCCCACAGTTACAGTTAGCTCAGTTACTGTTTTGAGGGATACTTCTCCCTTCAACAGGTATTTGAGCACCTACTATGCAGTAGACATGTGAAGTTGCTGGGGATTGCAGCTGTGAATGAAGCAAAATCCCTGCCTGCCCAGAGTTTGTGTCCTAACAGCTCGCTTCTGTAGCGGGTGCTCAAGGTGGCGTCAGATTTACATTAGATGCTTAAATATAAACCTGATGTAAATTGTCAGTTTGTACCACAAGTCCTGGGTTGTGTTTCCTTCAGCTAAACAGCACCACCTGGAAGAAAAGTCGTAAGGACCACACGACAGGGCGACGTGGAGCTGGAAGGCGGAGCGGGCTGTGGCCTCCATTGTCAGGTCTCTTAATTACGGCTGCCTTTGGCTTAGTTCCTGACGATTCAACGCTGTTGGTCCAAGTCCACGATTTCCCCAGTGACGGCGGGAGGAGAGAAGAAAAGCAGGGGCTTTAAGGCTTTTAAACTACTCCTCAGAGGTGTGTGTTTGTGTGTCTGAGAGAGACCGAGCGAACACGTGGAACCCTGAGGAAAACACGAATACGCAAGTAACGTTTGCAAACCTGGAGGTGTGGCGGGAGGTCGACCCCGCCCACTCAGAGCCACCCCCTGCAGGTCGCCGCCGGAAGCCAGAAGGAAGCAGGGGTGGGTGCGCGGGGCCCGCAGCTCTTGGAACTGGCGACCAACGCGCAGCGCCGAGGAAGCGGGGGC
>NW_022900922.1:11455781-11464467 GCF_012274545.1 Fukomys damarensis | reverse complement strand
GGCCCCGCCGCGCCTCTGCCTGTCCATCTGTCCGTCCGTCCGCGCACCGCCGCAGTCCCGACCGCCCCCTCCAAGCACCATGAACCAGATAGAGCCCGGCGTGCAATACAACTACGTCTACGACGAGGATGAGTACATGATTCAGGAGGAGGAGTGGGACCGCGACCTGCTCCTGGACCCGGCCTGGGAGAAACAGCAGAGGAAGGTCAGGGGGCCCCTGCCGCGTGTCCGTGTGCCGGTGCCCGCTGGGACCCCGCACGTGGGCAGCACTGGCAGAGCAGAGTAGTGAGGGCGCCAGGGAGATGATGCCTGTTCCCCACGTCCCCATCAGAGAGGAGAGCACGCCCAGGGGTAGGCAGGACACTGGGTACACGTGTGTGCGTGTGTGTGCTTGTGACAGAAGAGTTGGAAAACAAACGTAAAGGAGGAGGAGTGCTGAGTGTGCTTTCCTCACACCTGCCTGCGCGAGGCCGGCATCTGAGTTTCACATCTGCTCCCGACCCCCACCGAGTCTGTGACCGTGGCCAAAGGGTTTCTCTCTACTGGCGACCTCCTGTCGGGTTCCTTCCTACTCTGTCTTTTCCCAAATCACAGAGACCAAATGAACATCGCCTTCCTTTCAGCCCCCAGGGCCACCTCCAGTCATTGGAAGTCATTTATTTAGTGTTTCAGGCTCCTCGGGGGGATTCTGTAGAAAACTGTTCATGAAGTCATAATTATTCCACGCTCTATTTATAGTTCATTGAAGTAAGCACACGGGATTTAAGGAGTAGCTCCCAAATGCTCCCTCCTCGTCCTGGTTGGTGCTCTTTGGGGCCCAATGGAACATTGTACCGTTTCAAGGTTTCCTCTTAATCCTTTTAGCCAAGACAGGTAGGGGACGCTCACTGGGAGGCAATGTCCCACCACCTTTTTTGTCTTGGCACAGAGGCTGGCTGGCCAGGCATTACAACAAAGACTACCTAACCCAACCTTAGGGTGAAGCCAAGGGCCTTGGGCTCCCCCTCATGCCCTCGCAATTTTCTGGGCATAGGGCAAAGTTATTTCCCTTTTAAGGGCCTGATTTTGAGTGGATAAAGCTGTTGACCACGGGAATCTGTAGCTGCCACTCTGGGTGATCACGTGACAGTATGTGGCGAGTAAGGGTGTGATGGAAAACACGTACACTCCATAACTGTTCGAACACACAGCTGGAAGGAGAGAGACCTAGTATTTGGATAACTATCAAATAACTAAACACTTTTTATATCAGGATTTCTCTTTTCTTGCTGACCCTCTCCCTTAGAGTATCACTTGCCATTATTACTTCAAAACTCCAATTTAGCTATATTTCAGTCTCTACCTTAGTTTCTTAAGGCTTCTGCCATCACTATCTTTCTTAGATATGAGAATGGAAGTGAAAAATAGAAATTGAGTCTATAAAGAAAAGCAAAGTTAAACTAGTGTTTTAAAGGTCTTGCTGTGAAGGAAACATGACTTGATTAGTACTTTATTGATGTATCATTGGTCAAGAAAAAGCTAAAAAATGACTAACTTTGAGCACTGTTATGTTTTTTGACTTTCACAATTTTGATTACTATATTTTTCATGGATTTTAAAAAACAGCTGCTTAGTGGCACAGGCATGGTTATGCATGCCTGTAATCCCGGCAGTCAGGCTGAGGCAGGAGGATTGAGATGAGTTTGAGATCAGCCTGGACTACATAGCGAGTTCGAGGCTAGCCTGAACTACATAGTGAGACCCTGTCTCCAAAAACAAACAAAAAAGTATCAGCTTATTCTTATTTTATTGTGTAAATTTGTTTGGGTTGTTTTTGTTTCGTTTTGCAGTACTGAGGACTGAATCCAGGGCCCTCATATTGAAGTATATCCCTAGCTTTTTTTTTTTTTTTTTTTTTTTTTTTTTTTTATTGTACGTATGGATGTATGTATTTATTTTGGTATTTTGAGACAGAGTCTCACTGTGTAGTTGAGACTGACCTGGAACTCACTGTGTAGCTCAGGCTGGTCTCGAACTCACAACGATCCTCCTGCCTCAGCCTCCTGAGGGCTGGGATTACAGGTGTGCACCACCACGCCCAGCCTCTAGCTCATTTTTTATTTTTAATTTTGGGAGACTTTTGTTGAGTTTTTTAAAAAATATAATGCAGTATCACAAGTACCAGGTCCTGAGTTTGAACCCCAGTACCGCAAAAAAAAAGTACAATAGCAGGAGAGAGGCAGTATGAGTTCCCAAGGGCCACACTGACATGTCTTCTGCCATATTTAATTTTTTTACATTTTCCATATTTTTGTATACTGTATAATGGCATTGTTATAGTTTACTTTAAGTTTGAGATTTCTCTGTGACAATGTTATGTAATTGTAGAGCACTTGAATTATATTGTTAAAAAGCAGACATACTTGCAATGCCAGTTCAAAATAGTGCTGAAAAGTTTAAAGTGAGAATTCACTTTTTTCCTTGAGGTAGATAGAAAGTTGTAGATACTGGCTGAAAAAAACAAAAAAACACTCGCTTCATTAGGACAGATCCAGAGGAGACTCCTTCCACTTTTGGTATAGAACTTGCTCAAGTCATGAAATTATGTGGAACTGTGAGCTCAGCACAGCCAGAGCAGACCCCTCTATTTATGTCCTATGAGACAAACTGTTGGAACGGGGTGAGGACAAGATGCCATTGTTTCTATTGTGGGCTGCCTTCTCCACACTTGCCATTTCAGTGATATGCTGGGCATGCGATCTGTCAACAGATGCTGGTGCACATGATGACGTCTGTAGACTTCTAATGGATGCAGTGCCTAATTATACCCACACTTCAGAGTCTCACGGACAGGGTAATCCTTCCTGGAATGCCGTGCTCTGAAGACCTTGGTGACAGTGCAGTGCTTTTCGCAGGAGGTCATGCAGAAGGTGCTGGACTTAGTATGACTATGTACAGGCATGTCCGAGTGCCCACCTTATCTGTGAGGGGGTGTCTGGTTCCTAGAGGTCACACTATTTATATTCCTTATAAAGGAGATTGTATTTTACTTCCTACAGCTCAGGAGTTGGAGAAGCAATTCTTCAGTATTACAAACAACATTTAAAATAATAATGACAGGCTAAAAAGACCAAAGTGTTGAAATTTACGGCTGCAGTTTGAATCTTTTACCATTCAGGGCACTTTAGGGACATCAGTTTTCAGGTAACTTAGGCTGTCTGTAGGGGACTGTTAACTTGTAGCTCATCGGAGTCTGGAAACCAGCTTCCTCTGTATCAAGGAACACATTCAGCCTTTACCTCCAGGGGAAACTCATGGGAGGTAACATGCCACTACCACCACCCTCGTGTGCGCTGTCCCTGGCAGACAGGTGCTTAAGGAAGCTATGATACCTTTAAGGAAGCCTTTAAGGAAGTCAGATACCCATTTCCACGCTTAAAGGGGTCTTACATCTTAACCTTTAGATGGTTCTACCATCGATAAACCTTATCTTAGAGTTCTGGACATTGTTTGGTAGTCCCTACTTTTCCCACTTTGGAGAGCCCGCTTCTCTTTGTCGCGTCTCCTGGTGATTTGACCTCCCAGCGAATGCTTTGGCTTTGTCATACGGGATCAGGCAGTGTGGAAGGATGTATGTGCAGGAGGAGCTGCCTGGTTGGAGAAGAGTCTGCAGACCACTTGCCCTTGATGTTGTGTGGGAGCAGCTGCCCTCTGAGGGGGCAAAACCCGGACTCCTCTCCTTTGTGTAGTGACACATACTCTTGCCTGGGTTTTTCCCAGGAGAAAAGGCTCTAATTGTTTGGGCAAATTAACAAGCTTAGGGAATTTCTCTGATTCACCAAACCCAGATGACTGTCAGCTCTGCCTGATACTGTGTGACCCCAGCTGAGCCCCTAAACCTTTCAAGTCTTAATTTGTTCATCTAGAAAGTAAAGGTAAAATCTTGTCTTTCTTACTTCACTGGCTTTTGTCTGGATCAAATGATTAATTTGCATTGAAGAGGATTTTATGCAGTAATGTGATCCATAAATGTTTGAATATTATTATAACCATCCTTTTGCAGCTATATTTTCCCTAAGTGATCTAGTAGCAGTCAGCACTGCACTTGAACTTTGTGAACCATGAAATTCACGTTCTTGTGTAGTCATTACCTCTATCCATTTCCAGAACTTTTCCATCACCCCAAACTGAAACTCTGTAGACTCACTTTCTATTCCTGCTTCCCCAGTGTATGTGTGTTGGGGGAAACTGGGGATTGAATTCTGACCTACAGCCTTGGCCCTTTCCATTGTTACTTTTTGTGTATTGAGACAGGGTCTTGCTAAGTTTCCTAGGCTGAACTTGGACTCAAGATTCTTCTGTCTTAGCCTCCCAGAGTGCTAGGATTACAGGCATAGGCCATCATGCCTGGCTTCCATTGTACTTTTAAAGATAAGATTTTAAACTCAAATACTTTGAACATATGAAATTGTGAATCTTAAGTGATGGATGCTTGTCTAAAGAGTGTCATTGGAAGTCAAATAAGGAGAATCATCACGAGTGGAGAATAACAAGGAAAGGGCTTATTAGGAAGTACAACTTGGGTTGGGCCTTTATTGGAGAAGTAACTAGCTACTGGCTGAGTGAAGAGGGGAGAGAGACAGCCTTCTTGGCTTAGAGAAGTGGTGTGAAAAACATGCTGTGTGCTTTTGTGGGGGAGAGGAGGGGTGGAGTGATCAGTGGAATATAATACACGTTCACCCACTCCTTTAGCACTGACAAGGCAACCTCCCTCGAGTATTTTGTGGGGACCCCCTCACTCACCTCATGATAAAGAAGTAGGGAAGCAAGTTCAGAGGTAAGGATGCCAAGAAGAGTAATCAAGGCAGCCACACTAGCCCTTGAGTCCCTGGAAGCCCAGCTCCACGTTTCAGGGTTGTTGTGGGCTCAGGATGTGTTTGAGGATTTGTGAAGAGCAGAAAGTCTGTGATGAAGCTGAAGACACAGTCAGATTTAGAGAGAATGTTGGAGAGAGAAAACAGGGCCAGGGAACCCAGGCCTGGGGTTCCAGGGTGAATGGGGACATTCTGCAGCACCTTGGGGCTTAGGCCTCTGAACTAGGAGGAGCCCCTTCCTGCAGTAGCTCACTGTTTCAGGACACCCCCCCCCTGCATGGGAAGGGCCTGGAGCTGGGTGGCTGAGATGGAAGCCTCCTGTGGGATCGCATGGGCAGAGTGCTGAGGATTAGGGCATAGGGGCTAAGGGATGTGACGGTGAGGAAGGCATCCATAAGGAAGTGATCTGCAGGATTTATAGAAGTAACCTCATGTGGTTCCTTGATAGGCTCTTGCACAAATCCAGGCAAGCAGATGTGATCCTCCCCATGAGAACGCCTGGGCCTAAAATGCAAGACAGAGGTATTGACAAGCAGCTAACTAGTGGGAGCTTTCATGTATGCCCAGGGAGGGTATATTTAGATGGGAAGCTGAGTATTTACAGGATGGGTCATCATTGGGTGGAGGGAAATGAGTGACCTGCTGAGATGGCCAATCTTGTGTCTACAGAGGGAGGACTGGAGTTTCAGGTGCCCTTACACGAGCAGAGAATGTTCTTGATGAGATGGAGGGTAAAGGAAGAGATAAACGCAGAGCCTTTATGAGCCCTGAGAAACCTCCACACCTACCTAGATACTCTTCTTCTACGTGTGTCCACTTCTTCTACATGTACACGTAGTTTGCTGTGAGAATCTCAGGCACGGGAATCAGAGATGGAAAAATCACTTTGTTTTTACAACTTGTCCTGAGCATCGCATTACGTCCTGGGGTCTGCCTTGTCTTCTCAGTCAGATTCACCAAGAAAGAAACATGAGCCCCAAATAACATCCCATGTGTGTGGGAGGACGAATATAACTAACTCTTAGCTGGGAACCTTAATTAACGCAGCCTCTGAAAGCTGTCAGAAAGCACCGTAGTCCCTGCTGCAGCTGGGAGACACCTACAGACAGGCACAGGCTGGAGTGGGCGGGGGCGGGGGCGCGGGGATGCACTGAGGAGTTGGTACTGTCGGAGGACAGTCAGAGCTCTGCTGCTGTTTCCCTGGGAACAGGACTGATTCTTCCAGAAGAAACAGAAAGCAGAGACCAGGGGGAAGCTCGCTAAGTGCCGTGAGAGACAAATTTTGAAGGAAGGAAATTCTTACGTGCAAGCATTTGGTCTTAAGAATTATGAGGAAAGTTTTCTGTACAGTTGTATGTGAGCATAGGCTCCCACATGAAGAAACACACCCCACACAGAGTTTTCTAGATTGGAAACTAGGAGGTGTCTCTACCACATCCCTGTCAGAGAGTAAAATAGAAATGGTCACGCATGGTTGTGCATTCCTGCATTGATTTGCCAGTCATTGATTGTGTTCCTTGGGGGGGGGAGCACAGGAGAGAACTGAGTTGACACCACCTGGAGGGAGCTTGTTAGCCCAGCCTCCTCGCAGAGGGTTGAGAGGTGCTGCAGGTTCAGCTGATAGGGAAGAAGCAGCAGGAATTCCACAGTACTGCTCCTGCTGGCTTCCTGTCAAGAAGAAACATCTTCCCAGGAGCCAAGCCAAGATTCTGTTACCCTAGACCCTTTCCTCTCCCCCACACTGTGGCCTGTCACTCCCCATGGAATGGGCCTCTTCAGGTCCTCTGGCCCTGCTTCTTTCTCTTGTTACATATTGTAAAGACCTCATGCATCCTGGAGCCTGCCTAAGTCAGATGCTGGCCACCTTTTTGTCACCTTTCCAGGGATCATGCTTGTTTGCAGCCTTTTCTCTATGAGGCAAATGGCAAAAGTGATCTTGAGAAAACACAAGACTCTCTGGGATAATGGTGCACACTTGTAATCCCAGCACTGAGGCTGAGGCAGGAGGATTGCAAGTTTGAGCCTAGCTTGGGCATATTAGCAATTTAATGAGACCCTGTCTCAAAATTTAAAATAGCAGGAGGCTAGGCATGTAGCTTAGTGTGAAAATCCTGGGTTTAATCCCCAGTATCATGAAAACAAAAACCAAAAGTCCAAAGTCTGACTGTGCTGTTTTCCTGTGGAGTGTGTCTTTGGTTTTCATTGCCTTCCAGGGAGAGATCTGGCCCATACTGCTTATGAGGTGAAGTCTGTGCTGGCCTCTGTCTACTGTCCATTCCCCCAAAGCCTCCTTAGGATCCTACCCTGATGATTGCCTGTCCTGTTTCACCCTCCCTTTGCCTCATACACAGCCCACAGCCCCCTGTGATGTTCTCCCTACCACAGCCCCTCATCTGGGCCACCTGGCTTTTCGGTCCTCTGTGGCGTGGCGCTGTCTCCCTGTCAGGGCTGTGAACCTTCGCTCCTCTCTGCAGGTCCTGTGCCCCTCACCTGGCTGCAGAATATGTGTTCACATTGATGGAATGAAGAAGTTATGAATCATCATTTGGAAAATTTTACTGTGATTAGTTTCTTAATATAAAAATGTAATGTTAACAATTATAACAGTCATTATAATGCCTCAAGCTATAACTGTCTTAACTCCAGCTCATATTTGCTAGAGAATGTTTTTGAAAACGATTTGTTATTTTCTTAAGTCTCTGAAATAATGGGGTTCTCTGATTTAATTCTTGTTTTAAGACTGAGCCTCTAGAGACAAGCTCACCTTTTTTTTAAAAAAATGGAATTTAGAGCTTTTGAAATTGAAGGAAATAACATGCAGATTTATTTTAAATTATAAAACGTGTCACCATATTTATTAAAAAAAGTCTGGTAACCTAAATTTGATTTGAAATGACTTTGTTTTCCATATTGGAAGTCTTTACCCACTTAAGGAAAATTGCAAATTCATTTATGATTCAGACAAGTATAGATTTAATGCATTTTTGTATATAAAACACGGGAAACATCTTGAAGATGTGGTATGCTTCATAGTCGTGGAATTGGAAACAGACTAGATGTGAGTGATTCTGAAGACTGTATGATTCCGGGAAAGCCCTGGCAGTGCAGTCCTGGTGCCTAACATCTTGCCCCTGAAGTTAGCATCACTGTGATTTGTCTGTTGTTTATTTTCCCAGAAGGTAAATGTGTTAGTCACTGTCTCTACAAATTACTGTACGTTGAAAATAGATTCTGCTTAGTACCCATCAGTTTTACTTTTTTTGCTAAAAGCCATGCTAGCTTGGAAAAAACACTCATGTAAATTTTAGTGACCAAAAGGACACTAAGATATGAGATTGTTTTGGGCAAATGGAAAGCAGTGTTTAATATGAAGCTACAGTTGAGTTTTACATAGATAAATTGTAATTCACATTACGAAGGTAAATCAGTAAACCCTGTCTTTGAGGAGGCATAAAGAGTCTCGAAGTTTTACTTCATTATAGCCGAACAAGATGTGAAAATAATTATTTAGAAGGTAGCTAATCTCATTGCTCTGTATTAGGATTTTGAGATATTTCATATGTATTGAGTAGGACCCTATGAAATTCTCAGTGCTATTTTGACCTCCCCAAATAGGAGTTTATTATGGCTCAACCCAATGAAACCATTTTATCACTACTGACCAGTTATATTTCAGATCCTTGGCCAGTACTATAAAATAGCCAGGCCATAAAACTACTTCCAGTTATTTCTTGCCTTATCTCTAACTCCTTTGGTATTCATTTCAGGAAGCAAGGGAATTGTTAGGGATAGTGAAGAAAAAGTGATTTTTTTTTTTTTTTTTTTTTTTTTTT
>NW_022900922.1:11451321-11455504 GCF_012274545.1 Fukomys damarensis | reverse complement strand
TTTTTTTTTTTTTTTTTTTTTTTGGTACCAGGGATCAAACTCAGGACCTTGTGCTTGCGAGGCAGGCGACAGAACCACTGAGATAAATATCTAGCCTAAAACGTGATTTTTTAATTGAGGGCTTGTTTTCTTTTTTTTCTTTTTTTTTTTTTGGTACCAGGGATTGACCTCGGGTCCTTGTGCTTGTAAGGCAGGCCATCGAACCGCTGAGCTAAACCCCCTGCCCAGGGCTTGTTTTCTAACAAGGGTACCCAGGAGGAAGGTGAAAGTGGTTAGGTCAAGAAGTTATCCTCACATAGACAGAGGTTGAAACTATGGCAGGAGGAACTAGAAGAGGATTTACCAGAATGGTACAAAGTGAGCTAAGAATAGAGGACTGTGGAGGAAGCAGTAACATTAACTGAACGTGGAAGCCTTGCTCCTCTAGATGAAAACATGCATATATTAGACACTTGGAACACTTCAATTGTCAACTTATCTTTGATTTTTCTTTCTGGAGAAATCTCACCTTGGTATTCTACCGGAGCTTTGCAAGTCAGCCTGAATCTCATTTGAGTTGGGTTTAGTTGCTGGAATGGAAGCCCAGGCCTGTGTAATGGGCTATCTATCTTTCTTGTAGCTTCTGAGACAACTTATACAGTACGTTCAAAGGAAGTGAGAATTTATAATAAATTATTTATGGTGGTGTGCTCAAGTCTGTGGCATAAAATCCTTCTGACTTGGAATGGCCAGTGATTGGCTTCTTTGAGGAAGACTTTGTTAAAAATTTGTGAGGATTACTGTAAACAGAATTTGTTTCATCTTAACATACCAACTGTGTAACTCCAAGATAAATCTTCCTTCTTCTGTTTTATCATTTATAAAATTAAGGTACCAAAATTATTGTCCTCATGCAGGTGTTTTAAGATTTTTAAAAATATTATTACTTTGGCCAAGTGTGGTACATACCTATAATCCCAGTGCTTGGGAGGCTGAGACAGGAGAACTGCTGAATTTAAGGCCAGCCTGGGCTCTGTACCCCAGACCCTTTTGGTTGTATATCTGAAATTACTTTGGGTAATGGAGAATACCAGTCATGAAAACAGTAAAAGACACTCAGAATTATACCAATTTAGAGATTAATCTCTAGAGATTAAAATTTTTTAACATTGGAAAACAAAGACACTTTTTGAGGCGAGTCAGGAGTGTAGGGAGAGAGATGTGAGTTGGAACAATGCAAACTGGGTTTTACATTTTATAGACTTAATTTTTCTAGCCTATAATTGCAGTTTTATAAAATTAGAGGTGGCTGATTTTTCTATTGCATATACGAAAAATATTCCAATCAGACAGTAAAAGTGATATTTTAATTATGGAGTTTTACTAGTGGATTTTTTTTTTCTGGTACTGGAGATCAAACTTGGTCCCTTATGCTTTCGAGGCAGGCGCCAGCACTACTGAGCTAAATCCCTGGCCCTACCAGTGGATTTTTTAAAAGGTGCATGTATATGGGGGTGGGTGACATATCATCCCTAGTACCACTTTATAAAGCAGAGAAACAAATGTTATTGAGAATTTCCAGGCACTGTTTAACCCACAGTTATTGCTGTTTAATCTTCACAATAATTGTGAATGATGAGCATTATTATTTACATCTGGGGACATTAAGTAACTTGCCCACTGGTGATTAAGTGTGGGGAAGTAGTAGCTGGAAATTGCACACACAATTTTGTCTAAATTACAAAGACATGGTTCTGTCTCTCAATTGAAAGTTTATAGCATAATGGAGATGCTAATGATTTCATTCCTTACTTTGAGTCTGTAAAGGGCAGAATTGCATTTCAGATTCAGGCAAGGCTTTTAACTACTGTGCTTCTCTGTTTTTGCTGCTTTCTTCCTAGTGACACACAGCAGAAGCCTGGCATTCAGTATTTCCAGTTTTTCACTTATCTTGCCTCTGTGGAAGGGTCTGTGTCTATGAATCTTTAATTTCTAAGCTGCAAACCTGGGATCATCTGATGGGAATAAAGAACTCCAGTTTTAAGACATGGACCATGTTGTCTTGCAGAGGTTTTCTCCAAGCAGAGCTCTAGCTTTGGCTAACAGAAATGCCAAGTAGGAGAGAGGTGTGGACCATAGGAAAAGCCACTCAGTCTCTCAGTCAGTTTGGCGGACACGCCATGGAGGGCACAGCTGAGGGACTAACTGCTGTGTGTCTGACTTAGTCCCGCCAAAGATCAGAGGTCAGGAGGCCTCCCTTCCGAATTGCCTCCCTCCGGAATTAAAGATGAGCCTTTCAGAGGCAAGAGCTCACATCAGGGTTGTGCCCTCAACTGCCAGCAAGAGCTCTGCAATCAGAACTCCACCAGAATTTGACCTAACATGGGGGGAATTAAAAGTACCAAAACCTCACTTTACAGCTGAGCACAGTGGCACACACCTCTAATACCAGCACTGTAGGAGGCTGACGCAGGAAGGATCACAAATTCTATCCCGGCCTGGGCAGCTTAGACCTTGTCTCAAAAATGAAAAAGGGCTGGGGATGTAGCTCAGTGTGGAGTCCCAGGGTTCAGTCCCCAGTACCACAAAAGAAATAAGGATTCATTTTACATTTAAATAGCCCTTATTTTGCTTTTATTTAAATTCTCATTATGGAAATTTTCAAACATAAAGCAAAAGAGATCATAGAAACCTCTCAGAAACCAACCATCAGAGGAAAAGCCAAGTTTTCATGAAGGGATATTCTAAAAGGAAAAGGAATCTTTATGATTAATAAATGTCCATTCTGTGCTCCATAGGTTGGACATGCCTGCATGATAATAAAAAATATTTTAAAAAGGTAGTTTTGTTACTTATATACCTTAACTATGCTATTTACTTTACATATAGGCAGACAGTTCGTCTTCACTGAGTGTGGCCCATGAAAACCAGGTGTGTCCAGTGTGGACAAGGGTTGGACATGACTGCAGAGAAATAGGCACTGAGTACTAGTTGCTTTTTGTTTTTTTTTTGGTACCGGGGATTGAACTTGGGTCCTTGCGCTTGCGAGGCAGGCCACCGAACCGCTGAGCTAAATCCCCGGCCCACTAGTTGCTTTTTTTCTATATTGTGTCCTTTCTCTTCCCCAAGCCCTACACTTTCTTCTACCCTTTCTGGGCCCTTGGGCCTGCTCTTTGATCTTTTGTACACCATCCCAGATTTTCTGAATGATTGCTCATTCCCTTGACATTGTATTTTATTCTTAAGAGATTACCAAGACCTTAACAGATTACCAAGGCCTGCCTTCAGGGTTCACCAAAATGCAATTGAAAAATACAGTGACTATTTAAATTTTAAAAATTTATTATAGTAAAAAACACATTGCTATTAATTGCCCTCAGAATACCCCCCTGACTTTTAACACACTTATCCTATCATTCTTGGCACTTTCTGAGAGCGAGTCTGGAAGTCCTGTTTTGATGATGGTTTACCTGCCCTCAGCAGTTCTAGTGCCCCCTTTTTCCTTCCGTAATTCCTTTTAATTCTAAAAGATGAGAGATTGCGTGAGAAGCAGCCTGTGCAACGTAGCCTGTGACCCTGGACAAGGTGCTTAGCTCTCAGGACCCTGTTCTTTATTGATGGAGGTGGGAGTAGTGTCGGGTGCGGTGCCCCTACATCCAGGTTTGCTTGGGACAATCCCAGCCTGGGGCTATTGTCCCAGAGGAATATAAATAGCATTTCCTTTGACTCTTAGAAATGACTTGAACACCAGCTAGTCACCCTCACAAAGCAGTAGGTAAGGCCACTTCATTGAAAAATAGGGTTAAGGGGCTAGGGATTTAGTTCATTGCTTCCACCATCTGCCTCTTGAGTGTGAGGTCCTGAGTTCGATCTGGTACCAAAAAAAAAAAAAAGGTCAAAATAATGCTGGAATCTGATAGATTCACACATGGGGTAGTGATACCTTTTCTCCAAGTACTGGCCCATTTCTGAACTTAAAAAATGTTAACATTGGTGAAGTTAACTTTCTAATACTTTGACTAATGCATATACCAGAACCCTAGTAATTTCTGAATCACCTAACTCGAATCTTTTAGAAGACCAAGCCTTGCAGAGAGCTGTGGGGGTGGAGTGAACTCAGTGATTAGAGGAATGGGGGGGTGGGGCCAGATCGCCCTCTAAAATGTATGTCTCCATTATACCTTTGGTATTTTGTATGCTGTGT
>NW_022900922.1:11443669-11451262 GCF_012274545.1 Fukomys damarensis | reverse complement strand
TATACACACTCATACTTCAAACAATTTTATATTAATTTGTGCTAGGCATTAAAGGTGCTTGTTTTGTGCATCTAAAATACTTAAGAGTTATACATTATTTAAATATCTGAATCAGTTATCAAAGGTTACTAGATTTGTGCTTCTAACAGTTCGACTCTTTTCTCAAAATTATGAAGCCAAGTATGGTGGTACATTCCTTATAGTCCCAGCTATTTAAAAAACTGAGGCAGGAGGATTGCAAATTTGAGACCAGCCTGCAAGTTTAGTGAGACCCTGACTCACAATAAAATAAAAAGGGATAGGGCTGTACCCTAATAGTGGACTGCTTGCCTAGCATGTCAGAGGCCTTGGGATCAGCCTCCAGTGGCAGGGGAGAAGTTTGTGTTAAGACACTTGACAATCTGGGGATGAGACAGTTACAGGTATGTAAAATCATCATTAACAAGGCATTTATTTTCTCTTGTTTCCCTGTGAGACATAAGTGGGCCTGTCCCTTGTGTCCTTTAAGGAGTTGGGCAGAAAGCAGGAAATGCCATGTCAGGGATGCCTGGTGTATGACAGAGTGCTTTATTGCTGCAACTGGCATCTAGTAACTGGATACGAAGGACTCTGAGGATTTCTCTTCTCTAGTCCTAGAACTCAGACTGTGTGAACCTCCTCCATTAGGATTTTAAAATGTGATATCAAGATTTTTGATGTGAAACTTTCAAAGTATGTTAAAGTAGCGTTTCATTGAGTGACAGGCTTCAGAAAGCTAAGGTTGCTGGATTATGTCCAGTTTAAATTGTATTCCCTCTCTTATATAGAAGTATAGAGGATTAGTGCAGCATGGATAGCCAGCATAATTACAGATAATCAAGGATGTGGGAGAATAGGCTGTGAATCCAGGATAACAAATGTTGATTTAATGTTGATTATTCCCCTTGGTGTTACTTTTTTTGTCTGTGTGATGCTGGGGATTGAACCTAGGTCTTCATGCTTTCTAGGCAAGTGCTCTGCCACTGACCTATACTTGAATTGCTTTGTTAAGATGTATTTTAAAATTATTGCATAAGGAATATGTGTTCACTGTTGAATATATAGGTAAATTTTTTGAAAGTCATAACCTAAAGAAGAATTATCATTTTGTTGTAGTGCATGTTAGATTGCTTTATGATATAGTATAAAAGTGTGTGTCTGTATTATATACCGTAATATATAATTAGTTGCCTGAAATGGCTCAGGACACAGAAACTTTGTTTTATATCTTCATGAACACTTTCCAAGCAGCAGGATCCCTCTTGATGGGGAAAATCCCAGTCTGGTTGCCTCTGTTATGGAGTTGGCTTCCCATTCACCCCATATGTTCACTGGGGTTCACCACATATGTTCATGGGGCCATATGTAGGGAAAGCTATGGATGTACCTGACTGTGGTCTAGGACCCCAAGGCAGAGAATAGGGTGTATTACGCAGAGTTGTTTCCTTCTAAAGGAATACTTCTATCCCTCTGTGTAGGCAGCCATTTATTTGGGTCCTTGGGAATAGTAACAGTGTGGTGAACTTGAATTAAAGGATTATTTATTTTGCTGTCTGTGTAGTACAAGCTGCTTCCCCAGTTGCGAATGGAATGGGGGGGACATCCATGGGTTTCCTCACTCTTCAGTTCACCCCAAAGAAGAGGGTAAGCAAAGTACAGTACGTGGTGCTTTTGCCTAGAACAGAGCAACAGTTGGCTGTGCCCTGTCAGGAAGCCACATCTTGCGCATAATTACCCAGGCTCCACAGGAACAAGTTATTCTGGGAAACATAGCTGAGGATCAGTCGTATGGAGGGCTGTTTGTTGGGAGTCTTGATATGGTGCTTACCAGAGTCCTCAGAGGAATTCTCCTCATGCTTTGTGCCAGCTTGGGGGAGGCAGGTGTGACCCCACAGAACACCCAGCTAGTGGCTAAGTCAGGCTCCTGGCTCAGCGTGTCTTCAGGATCAGATGACCAGGCACCAGTAGCTTTATATGCTTCTCTGAGCTTACTGCTTTTTTTTTTTAAACCTGTTTAGGGCAAAAGTGACTTTGAATTGGATTTTGAAGATATTTGACTTGATTCGTATAACATATGCTTCCAGCCCCTAAAATAGTTTGAAGAGAATCTGCATATTTCTTTTCTTCGCTTTTTTGGATTTCAGTTAAAGTGGGGGATTTCACTAGGCTCCCACATAAACCTTGCTTTAGGAGGCAGAATGCCATACTTTTGTAATAATTAAAATCTTGCTTTAAGAATTTTAAACCATCCCTTGGCATTAAAATAGACTATCTTGCATTGCAAACTAACGTCAGGAATCTATGGCTCAGTAGCATTTGATGTCCTTAGGTTACTTAACTCTAATCTGAGGATTAGAGAGAGGTAGAGATGAGTAATAAGGACTCCTTTAAGTGGTAATAAAATGTTTGTAGGAAATTTTCTTGAGCAGCAAGCGAATTAGCAGATAGAAATATTTTAGCTTTTCGATAAATGTAAGATCTTTATGAAATGGGTAAAAATGCTAAATAATTCAACCCAAATCCCAATATTGTTTATGGTGGTCAGTATCAGAGGGATCTCATGGGTGCATACTGGGTTTTAAAGGGAGAGTCTGACTTGGAAAAGGAATGTAGTGAGCCTCACAGGACAGGGGAGGCACATTACAATTTAGGATCAACAAGTGACAGACTTCAGTTTGTTCTGAATATCATTCTTGTCTGTTACTGTTTAATCAAAATTGGTAAGCTTTAGATTGGAAAAATGAATGTTTTAGCTTGTTTGAATGTTGACCTCCTTGAAAAAAGACTCTTAAGTATTACAGATAATTTTTAAATAAAAGCATAATTACGGCTTTCATCCAACTGTAAAGGTGAATTTTTTTTTTTTTTTTTGGTACCGGGGATTGAACTCGGGTCCTTGCACTTGCAAAGCAGGCCACAGAGCTGCTGAACTAAATCCCCGGCCCAAGGTGAATATTTTTTAACGATGATACTGAACTCAGAAAACCAGTGAGACCTTACGATCTATCAGAAGAGCACCCAAAGGATAGACACATACACAGATCAGGAATATTTAAATAAATGTCTTAATTGTGGTAGATTTTTCTGTGGGAGGCAGAGGAGGGGTTGTCCCTCTCTACTTGACAGGATTCACTGCATGTTACAGACAGGTGCTTTTGCGTTGTTAGGACTCTATAGAGTGGTAAAAGAGTGTGAAAGGGAGGCTGTGGACCACGCCCCAGTTTCACACAGGAGCTCAGCTCTTTCCCTGTATGACATACCATATATTAGCCATTTCCCCTTTCCAGATTCATAGTTGTAACCTGGTCCATCCTTTCTGACAGTTTTGGGGAAGATTGCATGAATCAGAGAGGTATTTCTCTAGCCAAATCTGGGCTAGATTTGACTTGGTTAAAAACCCTCAAAAGCATTTCCTGCCCTGCTATACAACCTCAGAGCTTAGCACCTTTCTTTCTATATTTGGAAGCACCTGTGGACTAAATAGACGTCAGTTTCATGAGCCTGGCACCCAAAGCCCAGGTTCACAGTTAAAAATTTTTGATTAAAACCAGATCTGGTAAGATTTCTTTTCAGGTGAGGGGAGAGCCATCTTGAGAGCTTGTTTGGAGGCTTTAGAAGGGTAGTGCAGCTATTCTCTACCCTTGAAATAAATGGTCCTCTTCTATGGGGGCTGGTCGTCTTTCTTTGACCTAGTGCACAGCTTTGAAAGGAATGCACATGGAGTGGTGAGGGAGGAAGGGGACGCCGCCTACCTAGCCAGCCAGATCGGCTGAATCAACCCTCGCGATCATCAGTGGAGTGACAGATGTCACAGCTAGATCGCCCTCACATCTATGGGGAGAGCCACTTCAAGGGTCATCCATTAGCTCTGTTCTATTTTTAGACACTCTCTGCAGGGAGGTTGCTTGTTATTTTGTCAAAGCCTTTCTTCCTCTCTCTCTCTCTCAACAAGCTTTCACAGAGTCGTTCTTTTTTTTTTCTCCTCATTGAATTTATTGGTATACAGTACAGTTACACTCATTATTGTGATCTTGTACCTTTACATGACCGGTCGTGGTTCTCATTTTTCCCCTTGTCTCTGCCCTCCCTTCACTACCTCCTCCCCTCCCCATTTACAAACACTTTATTTCCATTTTTTCATTTTCTCATATTTTTTTTCTTTCCCTTATTACCTTTCCCCTACCCTTCCCACTTTCCCGATACCTTTAGCCCTTTTCTTCCTATTTCACATTGTCAATTATCTCATTAGGATCTTGTGTACTATCATAGTTTGTTCACACCAGAGAAACTATTTGGTATTTACACATGTGACTTATTTATTTCACTTAGTATATCCTCAATATGTATCCATTTTCCTATGAATGAATCTAATTTCTCATTCTTTATGGCTGAGTAATACTCCATTTTATAGAAAAACCGCATATTCTTTATCCAGTCTTCAACTGATGGGCAAATGGGCTGTTTCCAAGTTTTAGCTATTACAAACTGTGGCGCTATAAACATGGGTGTGCATATATCACTGTGATATGATTCTTTTAATTCTTTTGGAAAGATACCCAGCAGATGGATGGCTGGGTCAAGTGGAACCTCTAGTCCCAGCTCTTTGAGGTATCTCCATATTGATTTCCATAGTGGTTGTACCAGTCTGCACTCCCACCAACAATGGAGAAGGGTTCCTTTCTCTCCACAACCCTGCCAACATTTGTTATTGAGTGATTTCTTGATAGCAGCCATTCTTTGTGGGGTGAGGTGGAATCTCAATTTTTTCATATTTACTTGCTGCTTTTACTTCTTTGTCTGAGAAATGTCTGTTCATTTTGGATGCCCATTTTTGAATTGGGTCCTTATATTTGGGGGGATGACTGTTTTGAGTTCTTTATATATTCTAGATAGTCCTTTGTCTGAGGAGCAGCTGGTAAAAATTTTTTCCCACATTGTAGGTTGTCTGTTAGTTCTGTTGATGGTTTCTTTTTCAGTGCAGAAGCTTTTAAGTAAGATGAGATCCCAGTTGTTGATTATTTCTGTTATTTCCCATGTTACTGAGGATTTGTTCATAAAGTCTTTTCCTATGCCAGTGTCCTCAAGAGTTCTGCCTAACTTATCTTCCAGCAAGTTTAGTGTTTCTGTTTTAATATTTAGATCTTTAATCCACTTGGATTTTAATTTAGTGCATGGTGAAAGATAAGGGTCTAGTTTTAGTCTTTGGCAGGTTGAAATCTTTCTTAAAATTTAAGGATTTTTTTTTTTTTTTTAGACAGGGTCTCACTATGTAGTTCAGACTGACCTGGAACTCACTATGTAGCCCAGGCTGGTCTCGAATTCACAGTGATCCTCCTGCCACCACGCCCAGCTTAAAATTTATGGATTTTGTAGTTGTTTGACATGATATATTTTTTAAAACCTACAACTTTAACAGATACACATTTTCAACTGCTTTTTCTTTTTTTTTTTTTGGTTAAAAAAAATCTGATGCCACCCTCTTTGATCTCTCCCAGAAAACCCCACTAGTAAGATCTTATTCAACAAATGGATCTTGAAAGCTACTGTGTTCCAGGCACTGTCCAGAACTCAAAACAAAGGTTCCTGTTTCTCTGTGTGTCACTTTTGCCAGTATTTCTGAGAATCCTCAAGTGGTCCTTATAAAGAGGCCTCTGAAAACTTGAGGTGTTTGTGGGCTTCCTGGCCCTCGGTGTAAGATTTTTGTACCTGTATATCTAGGCATTGGATAGAAAGAATTCTGAAGTCCTGCTTGCAAGCAGAGTTTTCTGGAGTTAACAGGAAAAAAGGGTACCTCTTTTTCTCTCCTGCTTTGTCATCAGTTAGTTAAATTTGTCTTTGTCACTGCCCTTTGGAAATCAAGTTAAAAGCATCTTTTTTCACTGTTGAAATTTCAATTTATTTATGATAGACCATTGCAGCTTAGACTTTGAAGCCGTGGAAATTGGAGTAGGTCCTAACTTGGTACATATGAGTGCAGCGAAAACTGCTGGGGACTGGGTTCGCTGGGTGATGCAGGAGCAAGCGAGGAAGCACCAGAGGCGGCTGTATTCACCTATGGGTCATGGGCTCCCTATGTGTTTGCACGCAGGCATCTAAATGCCTGGGCAGTCAAATCTAGGTCTTCTTTATCCAACGGAATGTGATGGGATTTGCCTTTTGGTATCAGGGATCGAACTCGGGACCTTGTGCCTGCAAGGCAGGCAGCAGCACCAGAGCTAAATCCCTGGCCCTAGCTTAAAGCTTTTTGTACCTGCAATTGTCATAAACCAAGTCTTGATTAGAAGGTAGCCTGTTATTTTAATTGTCCCCACTTAGTGATAAGGGTTCTTTTTAAGTGCGTGGGCAAAATATTTTCATTCCCTGTTAGCAAAATCTGATGTTCTGAATAGCTTCTCCCAAGAGAAAAGTAAGATACATGTTACTCTTTGTTTTCTGAACAGTGGTGGGAAGCTTGTGCTATATGTGAAGAAGATAAAAACTTGTCAGTGTTCTGGCTTGGATCTTCATACACCTTCTCGCATCTCCTTTCTGTCTGTGCAGCAGTCTTCTATGAATTGTGCTGAGCAACACTGTATTTATCTTTAGTGATTGGAGGCAGAGTATCTCATGCTCAAATAGGCTTATATTTTGTTTTGTTTTGTTTTGTTTTGTATTTGAAGTAGGCTTATATTATGACAAGAGGTTGCCTTCATTTTTCTGAGTCATCTTGCCCCACTCTTTTAATTTAGGGCCCAAAGCAAGTTTCTTTGAATTGCCGTCACCCATTGCTGTTCTGTGTTTCTATGGTGTTTATATTTACAAAATGTTAGGGCCAGGGATCCATCCCTGGCACCCAAAACAAAACAAAACCAGAAAACTGTATTTACAAAATGTTTTCCAGACTCAGGATTCATCATACACTTCCCTGCAAACTAGTTGAACCAGGAGAATAGTGTTTTCTTTATGGAAAGAAGCACACCACAGAGAGATGAGCTGATTTGCCCGAATCAAACACTGAGCTGGTCGCGGAGCCTGGCTTCAGTGTAAGAGCTGCTGTATTCATGGATTCTGAACGGAGCTGTTGTAGCAGGATCTTGGAGATTTGTAGGCAGAGAACAAAAGTTCTGCCCACTATCTAGTCAGATGCCTAGTTACATAGGTTATGAGGACATCAGGGCCCCAAAGGACATCCCAGTCATGGATTTTGGCACATAGAGGATCTTTTTTTCCCCCTCCCACATGGAGGATCTTAAGGAATTAATATTCTTGCATTTGCATTCTCTTTGCTTTGATTAAATTTCAGAATTTTTGTGTGAATAGTTGAAAGGTGGACCTGGCACTTAACAACCTTGAAGGGTTGGGATGTTTTCAGTAGGATTGTTGTTCAGTCTTCATTATGGGAGGTGGTTCTTCTAATGTGAGTGTCCTCTGATTTCAGAGACTTTCGAATGTTCATGTTTTCTTTATCTGCTCATCTATTGGTGGACAGATAGGCCATTTCTAAGATTATTGTGAGCTGAGAGACTCTTTTTTTTTTTTAGATGTTTTCAAGGTAGCTGTTGGAGTATTTAGCTTTTTTTTTTTTTTGTTTTGGGG
>NW_022900922.1:11425605-11443646 GCF_012274545.1 Fukomys damarensis | reverse complement strand
TTTAGCTTTTTTTTTTTTTGGTACTGGGGATCGAATTTGGGCCCTTGCACTTGCGAGGCAGGCAGCAGAACCACTGAGCAAAACCTCCAGCCCTGGAGTATTTAACTTTAAGGCCACATTCTTGATTTCTGATGTGAGTCTAGAGGGCCACACGGGTTGGGGGTGGTGCTGCTGCATTTGTGAGGTTCACCCATGCCATTGTCCTGTGATATGTATTATGGTTAGAGACTTTCTGGCTGGGGATATAAAGCTTTATAGTGAACCAAGCAGTTCTGCTTTTGCCAGCTGCATGGATGGCAGAAATTCAGACCTTCTGAAAGACTTAGGCCACCTATTCTCTAGGGGAGCAAATCTCCTAAGGGTACAAAAGCTCCTCTGCTTCAGAGGAGTAGCTCCAACTTGCCTTCCCCACCTTCCTCAAACATTCTAAATACCTGTGCAGCATCCTGAAGCTCCCTTGCTTTTACAACATTTATAAAGAACCAGGAAAGCCAGTAGAAGTGATCTTGGCAAATTGAGAACTTGTGAAGTAGAAAAGAAGACAGTATTAGACTCATCATTACAAACAGAAAAGTAAATGGAGCATTTTCTTTTTATTTCTTCTTTGCTTAAAGAAATTGCAGTTTTTGGTAGTATTGTGTGAGAGTTGTTCAAAGCCATTCTGCCAGGTAGCACTGGCCAGCGTGTCTGTTTTTTTCCTCTTCAGTAACCTTTTGAACTCTTTCATAATGCTGATCATGGAAATGCCTGTCCCCTTTTTATCACAGGGAAAGCATCAGGACTTGAAGGGCAAATAATTGCATGGTGTCAGAGTCAGAAATAGAATTTGAGTTCTAAGCCATGATTGTAGGCTGAACCAGGCTCTGCCTGTCCTCCCTGTTCCTCTTGGGGAATTGGTTGTTTTACCTCATAGGATGCAGGCAGGGACAAGTGTCAGGGCAAGCTTAGCACCCACAGAATGGACTCCTTGATTCCTTGAGGAAAGTAAATAATGTGCAACTTCAAAATCATAGAACAGACCATTTTGATCTAGAAGACAAATCTGTCATACAATTGGTGGGTTTAGATGTGAAAAGTTATTCAGGCTCGTCTTCCCTTAATTGTCATACTGCAGGCCCCAGATCGTTTCACAGATCATTTTGTCTGGAAAAGCCTACCGAGTTTCCAATTCAGAGAATGTAATTGTTACTAAAGAAAAGGCTTGTAAAGAATGATGAGGGAAATTTATGGATGTGTTGGCACATTTTTTGTTTGGAGAACATGGAAGGGAAAAGGTTGAACAGATAGTCTTAGCAGAGCTGGTCCAGTCTTAGAACCTTATTTCCAAAAAAAAAACAGTAACTGAGAGAAACATGTCAGACTCATGATTGATTTTTTTGTTCAGCTGTGTCCCCACCTCTCCAAGATAGGACTGTGCATGTGTGTGATCAAAGAGCAATGATATAAATAATCACAGATATAACTCATTTTGATTAAAAATATCTTTTCCACCTTTACTTCATGGAACAATGGAATGCCAACAGGCTTAATTAACTTAGAAAGGAGCCAAGTTCGCATGCGTAGCAGCTGAACAACACAAGTTGATTTTGCCAATTCAGTAAGGATTTAAGTACTTTTTGCCATTGAGGACATGTACTAATTGTCCTGTGATATAATTTCATTGGGAGAAAGGCAACAGTCTTTTTTTTTTCTTTTCATTAAATTTATTAGTACATTTAAAGCAAACAATACAGTTGCATTTATCATTGGGATCTTATATCTTTACATGATGTATCTTGGTTCTTGTTTTGTCTCCATACCCCTGCCCTCCCTTCACCCCCTTCACCCTTCTCTATTTACAAAGACTTTGTTTCCATTTTTTCTTTTCCCTTATTTTCTTTCCCTTCCGCTCCCCACTTCTCCTTTAGCCATTTTCTTCCTGTTTCACATTCTCCATTATACCATTTGAACCTTATTTACACTTTTAGTTTTTCATACCAGAGAAAACTATTCAGTATTTATGCAAGTGTGTCTTATTTATTTCACTTAAGTGTATAGCCTCAGCGAGCATCCATTTAGCTGTAAATGTCTCTAGTTTCTCATTCTTTATGGCTGAGTAGTACTCCATTTTATAGAAAAACGACATCTTCTTTATCCAGTTGATGGGCATTTGGACTGTTTCCAAGTTTTAGCTACTATGAACTGTGCTGCTATAAACATGGGTGAGCATATATCACTGTGATATGATTCTTTTAATTCTTTTGGGGAAATATCCAGCAGAGGGATGGCTGGGTCAAATGGAACTTCTAATCCTAGTTGTTTAAGGTATCTCCATATTGATTTCCACAATGTTTGCACCAGTCTGCATTCCCATCAACAGTGCAGAAGGGTTCCTTTCTCCCCACAATGCTGCCAACATTTGTTAATGGTTGGTTTCTTAATAGCAGCCATTCTTTGTGGGGTGAGGTGGAATCTCAGTGTTGTTTTCATCTGCATCTCTTGAATTACCAGTGATGTGGAACATTTTTTCATATATTTATTTTCTGCTTTTACTTCTTTGTCTGAGAAATGTCTGTTCATTTCAGATGCCCACTTTTTAATTGGGTCTTTGTATTTGGGAGGGTCTGATTTTTTTGAGTTCTTTATATATTCTAGATATATTCTAGATAGTAGTCCTTTGTCTGAGGAGTAGTGGGTAAAATTTTTTCCCCACATTGTAGGTTGTCTCTTGTATCTATTGGTGATTTCTCTTGCACTGTAAAAAAACTTTTTAATACAATGAGATCCCAATTGTTTATTTTTTGCGCAAGTTCTCATGCTGCTGAAGGTTTATTCATAAAGTCTTGTCCTATTCCAGTGTTTCGAGAATTCTACCTAATTTACTTTCCAGTAAGTTTAGTGTTTCTGTTTTGATATTTAGATCTTTAATCCACTTGGATTTTAGTTTAGTGCATAGTGAAAGATAGAAATCTAGTTTTAATCTTTGGAAGTTGAAAGGCAGTTTTTCCAACACCATTTATTAAAGAGCCTATCTTTCCTCCAGTGAGGATGATTGGCTCCTTTGTCAAGGATGAGTTAACTAAGTATGTCTGGTGTTGTTTCTACATCTTCTGATCTATTCTATTGATCCTCAGGTCTGTTTCTTTGCCAGTACCATGCTGTTTTTATCACAGTGGCTTTGTGATATAGTTTCAAGTTGGGAATTGTGGTACTCCCTGCCATTTCTCTGCTGGAAAGGCAACAATCTTGTGGTCCCCATGAATGGAGGACTTTGCTTGAAAGTCGTTCATGAAAGAATGTTCTTTCCTGCCATTGGATGGCACTTCTTGCTAACAGCTAATCCTGTCCAGTGAATAAGGTGGATGAGGGTACACCATATTTTTATGAGTTTGCTTTTCTGTTGCATGGCAGCATTCACCACATTTTTTAACATAATTGTAGAGACGTGCATGAAAGAAGACCTCAGAATTGTTTCAGAAAGTGGCACGAATGTTGGGATATGCGTTTTTGAAGTGAGGGGGAGGGTATTTGGAGGGGATTAATGGCATTGTGTTTTACTGTGATAAAATTTTTAGATGAAAACATTCAGCCTACTTTTTGGTCATCTCTTGTATATAGTGAGAAAATATCAGCCACTGCAGTTCTTTTTTTCTCTCTGTGACTTCAGTGCTTTTCTCCTTGGCTTTATCATAGATTCTTTGGAGGTTGATAAGGACCAAGAACATTTGTCTTCTATTTCTGGTGAAAATGGTCTTGTAGTTTCCCACCCTAGTCTCCTTTGTTTGGCTCTGGAACATCTTTATGTGTTGTTGCTGTTGTTGTTGTTTTTGAGATGCTAAGAACATTTACGTTTCTCACTAAGTGAAGAATGGGGAATAGGAAAGTTTCACTTGGAAGCAGGGAGGATGTTGGAAGATCTTATTTCTGACAGCTTCTGGGTTTGGAGTGGGGAAGACATTGGTATCTTTCCTCCATGGTCTGTTTCTGATTCATGGAGTGCCATTTCCCTGCAGCAAAGACATATGGCTTGGTAATCTGGTTTGAAACCAGGAAGCCTGCCTCCAAAATCATGTGGAGCTACCTTCATTTCCATTTGAGCATTCTATGGTCCTTGAGATGCATGTTACCATTGATTCAGCAAGAAAGTCCTCAAGCCCCTGGTAACATGTGTGGATTTGTGTTGTTGCTGTGGTTGTTTGTGTCTCATCTTGGATCAAAAAGCTTTTCATAATACCTCAGTGATGGGGAATACATCTCCTTGGGGCATGGCAGTTAAAACTGTAAAAAGAGTCTGGTATGGTGGCTCACGCCTGTAATCCCAGCACTCGGGAGGCTGAGGCAGGAGGAGTGCTATGAGTTTGAGACCAGCCTGGGCTACATAGTGAGTTCCAGGTCAGTCTCAACTACATAGTGAGACCCTGTCTCAAAAAAACCCCAAAACTGTAAAAAGAATGAAAATTAAACATTCTAATAGAGATTAAGATTTCTTTTCAATATGCACTGGCCTTTTTGCAAGCAATTACCACAGGAAAGAGTCTTTTTTCCATGTTTAAGTTAGTCACCACCTTCTTGGATCTTAAAAGAACTCATTAAAGGTAGGGAAACTTCATTAGGCTTAACTCAGTTAAGTATATTGACCTTCTAGATTGAATTTGCACAACAGAATCACTTATCTATGGTAAATTACCTTCATTGTAGATATAGCTATAAAAAGGTACTATCATATAGTCTTTCACAGTATTCTACTATGGGGGTCAGGAGACTTTTGTAATTTCATGAACCGCCATGGAGATGTGTCCAGAAGTATGTCTGATATACTTACTATGAAGCTCTTAATAATCAGATAATAAGGTATGGTGACTTACACTAGCAATACAAGGCTTGATCCAAAAATATAATCCATATTTACCTTTTAAAACTGTATTACAATAAAAGGTATATTGCTGTTAACCCTCACAATACTCTCACTGTGAACTCACTTCTCCCGTCACTCTCGTCCCTGTCTGGAGCTGCTCTGCACGTCCTCTTTTGTGAGTATCTTTGGTTGTGCTGACCTGACTGCCCCATGTCCTGAATTGATTCAGAACGTTTATCTTTCATGGTTATTTTGATTTTGGGAAAGAGCCAGAAGTCGCATGGTGCCAGATCTGGTGAATAAGGTGGATGAAGACACACTGTGAGGTTTTTATTTGGCAGAAATTTCCATAAATGTTTTGAATCAGTTCAGGACATTGAAGCAGCCACAAAAAAGTACTCATAAAAGAGGATTTCCAAAACTGCTTCAGAAAGTGGCAAGAATGAATGAAGTGAGGGGAATGTTTTGAGGAAGACTTTTTTTTCCAGCTTTAATTGAGTTTATTGGTACATTTTAGGGATACAGCACAGTTACATTCATTGTTGGGATCTTGTACCTCTACATGACAAGTCTTGATTCTCATTTTTTCCCCTTACCTCTGCCCTCCCTTCACCCCCTCCTCCCCTCCCCATCTACAAACACTTTATTTTCATCTTTTCATTCTCACATTTTTTTCAGTAGATCTTTTAGTGTAATAAATTTTTAAAAGTGTAAATATCTACTTTATATTTCAATTACATCTTGTATTTGCCTCTTTAAAGCAGAATTAAATAAAAGCAACTGTATAATTGTTTATAACATTATACTTTGTTGGTTACTTTTTTTTTTTTTCTGGTACCAGGGATTGAACTCAGGTCCTTGTGCTTGCAAGGCAGGCCACCGAACCACTGAGCTAAATCCCCCGGCCCTGTTGGTTACTTTTTTAAAGAATTACAACCTGCTATTTTCCTTGTACCTTTCCCATAACATCATTTAACAACCTACCTGTTTCACGGGTCTTATAATCTGCTGCTTGGAGTTACGACTCATCTTTTTTTGTACAGTTCTGCACATCGTATTTTTAGAGGCTCAATTGTCTTTTTTTGTACAGTATGCCTTGTTTATACAGTACTGTAATTTTTGCTGGTTATACTGTCCAATAGTAATGCAGTTTTATGTTCTATTATATACTACAGTACTGAATGTAAGAATTATGTAAATAAAAGCGCAGTCATCAAGCTAGAGTTTCCTTTAACCACTTTTTTGCTCTGAACATTGTAATGTACGCACTGTATACAATTCCTCATTTAGCAACAAATGAAGGACCTAGTTGCAGAAACATAACTCGGTTGTTAAATGAGGAGTGTCCTGTATACAATTAGTCTCAATATTTTTAGTTTAAAAAAATCACCCTTTGAAGTAGTTTTGCTTACTGGAAAGGAGGCCTATGATGTTTTTTGCTATAAGAGCTTAATTATCTGGAAACAACCTGACTGCCTATCCATAGGGAACCTGTTACATGAAATATGGTTTGTACAGTCCAGTAGAATACTAGGCAGTCACAAAAAAGGATTTGATTTATGCTGATGGGAATGATCTCCAGGTAACATGTCTTAAGTGTGTGTAAAACAAGTAAGATACAGAACAAGGAGTATATTATGATTTGTGTTAAAGGGACCAGAAACCAAATCAAACCAAAACAGCTACCTGTATCTCTGTGTCCCTATATGCATAGCTGTCAATGCCCTTTGCTCCCTCAGGAGCAGGGTACTGGCCTGTGATGGAACAAGGGTGAGAGGAAGAAGACCCTTTACTTTCTACTCTTTTGTTCAACCTGATTTTTGAACCATGGAAATATATTATCCATTTGGAAAGTTAAATGCATATAATTAACGTTTAAATGGATAATGGGTTCTTTTTTTTCTTAAAAATTTGATTAATACAGGTTTGCACTACATAATGATTACATTCATCATGGAGGGTCAGTACTTGTACATATCACACCTTAATCCTTTTTACCACATTTGCTTTATCTGTTCATCTGTCGATGTACATATAGGACATTTATAGGACAGGGGATATAGCTCGGCACTATGCCTGCCTTGCAAGTGCAAGGTTTTAAGTTTGATCCCGGTACAAAAAAAAGATTACGTCCTTACAGGACATTTCCAAGATTTAGCTCTCATGAATTGCTCTGCTATAAACACGAGTGTGCATGTATCACTGTGATATATATCTCTGGATAAATGGAATTTGTTTTTAATTTTTGAGGAATCATCATACTGATTTCCATAACGGTTGTGGTAGTCTACGTTCCCACCAGCAATGTAGAGGGTTCCTTTTCCCCCACAACCTCACCAACATTGGCTCTGAGTTTTTGATGTTAGTCATTCTCTCTGGAGTAAGAGAGACGCAGTGTTGTTACGATTTGCATTTCTCTAAAGGAAAAGGATTTTTCCATGTATTTATTGGCCATTTGTACTTCTGTGGAGAAGTATCTGTTCATTTCAGTTCCCCATTCTTACTGGGCCTTTTATTTTTAGGCGGCTGATTCTCTTGAGTTCTTTATATATTCTAGATGAGTGGTGGCAGATTTCTGGCACATGTGCTGCAGCAGGCTGTTTGTGTCTTTTCTTTTTTTTTGGTACTGGGGATCGAACTCCAGTTCTTGTGCTTTTGAGGCAGGAGTGGAACCACTGAGCTAAATCCCCAGCAGGCTGTTTGTGTCTTAAAAAGCCCTAAAAGGTTTACTGTCACTGCTGTAGGTACTAGTTCTGTGTTCAAAGAGTAGCTGGCAAAAATATTTCCCTTTTCTGTAGAAAAAGTAATCTTAGGCAATAAAAGGAACGAGGCATCGTAAGCCTGGATTTCAAGTTATATTACAAAGATGCAGCTGTAAAAACAGCATAGCACTGGACCCAAAGCAGACACAAGGATCAGTGGAACAAAATGGAGGATGCAGAAGCAACCCCAGGCACGTTCAGCCACCTAATCTTTGATAGAGGGATCAAAAGCATATGCTGGAGCCAGGTGTGGTGGCGCACGCCTGTAATCCCAGCACTTGGGAGGCTGAGGCAGGAGGATCACTGTGAGTTCGAGACCAGCCTGGGCTACATAGTGAGTTCCAGGTCAGTCTCAACTACATAGTGAGACCCTGTCTCAAAAAAAAAAAAAGCATATGCTGGAGAAAAAAATAGCCTCTTTAATAATTGGTACTGGAACATCCAGAAGATTGATTCTACACCCACATCTCTCACCCTATCTAAAATAAAAATGGATCAAAGACTTATATATTAAAACAGAAACACTTAGTCTGCTGGAAAATAAAATAAGTAAAACTAGGAGATTATAGGCAAGGCAATGACTCTCTGGATAGAACCCAAATTACACAAAAAATAATGCCAAGAATAAAAAAATTAGATATCAAAAATCTGCATCAAGGTGCAGATGAAAACAACACTGAGATTTCACCTCACCCCACAAAGAATGGCTGCTATCAAGAAATTAACCAATAACAAATGTTGGCGGGGTTGTAGGGAGAAAGGAACCCTTCTTCATTGTTGGTGAGAGTGCAGACTGGTGCAACCACTATGGAAATCAATATGGAGATACCTCAAACAACTAGGATTGGAAATCCCATTTGACCTAGCTATTATTCCCCTGCTGGTTATCTTCCCAGAAGAATTAAAAGAATCATACCACAGTGATACATGCTCACCCATGTTTATAGTGGCACAGTTTGTAATAGCTAAAACTTGGAAACAGCCCAATTGCCCATCAACTGAAGACTGGAAAAGAAGATGTGGTTTTTCTATAAAATGGAGTACTACTTAGCCATAAAGAATGAGAAACTAGAAACTAGCTAAATGGAGGCTCATTGAGGCCATACTCTTAAGTGAAATAAATAGGACACACGTTTCAAATAGTTTCTCTGGTGTGAAAAACTAAAGTTGTAAATAAGGTTTAAATTATATAATTGATAATGTGAAATAGGAATGAAAGGTCTAAAGCTGTAGGAGAAGTGCAAAGGGTAGGAGAAAGGAAAAGGAAAAATAATGAGAAAACGAAAAAAAGGAAACAAAGTCTTTGTAAATAGGGAAGGATGGCGGGGGTGAAGGGAGGGCAGGGCAATGGGGAAAAAACAAGAACCCAGATACATCATGTAAAGGTACAAGATCCCAATGATGAATATAACTGGTCTGTATACCTAAAATGTACCAATAAATTCAATTAAAAAAAGCTGCATCATGGAAAATGATAGATTGTTATAGCAATCTCAAAACCAACCCTTCATTATCTCAGGTAACACAGTCCAGAACTTGACAGTGGGAATGTTCTAAGGCTGTATCAGCCTACACCCTATTCCTGAGTACTAAGCTTGTGCAGCCCAGGGGCTAAATAATTGTTTCATTTTAATTAACTTTAAGCTTAAATAGCCACTTGTAGCCACAGACTGCCGTATTATTAGTTAGATACAGAGCTAGAATATCCCCATTTAGACCTAATTAAAGTTCATATGTATTTTAAGGGAAACAATTATTTATATAGGCTCTCACAATAAAATTTATCGTAAATCCAAGAGATGCCTACAATTTTCTTTCTGGCCCTTGAATTTAATGCCATCATATAATTCTTGAAATGAGTATTAAATATATAAAAGTCTTTATTTCTCAGGAAAATCATTTTTATGGACACTGTTTCCCTAATCTTGCCTGGAATGATTTTAAATGTTCTGTAAGAGATTGATTTTGTCATCTTGAAGATAAACCTTATTTGTATCTCCCATCCCCACCCCCACCTTAATGTGTCAGACACTTGTCCCCAAGCCCAGCAGCTGTTGTAATACAAGGGGACAGTTTGCATTCTTAGTCAGCAGCTGCCAGAAGCATTTCTAATCTGGTTTTGGCAGGAAATAATGCACACGTGGGAGCCAAAGAAGCTTGAACAATAGGGTAACTTTAGATCCCATTAATACAAGGTCTATTTTCTGCAAAAGATTGTCTTGGTGATCTCTAACCTGACTGTATGGTGAGCCCTTCAGGGACAAGGCTGCATCTAGTTCTACTGGAAATCCACAGTCTAGCTCACGGCCTGGAACAGGCTGGTAGGAGGTGGTGGTGGTGGTGGTGGTTGTTTTGGTTTTTTTTAAGTGCTTATATTGCAAATTTATTTAATTGATTTATTTAAGAGCTTAAAACTGTGGTTCATTCAAGATAAACTATTTGCTAATAATTAGTGGTTATGGGTCCTGCCTTGCCTCTCCTCTCTGCTGCACAGTGTCGCCCACCTCTGCTCTAAAGAAATACGTTTGAATATTCTTTCAACATTACTTATGCATCCATTCTGCAAGCAAGTTTATTTTTGTTGTATGCAAGGAATAAAGCACATCCTACTTTAGTCTCTTTCCTACCAAAGAGGAGCTTTTCAGAAGGTGGTTACAGGTGTAAATGTGGGGGCCTTTTTAGCTGAAGACAAAAAATTCTTAAGCTGAATTAGCAAATCCATGAGTTTTTATCTCCAAGGAGGAAATTTTACTAAAATCTTCCCTTCAGGTTTGCAATTCTTTCCATCCCATTCTGCTTTCTATAGAAGGAGCAGGCAGCTCCATCCTCTTAGACCCTCCAAACTGTGTCAGGGTTCAAGAGTTGTCCATGACTGGGGCTCTGGTGGTTCATGGATGGGCCTTTGCTCAACAAGTCTGATTGTCCTTGCAGACCTTCACAGCCTGGTGTAATTCCCACCTGCGGAAAGCTGGCACCCAGATTGAGAACATCGAAGAAGACTTCAGGAATGGCCTTAAGCTCATGCTTTTGTTGGAAGTCATCTCAGGTGGGTGCCCATACCCTCTTCCTGTATTTAAATGTGTAATCAGTAGGTCAGCATTTGTTTAAAGAGGACTGCATCAGAAGTTTTCTTTTAACTTGTCTGGGCAAGAACATGGAATTACTGGCAAAGAAGATCTTTCAAAGAGCAAACTCTGTTTAAAATTATTTTTTTCTTCTGAAGACAAAGGAGAGAATTCTGTTTAAAATGGTCTTATTAAGGTCATGCTTATACTACCACCTGAAAAGTAAATCAGAGAAGAAAAAGTGGTATTTATTTGAATGTCCACCCTGCGTCCCTGTTCACTCTTACTCTAGCTCATGTGTATTCCGGAAATCATCTTGAGTCCAGAATGCCAGTGCACGTGTCAGCAGCACTCTGATCACATGAGTTAAGCTCTCTGTGGGGTTTGATTTGCCCTGTTTCACTTGGCTGGTTCAGCTTGGACAGGATGGATCACCCTTGCAGAAGTGTGCCTCGGAAGGAGGATGGCGAGTCTGTCCTGACCCGTATATCTTCATAGCTAGGTGTTTTAAGATAAGCCCTGGCAGCCACTGCTGTGATTTGAATTAGGCCCCTGACTTCCTCGAACAGTGAGCCAGCAACTCCAAATGCTCCAGGGAGGGTTATGGATTCTCTCTTTACACTTGTGAAAGTTGTCTCCTGGGCCAAACCAGTCTCTCAACCAACCTGAGAAGTGTATATCCTAATCCTGTGGCCCTTCACTGATAAACTTGATCTTGATCCTGTTTGAGTCCAGTGTTCCCTCTATCCTGTGATTTAGAGAAACCAGGACATGTCAGAAATACTTGAGTAACCATTTCTGCTTAAGCCTGGGCTCTGAATTTTGTCATCTTGATTCCACACCAAGCAATGACTCTGTCTGCCCTTTTCTCTTACCTTCCTGCAGGGGAAAGGCTGCCGAAACCTGACAGAGGGAAGATGCGGTTCCACAAGATTGCAAACGTCAACAAGGCTTTGGATTACATAGCCAGCAAGGGGGTGAAGCTGGTGTCCATTGGGGCTGAAGGTGCGAGGTTTGACATGTGGTCTGCACTGGCCTCAGAGCCAAGGTGTAGCCTGCAACAGTAATTCTCTCCTCCCTCCACCATGATCTGGGCAGGATCATGGTGATCTGCCAGGCCCTCTGCTGGGCATGGAGCATGCAGACATAAGAACAAATGGTACCAGGAGTGGATGACCAGGCTCCAGGATTATTTGTAAAAGAATAGAGTCAAATATAACACTACATCTTCTTTATAGCGATTACAGGAGAAAGGAAGAATGTAAAAATGCCAGTGTCTATTAATATGACCTAATTAATAGAAGGAGTGTGACCTCCTCATTCCAAGAGAGGGGAAACTCTGGAGAGGGCCCCAGGGACTTGTTGTATCTTACTGGGCACAGCTGGGTCTTGTTCCACCAGCTCGGGATGGCTATAAGAAAAGACTGGGGAATAGAGACAAGACTGTTTCCTCTGTAAATGGATCCTTGACTTAAGAATGTGATTGGCTTCTGAGAGCGGTTGTAACTCATGTGGTTGAAGGTCATTACAGCTGAGATACAGGTGTTTACCTGCTGTAGACAACAAGAGGCAGATGAGTCTACCATTGAATCTGTCATTAACCTAATTAACCCAAATTGTTCGTATGTCTGGCCAGTCAAACTTGAGGGTCTATTGTATTTGACTGTTTAAAACCTTAGCTTGCCAGGTGTGGTGGTACACATTGTAATCCTAGCACTTGGGAAGCTGAGGCAGAAAAATCTTGAGTTAGAGGTCAGCCTGGACTACATAATGAGGTCAAAGCTTACTTGAACTACATAGCAAGACCCTGTCTCAAAATGAAACAACAAAACACCTTAGCTCATAGCGTCTTAAAACTGGAAACTCCTGGCTAGTTCACATTGATAGTGCATATGCAAGATTTGTACTTAACAATTAACTCAGAATTCATTTAAACTGGAGATGTTTGGTTATGCATACAGAGGACCCTAAGGTTATGACTGGTCTGACATGCGAACAAGTTGGGTTAATTAGGTTAATGGAAGATTCATCTGCCTCTTTCTATCTGTAGCGTGTACCCAGGTAAACATCCAGAGCTCAGCTGTACTGATTTATGACGAACTTGAGTTACAACCAACCCTCGGGAACCAATCACATTCACAAGTCAAGGGTCCTCCACGGTACCACAGTTGTAACCAGATACACTGGTGATGTCTAGAAAAACATAAACTGGTCTTAAACCAGCTTTATACATAGGAAGGGGTACTGACTATGGTATCTTTCCATTACGTACTATTTTTCTCACCTACAGAAATTGTGGATGGCAATGTAAAAATGACCCTGGGTATGATCTGGACCATCATCCTTCGCTTTGCTATTCAGGATATTTCAGTTGAAGGTAAAGCCCCCATTAAAAGTCTAATTGTGTAATATTGGAAACCAAGCTTTCACATTAACATTTGAATAAAATGTTGTAATGTTGAACACTCATACGACTGAATGAAAGGCATGCAAGCTGTGTTTTCAACTGTATATTTGTGTGAGAAAAGACCCTAGCAGTTTGGTTTCATTCGTGGGGGTGGAGTCACTTTTGAGAATGAAAAGCATATGTTCAGAACAGAAGTCACGTTCTAAAATGAGCATTTATCAAGCTTCTCCCCCCTCCCCTCGGTACCGGGAATCAAACGCAAGGCCTCACACTTGCCAGGCAGGTGCTATGCCACTGAGCTAGACCCTACCAAGCTTCTTAACTGCTTCTTTTTTTTTTTGGTACCGGGGATCGAACTCGGGTCCTTGCGCTTGCAAGGCAGGCCACCGAACCGCTGAGCTAAATCCCCGGCCCTAACTGCTTCTTATTCTCCTTAATTTACAACTGGCAGAGTTCTTTAGGCTTACAATCGAAACACACTTTTTTGGGAGGTGCAGAAAATAAATGATTGTAATCCAGTTTTTTTCATTATCTCCCTCCACCTCTTTCTCCCTCCACTTCCTCCATCTTTTTTTCTTTATTTCTTTTTCACCAGTACCAGAAACAGCCAGTCTCTCAATCCTTCTCCCCTGTTCCCTGCTCCTTTCCCAAATCTCTGTTGTCCCTGTGTGTTTTGGCCTAACTGTTGAATCACTGTAACAGGATTCATCTTCCTTGGACTGCCACTGGAGAAAAAAATCTTTAGTCTTTTACACGCACTGCATTCCCAAATATTTTGATAAATTCAGCACTATTGAAGAATGTCAAATTGACATTCTTAAAATTAGAACTTTGCTTAGTTAGCTCTTAACTTACAACATGTATACCACAGAATGTGTTCAAGGGGCAGGTGGCTTGTCCGATGAATCAGCCTCCTCTAACTTTGTAACATAACAGATAAAATCAAGTACATCAGTGCAGAGTGGTGAGGGTATTATTTGTCATTCTTCCCAGGCCAGAGAATGCCCTCACTCTGGGTTTATTTTTTTCAATCCTCCTTTAATTTAATGGTACATTTTAGGTATACAATACAGTTACATTCATCATTGGGATCTTGTACCTTTACATGACTATTTTTCCCCATTCCCAAGCCCTCCCTTCACCCCGCTACCCTTCCCTGTTTACAAAGACAATGCTTCCATGTTTTTCGTTTTCACGTATTTTTTCTTTTCTCTTTCTACCTTTCCTCTACCTCTGCCACTTCCTCTACTCCTCTTTTAGACCTTTTCTTCTTATTACACAACATCAACTAATAAGTGTTAAGAATCAAGAACTAGCCTAATGTTGTACCAGGTGACTTGAAGCCTACAGTGCATACATTTAGCTAGCTTTTAATTTCACAGAATTATTCTCTTTTAGCATCAAAGACCCACTTGTGTCACCTAAAAATCAAACTTTAAGACATGATTACATTAAAACCTTAATGCAGGGGCTGGGGATTTAGCTCAGCGGTTCGGTGGCCTGCCTTGCAAGCGCAAGGACCCGAGTTCAATCCCCGGTACCAAAAAAAAAATTTTTTTTTTCTCACTAAAACCTTAATTCAAGCTCAACTGTGACAGCCAGCTTGAATTAATGTCTTAACTTGAAAACTGCTACACAACAAAGTTCCATTAAAGTATGTTTCCTTATGCTAATGAAAATAACAGTGTTTTCTAAAAGCTCCTGCTTTAGTAAAAATAATTTGTTACTGCAAACAAGTACTAATAAAAAATTTAAAATTAAGTAAAAATAATAATTGTAATTCTCTTAAATTTTATATAGTTCTAAATTTAAATTTTTAAGCAGTTGAACCCATTTTTAAAGAACAAATACTGTATTTTAAAAGTTTGTTCACACTATTATGTTAGGCAAGCTAGCAAATCTGTTTCCAGCAAATATTAAAGGATTGATTGGATTTGACCTCAGCTTTTCTCTGGTCAATTAACTGGGTGAGGGGGCTGAGGGTTGAACCCAGGGCCTTGTGCATGCTGAATATGGCCACTGAGCTATACCCCAGCCTGTTACAAATTCTGCATTGGTGTAATGTGAACTTTCAACTTAAGTTTTATTTCAGATATAGCTATGGATCATATTATCAGAATTTCCCCAAAATTATTGCTTACATGCCCCATATAAGATAAACAAAAACTGCTTGGAAAATCTGTTCCTCCTAAAACTAAGCAGTTGAACATTCAAAATTAGTGATTTCATTGTCAGTGTACCTAAATCTCTTACAGAAGATGCTCTCCTGTATCCAGTAGAGTAGATAATGTTGGTTTGCTAACTTACATTTTATTTGTTTTAGTTTTATGGAGTAATAATTTCTAAAAATCTATGGAAAGTTATCTTTATTTGCTTTAACGGTGTACATTATGTAGGAAAAGACACCTTCATAACTGAGTATTTTGAGAAGCCAGTGTCTTCTAATAGAACGATAGTTGGTCTCTTCCACGAAAGAAGAGGAGAGGGTTAGCTTTGACTGGAATAGCCAACGAAATCAAACAAAACCTTGTTGGACATCATAGCCCGAGTGTGGTCAGACCTGTTCAGACAGAAGTTAGGTGGAACTCAGTGCTGTGTGGGATTAAGGTTGTTAGCAGGTGTTAAAGGTTTTGTTGACTTACTTCTGTTTATTTTTCAAACCTTGTAAATTTCATTTAGACTTTGTAAGATACAGCCAATTATTACCCCCTGATGTACTTTTTCTTCTTAATTTAAATTGGTCAGGATTTCAAAGCCAGGTAGTTAAATATATAGCAGAACAGCTAATATGGGAGTCCTATATTTCAATGTCTATACACACTAAAATTTTAATAAAGTCTTAATAACTTTCAGTCTTTTTCCTTAACCAGAATGCGTTAGATAAGAGACAGGAAAAGGAGTCCTTCAAGTTATTCTTGAAGCTTTGAGGGTATGTGTAATATAAAAATCTGAATGTAAATGGACAGTTTAAATAAAGAACTACAGAATACTTACTTTAATTTGAAAGAAAGCAACTTCACCTAACATGGAAGTCTAGGGCCTGATGTTAGTTGAGGATCCACATACTAGTAGGGAATTTTTAAATTAACGTTTAAATATGAGCAGAATCTGCTAAATGTGGTGGCAATGCCTGTAATCCCTCCACTCGGGAGGCTGAGGCAGGAGGATGGTGAGTTCAAGGTCAGCCTGGACTACCTTAGCAACACCCTGTCTCAGAAACAAACAAACAGAGAATCCTGGACTATGTGAGTGATTTGGGGGAGCTGTTTGGAACTGTGTAGGTTTGCATCCTCTGTGAATCAAATTCCAAAACATAGAAGAGTTTGTCACCATGAAAACATACTATAGCCTAGAAGGCTTAAATAGCAGACACTTTTTCACAGTTATAGAAGCTTGAAGTACAAAATGAGGACACTGTTGTGGCCGGGTGCTGGTGAGGGCCTCTTCCTGGCTCGCAGCCTTCTTCCTGCTTCATCACATGGTGAGGGGAAGGAAGCGGGAGGGAGAGAGATGCGTGGGTACACAAGTCAACGTACAGTGTGTGGTGAAGACAGTGTACTGAGACAGTGAGAGCGCTCTGACCTCTCCTCTTATAATACACATATCCTGGGGGCCCCTCCCTTGTGACCTCATCTACCCTAATCATCTTCCCAAGGGCCCCGCCTGCGAGCACCATCACATTCAGGTTTGTCTTTAACATACAAATTGGTGGTAGTGGGGATGAGACACTGACTAGAAGCGCGGGAGATTTCTTGGAGGAAGTACCTATACAGGAGAAAGGGAAAAAAAGAAGAGATGATGAGGGATCTTCTGAGCAGAGCTCCTGGGAGAAGCCACCCTGGCGGGGAAGAAGAGTGTCGAGTCTGCTGTTTAATGCTGAGGTTGATACAGCCAGGCCGGCCGGGTGGCCCAGCTCCGAGGCCTGTCCTCCCACCCGTCTTTGGGTGGAGTCACCCTGGGGAACGGTATCCGCAGAGAGCGCGCAGTCTGCAGCTGGCATTACCTACCCTGTGTCTCCATCTGCAGCCACAGGATGTTAGCCGCACATTGTTCTGGCCACCACAGCTCCTGGTGGGTTTAAACCTGGCTGAAACTCAAATGGCCAAACTTAAAATTCACCAGTTAACTCTCAGGTATTGTAAAATCACTGGGTAAGGGAATAAATTACAGAGAGGCGTAGTGGTCTCTGGGAATCCCATTTATTTAATGGTGTAAATTACAAAGAATGAAGGATGGGTTAGTTGGCCTACGCTACACACAGTTTCTTTTGGTGTGACTTGTACTTTTTTGATTTAGACTTCCATGGATTTATGTTTGTGTGTTTTTAAGTTGTATACATAAACACTAAACTCTACAATGGTCTATCAAGTCATTTCAATCTTGAAATGAGTTTCATCAGAGCCTCATAACATTTTAAACCTACAGTCAGTGGAGAGGCAGTAGTTGGTCTAGAGCATGCCACTAGTCCTGTTCACACGAGACACAGTCTCTGGTCTACATCTGTTAATGTCCCCAGTATCACCTCACACAGCGGGGAGCCCACACGTCTTTTCAGTTATCATTTTTGTTTTAAAAAGAGTAAACTGCAGCCAGGTGTGGTGGCACACACCTGTAATCTCAGTCCTTGGGAGGCTGAGGCAGGAGGATTGCAGTGAGTTCAAGACCTGCCTTAACTACATAGTAAGGCACTACCTCAAAAAAGAAAAAGAAAAAAGCTGCCAGCTAGGTGCCATGGTACATACCTGTAATCTCAATATTTGGGGGACTGAGACAGGAGGATCATGTATTCATAGTGAGACCCTGTCCCAAAAAACCAGAAGTAATGAAATAAAAAGTGAGTTACCAGCTGGGCGTGGTGGCGCATGCCTGTAATCCCAGCATTCAGGAGGCTGAGGCAGGGAGGATCGCTGTGAGTTTGAGACCAGCCTGGACTACACAGTGAGTTCCAGGTCAGTCTCAACTACATAGTGAGA
>NW_022900922.1:11385394-11425463 GCF_012274545.1 Fukomys damarensis | reverse complement strand
AAAAAAAAAGTTTACCCATCTCCCTGTAGTCTGGCTTTAATATATTTTGTGTTGTCACTTTTGACTGCTCCTGTGTTGTCCTTTTGAAGTCCCCTAAGTGTCACTAAAAGTTCATCCCTTGGGTCAGTGTCTCAGCTCCCATCTGCTCACAGAGGCTGGGAGGAGAGGTGATGTGTTGTTGATTGGCCCCTGGGAGGGCTGTTTTAAAGGCCTCCAGGAGCTGGGTGAGCTTCTTTTACTTGGCTGTCATTACAGAAACGTCTGCCAAGGAAGGTCTGCTGCTCTGGTGCCAGAGGAAAACGGCTCCTTACAGAAATGTGAATATTCAAAACTTCCACACTAGGTAAGTGCTGGACCCCTGAGGCCCTTCCCATCTCCCTGGAACCCCTGTGGCCAAGAGAACCAGGATTATTCACACCCAGTTTCCCCCTCCTATCTGAGTAGCAGTTTGTGTTTGCAGGAGAGCAGAGGTTTAGACTTAGGATACTTAGAAGCTCCTGAGGGAAACAGATCCTTTAAGGTGTGGGATGCTGAGAGGGCAGCACTGGGTCAAAGTGCAGGGCGTCTCCCTTTGGCTCCCCCTGGTGGTGGGAGAAGGCAGCAGGAAAGGTGCTTGCTTGTCAGGGACCCTTGCAGACTTCAGGCAGACTTCATGCAGACTTCATGCGTCTGCTGCGTCTTGGTCCCTCATGCTTATCCATCAGCTTTGTTCTGGCCAAATTCAAGAGAAATAGGAAAATAACATTTGAAATATTATAGGTAACGGGATGGGTAAAAACCAGATAGCATATGAGACCATGATTTTGTCACTTGCTTTGGTCATGTAAATTTTTGTCATTCTCCTGTGTAAGTGGAAGAGTTGAGTGAACATAAATAGGTTGATGGCTGATGAGAGAACGGAAGGACCGCTGGGCATGGTGGTACACACCTATAATTCCAGCACTCGGGAGACTGAGGCAGGAGGATCACTGCAAGAACTCACTGCAAGTTCGAGGCCAGCCTGAAACAAAACAAAACAAAACAAAAGAAATGACAACAGAAACCCCCAGAAGGACCACAATGACAGATTGGTGAGATTAGAACATCTACTAGGTGTCAACGGTGAGCTAGGACTCATGAACACAGAGGAGAAAAGTCTTCCCTGTCCCTGTAAGCTGCCAGTGGGCAGATGAGAGGAGCTAGGAAGGGCTGTGACCTTCTGCCAGAGTCAGTAGCGGTCCCCAAACTGCTTCCAGTCACCTTCTTGGGCTTTTACTAGCTCCACATAAGCAGAAGCCTCAACAGTGAGGTCCTAGAACGCCTACCAGGGCCTCCTTGCTCCAACCCTCTGTGGGTGAGGACTCCTGTGCCAGTCTCCTAACCCTGCTGTCACTAGCCCCCGTGACTCCACAGTGGCTGAGGAGACAGGCTAGACATCAGGATCCACCCTGCTTACTGTGTGTTCCCCTTGCCTATGTGCCTTTGCCCTTTTTTTTTTTTTAAGTACTGAGCGTGGAACCGAGGGACTACACACTGAGCTATATCCCCGGCTATTTTTTCAGATAGGATCTCACTAAATCCCTAAGGTGTTCAGCTGTAGGGCTCAAATTTATGATTCTTTGCCTCAGCCTCCCAGAGTGTTAGAATTACAGACACATGCCACCATGCCTGGTATCTTTGCTTATTTTTTTTGAATGAAGACAAAAGAAAATTTATGAAGAAAGACAGGTGTCCCTGAGCAAGTGGTGGCTTTTGAACTCCTAAGAACTCTTGGAGCACCTCCCAGACCTGGGCCCTGCAGGGGTCCTTGAGACACTACTGGGGAGCCCCAGGGTTGAGAACCAGAGCAGAGAATGTGGAGAAGGCAGTGGAAAAACCCCAGGGACTGAGAAGGGCAGGGACAACAGTAGAGGCACCTCCTTCCTGTTGTTGTTTGCGCTAGCGCAAATCCCACTGGGGCAGGACACAGGGCAGGGCCAGTGAAGAGACAAATGGGCTGGAAGCGTGCAGAAGGAAAGGTGAAGCTGCGCCTCTGAAGGGCCACCAGCTTGCTGGACAGGGAAGGGGGACAGTTCCCCCTTCGATGTGCGAAGCCAGACAGAAGGAAGATCTGCGTCCCACCAAGCAGACTGTGCCTGCTGCATTCTCTCTGTTAACCCACGTTCCTCTTCTCCTCCACGCTGCGAAGCTGGAAAGATGGCCTTGGACTCTGTGCCCTCATCCACAGACACCGGCCCGACCTCATTGACTACTCCAAGCTTAACAAGGTCATTGTGGGTGGCCTGGCATGCAGTGTCCCCACCTTGCGCTCAGCATGCTGTCCTGAGAATGAGCACATCAGCACTAACTGCACAGGCGCTAGCTGCCCACAGCAAGACCCTTGGGAGAAGCACGTTCTGCCAGTGAGCTTCTCCCACAATGGCAGGAGAGAGCGGGACAACACTCACCAGCTGGGGACACTGCCCTGTCAGGGAGACCAGTCGCCTGTCACCTGCCAGGGCAAACACTGACCTGTCAGGGTATGCGTTCATCTACGTGGGAGGGGACCAAAAGCTAAGCCTTCCTGCTGAGCCCTGTCAGTGTAAGCTTGATTGGGCTTGGTTTCCTAGGAAGGCTTTAGATGCCTTTCTTAAAAATTTGGGAAGAAGAAAGTTTCACATATTCCAAAATTCCCTTTACCTTTCTTGAGAGTTTACTTGCAGCTATATTAACTCAGAATTAATAACTTGATTCTCACACATGAACTAATCCTATCTCACTATAGATAAGGTTTTTTTTCAGAAAATTGAAATTAAAAATCTTCAATTCTCCATTAAAGCCTAATGTTTAGTGAGCCTAGGTTTCAGATTAGCAATTTGATTTTTTGTTTGGTGGTGGTACTGGGGACTGAAATCAAAGTCTTTTTACTGAGCTACATTCCCAGTCTTTTATTTTTTCATTTTTAAAATTTTGATTTTTTTTTTTTAGTTGGGGTCTCACTTTGTAGTGCAAGCTGGTCTTGAATTACATAGTCCAAGTTGGCCTTGAACTCCTGGTGATCCTCCATACTCTGCTAGTGCTGGAATACAGGGGTGTGCCACCATACCTGGCTTCATTTTTTAAAATTTTGAGACAGTTTTGCTGAACTGTTAAATTGCAACAACTGGGATTGAGGTTGCAGTCTTCCTGCCTAAACTTCCCAGATGCTGGGATTACAGGTTTGTGTCACTGTGCCCAGCTTCTTACTCATTCCCTAACAGTGGTTTTAAAATGTAATGTGTGATGCAAAAAGGGATGAGGGCCTGATGGGAATGGGAGAGCTGGGCTGCCTTAGAAATAACAGCGTGGGCAAATTCAGGGCTGAGAGCTCAGCCCCTTCTGCTGGACAGCCCCACAGTGGTTGTCCGACACATTTCCTCCGAGGTGCTGGTGTGCTTAGCTGGCGTTCACATGTGTTGTGTGTTTCTGTGTGGAATCTGGCTGTGCTGCATGCTGCCCTCTGTGTGTGGTATGGACAGTCACAGGACAGCTGTAGTGTCCTGGCTTATCTTGTCTCCTGAGCTGTCACTTGCCCACCCCACCAGTACTCACAGAGAGTGTGTGAAGAATTGATTTGCTCCCACAGATGAAGACTACAATACTGCAGTCAGCAGTGTTGCTTTTCCCTAGCTCTTTCATGCATATTTTTTATGCCCCAAGTTACCTTGAAATATTTTTTTAAACATGTAGTCAATGTACGTTTTCCCCAGAAAATCTCTATTGAATTTGCAGAATGAAAAAGTTGGACTGGATAGCCTTAGCTTCGCTAGCAGTTTATAATGTCAGTTTTTATCACAAAAGATTAAGACTTGTGGAAATTGACCATTTAAAATGGTAAAAATAATAATACGATAGCAATGAATATTTCCCATGGTACTAGATTAGACACTGTTATAAATATATGTGTGTATTCATACTCAGATATGTGCATGTATGTAAAATCACATGCCTACATTTATTTGAGCTTTACTCCAAAATCGATACTGTTACTACAGTTTTACATGCCAGGAAAAAGCTTGGTAATCTGCCCATGGTCTCATAACTGAGCTAGGAAATAATTGCCACATTTTCTCTCTTTTCACTTACATTCTAAAGGAGTTAGCTTTCACAGAGTCTCAGAGGCATTACTCTGTATTCTTGATGCCAAAATCCGTCTTTCATATTTGTGGGGGAGGGTTAGTCAACTGTTTGGCTTCAAGGATATATCTGTAATATATGAAGTAAGATTTGCTTAATGAGATGGCTGCTTTCAGTCAAATGGTTATATGCTTTATTAAAACACTAGTTGATTTTTTGGGGGGGGCCTGAAAATAATTGTATACTCTGTAAGGCCAGGAAGCTACTGAATGTGTTTTTGAAGCCTGTGCTTTTCAGATATTCCCCTTTACTAAAATGATTGTGCTTAATGCAGGGCATTGCAGTTTCTAAAATGTTTATATGGCTTTGCTGTTAAAATTGATTATAGACATCCCTGGACTCTGATACTAATTTTCATTTTCATTTTGCTCTCATACCTCACCCTATTTCGGATTAATTTTACTTCATCTATTTAATAATTCAAAATAAGATATGTCAAGTCTTTCAGCTTTTCAGTATTTCAGTTAAGTACTGCTGTTAAGCTTATGTGTATTTAACTAGTTTTACAATGGTAGATAAATGTGTTCTTCAAATTTTTCTTCACAAATTTACATAGTTGTAAGGTTTTGTAATTTCTCTTAGGCGTTCATCTCACAGAACATGATTTTTGTAACTTCTCTAGTGAGCTAACCATCTGATCTATTGTATCTCTGTTCTCCCGCTTTGTAAGTTTTTAAAGCCAATATGTTGGAGTAAACATTCTCCAGGATCACCTTCCAGATCTGGAAAATGCATCCTTCATGATTTCTTCTTGAATGATTGAAACTATGTTACCCATAGGCTGGAAAACAAGTTCTGGTGTGTTCAGGAATTTCCTCCTTATCAGTGAGAGACTCCCTAACAGCTTTCTTGTGCTTGCAAAGCATTTCTTTTAAATCTTTTGCTCACCTTTTATGAAGTGAAGTGTGCATGGGTTGGATAGTTTCTGTGATGTTTGATATTTATCTAAACATTGAAGTGATTGGGAGAAGGTAAGGAAAATCACACGCCATGGTTGGACATTCTACCTTAAGAGGGGGGTATAAAAGCATTATTTATTGGTCCTAATTAATTTTTTTTAAGAAACTGGTTGTTGTTTTTTTAATACAGGATGACCCCATAGGAAACATTAACCTGGCCATGGAAATTGCGGAGAAGCACCTGGATATTCCTAAAATGTTGGATGCTGAAGGTGAGATGAAAATTGTACTTACTATGTTACAGAAAATCTTTAGACTACAAACGTTAGACCTACACCTGGGGATTTTGTAAAACCATACCTAAGTTACACCTGAAGTACTTAGCTTCTTTCTTTTTACCTACCTTCCTACCTCCCTCCCTAATCTACCTAAAATATACCCTCAAAAGCAAGCCAGAAAAATCATAGTATTCAGCAAAAATTTCAGCTTTAGCTAAGAAGCAGAAAGCTTTGGTTTATAATTTTTTGAATAAGATTTTCTGTGTTTATTTTTTTCAATACCATAATGTATTTTCCTCAACCACAAAGGGACAATTTTAGCAAATAAATCTTTGTGGCATACTGAAGGGGAAAAAAGTCCTTTCTCTCAGCTAGAAGTTACAAATTAAATATACAACATGGAACATTCAGCCATGAGAGTACCATGCAGACTTTCATATTTCATTTTAATTGTCAGATTTAATTTTGTTAAGGCCAGGGATTTAGCTCAGTGGTGCCGCTGCCTGCCTCAAAAGCACAAGGGTCCCGAGTTTGATCCCTGGTACCAAAAAAAATTTTTTTTAAATTTTGTTAGATCTGAAATAACTTCTGTGTTTTTTTTTTTTTTCACTTTTGCAGTACTCATTCTAGAGGCTTGTTTCAAATACTTTTTGTCCCATTTTTACGTGGTGAGCTGTTCCCATGGCATGCCGTTTAAAGCACATGTGTGCAGACCATTCATTTCATTTCTGTGATTCACTTCGCTTTCAGTAGACAGTTGCTGAGCACTTTCTATGAGCAGCATCCTCTTTAGGTACTGGAGGAGGTACTGAGATGGAGAGACCCTGCCCTTGAGGGACTCGTATTCATATATTATTTTGTTTGTTGTTAATATTTTTTCCTAATGGTCCATTGTTTTTGCTAATTAGCGCTGTTAGGGAAAAGTAAAGAACTTGATTATAGTCTGTGTTAATCTTTTTCTTTTTTGTGTGTGTGGTACTGGGGGTTGAACTCAGGACCTTGCACTTGCAAGGCAGGCACAGTGCCACTGAGCTACATCCCCTGCCCTTGTGGTTAATCTTCTGTTTCTCCTTATTGTGATGATTCTATAAATGACTACAAACTGTGTGGCTTAAGACAGCAAAGATTCCTTTTCTCTCCCAGCTCTGGAGGCTATAAGTCTGCAATGAAGCATTGGCAAGGCCTAAAGGGGAGGGTTCTTCCTTCCTCTCCATCTTCTAGAGGCCTCTCATTCCTTGGCTTGTGGCAGTATGAACCCAGTTACTGCCTCGGTCTTCACAAGGCTTTCTGTGGTCTGTCTTGGTGCGTCTGCTCCTCTTACCCTTATAAGGATAGCTTTTGGATCAAGGGCCCTTCCTACTCCAGCAGGGCCTCATTGTCACTCCATTACATCTGCAAAGACCCTTCTTTCAGATCAGATCATGTTCACAGGTATTGAGATTAGGACTTCAGTATCCCTTCTAGAGGGACGCAGTTCAACCCATAATAGGGATCTTTCAACTAGGACTCTAATATTATTGCCCATTTATTAAGCGTGCGACCATATTAGACACCTGCTCGAGTGTTCATATTTGAAGGCAATTTGAAATTCTTCTTAGAGTTTCTCCAAAGCCCTTGAGAGAAGGGAATCAATACATTGAGTCAGTTAGAACATAGAAAATCTCCTGTTCCTCTTTGCTCATCTGTCTTCTCCAAACTAAGCTCATAGTTCTATCGCCTCTTCTTTGACCTTTCCATATGATAGATAACTTCTCAGAGTTCTTGAATTGATAGCCAGGATGAATTGTAAATTCATCTTCTGATTTAGTAACGTCTCTCTAGTATCCTAAATTGACGACAACTTTCACTCAAACACTTATTTATGGTTATTAGCATGATTCCCATCATCATTCCTTCGGCCTTACTTATATCCTTCTCAGTTCTTTTGTTTTCCCTTAATATGGGTGTGTTTCCCTCTGTTCATCTTTCTTGGCAATGCGATATGTTAGTACTGTGATTATTTTCTCCTGGCTTTCCTTTCATTGCTTTTCACTGTCTTTTCTTTCTCATGGTCCAGATGAGCGCTCACACACTGTGTTGTTAGTTTTGTGGATTTATAAACTTCTGATTATAAATCATGACTCCCTTGGGGGAGGAGCACACTGTATTGCCACTATACAGATCCAGCCCGCCTGTCGCCCTTTGTGCTGTCTGTACTGGAAACACCTCATCGCTACAGTGCTATAGGAATGCTTTCTTACCACTGTGTGCTATCATTGTAACATCAGGGCCTGGTCTCTCCTGCTCTTCTCATTAGTGCTTCTTGCTGAATTCTCACCCCTCATGCCTGCTGCCTCAACTTCACATTTTGTCATTCGTGTTGGTCCTTGAACTCAAGTGGGTCTTTTCAAGTGGCTCATTGGCCCACCTACCTATGAACTGTACTTACCATGAAAATGGGTGACATTTTTCTCATCTTAACTATCTACCAGACTTTGAAAATGTTGTGGAAATTATTTCCTTATTTCCTACCATGAACGTGTTTTGAGATGAGTTCCAGGTTTGGCTCTGTGGGTCCACAGGCTTCATGCAGACTTGCAAAATGGATCTTGGTGACGATGCACCTTCAGGTGAGTAGTAGTAGGACATCCTCAGAAATGTGCTAGAATTCTAGATGCCTCTTTCTGCCCAGAGATGTGCCTTTCCTGCTATCTCAGGCTCTTCTGGGCTGGCCAGGACCTTCTCTCTGGCAGTTCCTTTATTTCCCTTGGCAGTTTTCAGACCTGCACAGAGAGTAGTGACTTTGCAGGTGTGACTTTTTTGCTTTGAGCCAAGATTTTAAAAAGCGTGGGGGCCAGGAGAAGATTCCTGCCTCCACCTTCTCTGAAGAGATACTCAGCAGAAGCCTGCTTGTGCTAGCACATCCAAGCGGTTCTGTCTCTTTTCCCCACACAGACTTAGCACTCACAGGTAGACCTGATGAAAGAGCCGTAATGACCTGTGCCCTGTTAACTATTGTGCTTTTGCTGGTACAGAAGGCGAGGATGTAAAACACAGGTCATCTTCATCCTTCACCTCTTGTGTCAGTTTTTTTCTATTGTTTTCTTTCTTTCTCCTCTGAGTAAGAAGACTGGTTCTGAGCAGGCAGTCCATTGTGTTCTTTAGTCTAGTTTTCCTTGAAACTGACTTTCTGTCCATGCAGTACCATGCCATCCATGTTTGTTTCCTGGAAGGTCGCATGGGATCACCCAGTCCCACCTTCTTGCTGTTAACAGCCTCTGCAAATCCAGTGGCGAGGGTTTCACTATAGGGAAAAATTACAGGGTATCATTTAACTTCATTCCGCCCATTGACTGACCTGAACTAAAACACAGTTTACCAAGATATGGAGTTGCCAAAGTGGAGGAAGCAAGGACATATGTGTCACATGGTTCTATTTCTCTTTTCCAATTGAATAAATCAGCACATATAAGTGGCAGCAGGAGTCATAATGAACTCAAGGGGTGCACACCTTTCTCTTTACCTTCTTGTTCTGTTGGCAGTTCCTGTAAGCAACAGGGTAAGTATGAGTAGGAGGTATTAAGAGACATGCCATCTCCAGCGAATGTCACCTCATTCCTAGGGTGGTCTGCAGAGCAGAGAGCCCCAACAGCTGGGGAGGGTGAAGATGAGGAGTAGCAGGATAGCCCTGCTGATACATCCAACATCTTTCAAAGCGACATGCATGCCTTAGAGCAAAGGTCAAAAGAAGAATCTTGAGGAAGGGTTGATGAGCTCAGATATGCAGCACATAGGTCTCTAGGTTAATGTGTTAGTTAAGTGCACTTTCAGAAGCCCATAGTGGATGGAGCACAAGCCGTCATTAGAAAATCATGCAAATCCAAATGCTCACATTTTCTAGCATTTCAGTGCTGTGCAGTCTTCCTGGGGGTCCGGTTTGTGGGCCTGAGAAACACAGAAAAGTACTAAGGGCAAATCAGTTTGTTCTTTCCTTTGTTCACCCTGGTTTTTCCTCTTCACCTGTGTGTGTCTTTGTGTCCTGTGTTATTTTCTTCCCCCTCAGACATTGTGAACACTCCCAAACCTGATGAAAGAGCCATCATGACTTACGTTTCCTGCTTCTACCATGCTTTCGCGGGAGCGGAGCAGGTATTCAACCCTTGTGCATGTGGCCAGCTGTGTTGCTCTTTTGTTGCGTTTGTGCATGCACACGTGTGTGTACCTGGCATATGTTTGTGTGCTTCACATCTTACCTTAATGACCTAATACTTCAAGTTCCAAACCACAAATTCTTGATTAATAGCTTTGACATGTCCTAAAGTGCTTTTACCTGTCTTTTCCTTTTAAAATATTTCATTGGTAAATTGTAGAAAACATTTGAGCTTTTGAAGAGAAAAAGTGTCATGAAATCAAGCCATATGCATCAGGCATTGAAGGGGAAATTTGACAAGGATAAATGAAGACCTTTCCCATGTCCCCTATTCTCATCTGCCTGGAAATTACCATCTCTCTTCAGTGATGTAGTCTTATATCTTTCCAAACTAATCTTATTTTTAGTGAAATAGAAAGATGGCACTATTACACCCTCAAAAAAAACAAATTCCCTAAGACAAAAAGCCTATGGGATACTATAGGAGAATGTTCTTCAGTTTCTGTAGTTCCCTGCTGTTGTTACCTTCCCCTTTCTGTTATGTGAAAACCAGATAGACTGAGTGGACAGAGTGTAGTATTTCTTTAGTCTCTTTAAAAACCTCATGGAAAATGATAACTGGAAATTGGACAGTGCTAATTAGGGCTTTAGAGTCCAGGCTTTGGTTAGGCCAGGCTGGAAGACTGATCAGGCACATTCTTCCTCTTCCTCCTCCTCCTCCTCTTCTTTTGTAGGGGGTGGATACTGGGAGTATAACCCAGGGGCTTGCACATGCCGGATAAGTGCTATACTACTAAGCCATGTTCCCAGCCCAGCATTCTTCTTGTTGTCCCATATGGCATTATTTGAGGCATATAGCCCAGGTTCCCTTCAAGAAGATAGAGAATTATCACCTCCTTGACTGATCATGTAGGTTAAAAAGTAGATTAAGTACAATCTTAAAGCAAGTCAGCTCCCTGGGAAGATCACATCTAGAAAATTCTGCATATTTGTTTTAGGAGGTAAGGTCTTCACTGGATTCAAGTGCAATGATGTGTTTGTATAATCAAGATTAAGTATTTTTGCTTTGATTTCTGAAGATCGATACCATTCATGGAGCTTCGACTCCATTTTCGTGAGATCAGTGTCAGGAGTATTCAGCTGGACAGACATTCAGGGACCTGAGATCTTGGTTCCCTTCACCCATCTGTTTCTGTTACTAACATGCTCAATGTTTTACAGAGCTGGTGTTTCAGACTAATGTTATCTCCCCGTTATTCTCCATAGTCTGTTCAGCCTGCTGTGTAAGTCTGTGTGAAAACTAAAAATGGTGTGAAATGATTCATAGTGTCAAAAAGCCGTGCCCTTGGCTTTCTCCCACCCTAACCCGGAATCTGTGCTGTTTCTAGCCCGGCCCCGTGTGTCCAGCTTTGTGTATGTGCTTCCCTGTAGCCGGAGCCATCCATTTACCTATTGTGTTTTGCAGGCTGAGACAGCGGCTAACAGGATATGTAAGGTTCTTGCTGTGAATCAAGAGAATGAGAGGCTGATGGAAGAATATGAGAGGCTAGCAAGTGAGGTAAAGCTCTGTCCACACTCACCCAGGGGTGAGATGCAGAGGGGAGAATGGATCATCCATGGGCTCTGTATTTTTCATCTCAGATAGAATGAAAGTAGAATATGCTCCGCCCTCAGCTTCACCCTTGAGGTCTGACCTAGATGACATCGCTTGAGTTTACTTATTTTTTTCCCTGACTCTTGGGTGACCAGCAGCACACAAGATGTTCTCTGTTCAGGAGCCTTGCTCTGCACAGTGACCCCGCACCAGAGGGACTTGCACAGCCTGTGGTGGGGAGGTGGCTCAGCTGGCGCGTGCATACCTCCCTTGAGGGAACTCAGATGACAGAACCCTCCCTCGGAGACTTTCCAGCCCGAGTTTCGATGGTGCCTTTCCACAGCTCTTCAGCTAGGTTCTTGATTAGAGCAGCACTTTTCAAAACTCTTGTTCTTTTTGTCCTTATTGTAGCATAGATGACACCAATGCACTCTCCTTACTACCTCTGTGTTGTTTTCCTTAGTAGAAGCACGGGTGGCAGGAGATCCATAGCTATATCCTCTGACTTTGAACTCGGGCCCAGGGACCCATATTCAAGACCAGCTCATTTTTGCTTGGATTTAGTTTACCTGCTTTTTGATCTGTGACTGGGAAAATATCAAGACATTTAGAATAAATCTTCCCAAACTGCTTAATAGCAATCCAATCAAACGATACTGAGTTTATATTTTTGTATGGCTGCTATGGTAAATTTTAGGGATCCCCCCTCCCCGCTTTTGTTTTTCTCATTGTGGCTATGGGAAAACTTAGTTTGACAACATTGTTTAAGGCCAACGATAAACTTTCAGGGTTAAAGTATGACCAGGATAGAAGGATGGATAATCCTCTGGAATGAAATCCTTCCTTTTCTTACTTGGTCCATTTATCCTCCTAAAACCCTTAGACAGTAGAGCTGTCACTATTTTAACTATTCTTTATTCTAGTATACCTTCATTTTCCATGTGATCAGTACATATACGTATACAGGCAGGTCATTTCCTAGACTGGGCAGTCATTCAAGAGGAAGGTGTATTTTTGTTCTTGAAAATTCACTTCCATTTTCACTTACCTCATGGGGATTTACTTAACAGCTAGACATTAAAATACACTTTGACAAAGAGTGAGCCCCAGGCTTACAGTACATTTGTCTAGTAAATAAATTCATTAGATTTGAACTTAATTTTATTAAGTGTATTTTAAGTTAAACTCAGTTCTTTGCTGAATTTATTACTCTATATTTCTGCCATATCAGTTGTTTTGGTTTTATTCTTTTATTTGAAGGCTTCATCCAGCATTTGTCTGCTAGTGTCTGGTCCCTGAGTTTTTTGTAATGTCACATTTTTGTAAAACATGACTCTACGTGCTGACTTTTAAGTTTTTGACCTGTGTGTGTAGTATTGTTGGGATGATCACTAGTGGCCCTGTGTGGGCACTGAAAATTTCATTCATGCAGCTGTGCATAGAGCTTTCCCTCCTTAAGGTCAGGGGCATTGTAACCCACACTTCAGTAATTTTGGGGATGTTAAGTGAACCCATTCCAAATTACCGGGTTCTTCTGTTTTTTACTGAGAGCAATTTGCTGGTATATTTAGCGGCCTTTTTATGTTTGGGAGCAGCTTTTGGAATGGATTCGGCGCACGATCCCCTGGCTAGAGAATCGGACTCCTGAGAAGACCATGCAGGCCATGCAGAAAAAGCTGGAGGACTTCCGGGATTACCGTCGGAAACATAAGCCCCCCAAGGTGCAGGAGAAATGCCAGTTGGAGATCAACTTCAACACCTTGCAGACCAAACTGCGGATCAGCAACCGGCCGGCTTTCATGCCCTCAGAGGGCAAGATGGTGTCGGTGAGTGGCTTCAGGTGGCCCTTGGGCCCTGGGGAAGCCTTGCACTTTCCTAGTGGTGTTTGACCTGTGTTCCCTGATGGGTCGCTAAGTAGGCCAGGACTTCCTGAATCTTGGCCATTACATGAATATAAGACTGTGCCACCACTTCATTCTTCATGTTTTTCTCCTTATTGTCCAGTGATCTTTGGCTCAGCCATTTGGTGGTGGCCATGAGAGCAGAATTTCAGCAAAAGCTTCAAGGCCTCTTCCTTATTCCCTCCCATGGCCTTGTCCCTCTTCCCCTATAGAACTATCTAGATCATGAGCCTTTGCCTCCTGCTGTTATGCTCCTGACCTTTGCACCCTCTCAGTGTCTGAGCCCTGCATCTATCTTGTATTTTCCATATCATTTCCCTCTTGATAGAATCAGCCCCTTGATCAGTGCCCCATCCTTTGTTAGAACCCCATCATTCTGTACCCCCAAGACTACTGTCCCATCTCTCAGTTCTATAGAAAGAGTTGCAGAAAGACTTCTCTTGTGGTTTCTCTTTCTTCCCCACTCACTTCTTCAACTCAACATGCAATGCCGGTTTCTGTCCCCTCCTGACGTTTTCTCTTTAACATCAGCAGCATGCACAGTGACAGTCCAGTGGACACTTGGTTTTTATACTCCTGGGCTTCTTAGTAGCTGCCACCCAGTTGCCTATTGCCTCTTCCTTTCAGTCCCTCCCACCCGTATCCCCCTTCACCAGCGAGGCTTTCTCCAGGTCCACACACAGCTGACGCCCCTGGTAGTGCTGGGCCCCCTCTCTGTCTTTATACTCTTCAGGTCACCTCATGCAGGCCTGCTACAATTGCCACCCAAGCGCTCAGGCCTCTCAGATTTCACCTCCCTGCTCTGTCTCCTCAGCCAAGCCCATATGTCCACCTGGATGTCTCAGAAAACATTTTAAACTTGGGTGCCAGGAGCTTTGCCTTCACATTAAGCTACATTGCTAGCCCTTTATTTTTTATTTAGAGACAGGGTCTTGATAAGTTACCCAGGCTGAGCGGCAAATTTCAGTCTTCTTGCGTCAGCCTCCCAGAGGGCTTGAACTGTAGGCATGAGCCACCGTGCATGTCCGTCTCAAAAACACTAAGCCTGAATGTCTCAAAAGCATTGAAAACGAACACGTCAGGAATTGTCCTTCTACAGTCTTCTACCATTTAAATTGCACCGCTGTTCCCTCAGTTGCTGAAGCCTCAAACCCAGGTTCCATGCTCTGTCCTTCCCGTTCTGTCACTCTGATATCCGGTGTGCCAGGCAGTCTGAGGCTTTTCTTCCTCATTAGACCTTAACTCTGCCCTTCTTTTCTCCTCCACTGCTTGTACCCTGTTCTGAGCCTCAGTTCTCTCTCCTTGGACTCTGCAGGTACCCCCTGAGAGGCACACCTTTTATTTTTGCCCCCCCGTAATTCATTCCTCACACAACAGCCCCTGTCATTGTTTAAAAGTATAAAGAAAAAAAGTTTAGTCAGGGCTTGCTGCGCACCTTCTGAAAACCCTTCCATGCCTTCCTGAAGTGATCAGAATGAAATCCAGGATCATAATCCTGCCAGCAGCATCCAACATGATCTGACCCCTCTCTCCCTCACTGGTGACATCTCTTGCTCTACCTTTGGTCACCCATAGCAGCCACACTGGTCCAAGATGACTCTTCTCCCATGCTGAGTGTGTCCCCTCCTCTAGCCCCTGAGTCTGTTCCCCACTTTTTCCCATAATTGGCTTTTCCTATCTTCTCTAAGCTGCTGCCTACAGGAACCAGCCTGGGGGCTCTCAATATACATAGACCCCATTTTTTTTATTCTTCCAGACATTTATCATTACTCAAAATGGCCTTATTGGTTAATTACTTTTTATCTTTTTCTCTCAACACTTAAGAAAACCACATGGGGGAAGAGAACCAGACAGGGAACCTATTGTTTAATCTAATCTCAGTAGTGCCTGGGACACAGTAGGTGCCCAGGAAGTAGCTGATGACACTTGGATGACAGAATGATTCATCACATTTACAAAGAGCATTTTGACTAGAGTCACTTGGAGGCTTCATCAAGTAGAGCCAGAAAATTTGAACCCTGTATATCTTTGTCCACATTTGGAGAAGTGTTAGCTTGGATAATGAGTACAGCATATTTCTTTTAAAAGGTCCTAGTGATGATAATTAAGACATTTGGAAGCCAAAATAGTCAAGTGGTAATTTGGGTGGAGGAAAGGATGGAAATGACACAGAAGGAGCGCACTGTCAAACACATGTTGAGGGATTCATAGAAGAAGTCCAAGGGGCCCATGTGTCTTAGTTACTTTTCTTGTTGCTGAAACAAAATATGCCACACCCAAAGTTAAAGGAGGAAAGGTTTGTGGAGGTTTCAGTTCATAGTTTTCTGGCTCCAAGGCAGGGTGGCAAGGCGGCAAGGCAGAGGGATATCGCAGAGGAGAAACAGTTCATAGTGGGCAAAAGGCAGCAAAGCAAGTAGCAAGGAAGCAGCAGCAGCCTGCCTCTCTCCTTTGTCTCTTTGAGCTGCCTGCCCTTTGGTGGTGCCACTCACACTGAATGGACCTTCCCATTATTCACACCCAGAGCTATGCCAGACTGATTTTGTAATCGCACAGCCTTAATCCCATTATCACACACCAAATCTCAGAATCACACACCCTACATCCAGCGACCTCTGAAAAGCCTCACCTACATGACCACATGAGGCTTCGAGGGAGGACACATCTAGACATAAGCGATAATACCGTGTGTCACAAGTATGCCTTCTCTTGTCTTCCAACCTCCCAGGATATTGCTGGGGCCTGGCAGCGACTGGAGCAGGCTGAGAAGGGTTATGAGGAATGGCTGCTCAACGAGATCCGTAGACTGGAGCGCGTGGAGCACCTGGCTGAGAAGTTCCGGCAGAAGGCCTCAACGCATGAGACGTGGGCTTATGGTAAGGAGTAGGGCTCATGTTTAGTGTTTCAAGACTTGGGGTTGCAATATGCACAGCCACGACACATCATTATAAACTCTGTCCCCAGTGTGTGTGACACCATGGGTAGGCATCTTTCGCTGCTCTGTTGTCTCAGTGATACAGTTCTTTGGGAGGTGAACAATAAAATGTATTTACCCCCTACCCCCGGTACAGAGGATCAAACTCAGGACCTTGCACTTCTGAGGTAGGTGCAGTGCTACCGAGCTAAATCCAAAGCCTTTCTTTCTTCTTTCTTTTTTTTTTTCAGTTCTGGGAATTGAACCCAGGGCCTTTTACACCAAATCATATTCCCAGCCCTTTTTATTTTTGAGGCAAAGTCTCACTAATTTGCTGTGTTGCCCAGGCTGGGCTCAAGCTTATGATCCTCGGCCTCCCCTAGTGCTGCAATTTTAAATGTGTAAGAAAACGTATTTTCTAAACAAGCAGGTAATGTGTTTCTTCCCAAAATGTAGAATTACCTGTGTGATTAAGGCCCTCCTTCTACCTTTTCTGTTTGGCTGCACAGTATCTGTTAGCTCTCTGAGTATGGGGTTCACAGCCCTGGCCCTGCTGCTCGCTTCTGCCAGTAGAGTATGTTCAGTGCTGCAGACATGGCGTCCTTCCTAGGAGATCTCATGGGAAAGAAAAATGGCGCCGGCTCCTTTTCTATAGTCTAATTTCTTTGTTTCAATTAGTTTTGTTTGTTTCTTTCAGGCCTTATAAATGTACCTGTGTCTGTAGCCATGATAATGTAGTTGCACTTTTGGCCATCTGCTGGACCAAATGATCCTTTTTTGCTGGTGAACAAAACATTCCCCCATCACATAATCTATTTTGAGAGCGCCTTGGAGATTTCCCCTCATTCTTTGTTTCACGTTTCTGTTTTGCTTGATTTTTTATTTTGCACGGCAAGGTGGTAATGAGCCTAGATGCTGGAGCTAGACAGGGTGGCCTCTGAGAGCCCTGGCGTGTTTAGCCTCTCTGTGTACCAGTGTCCTGTTCAGAGTGGAGCTAGCAGTAAAAAGTCCATTGCAAGGATATTTTGAAGATGCAACATTTTACTTTTTTCCATTTTTTATTAGTATGTGTTTGCAATACATCACAGTTATATTCTTTTTTGGTGGGTAGTACATGAATATAGTGTCTTGATCACTTTTAATATCTTTACTCTCTGTACCCTTGCAGTGAGTATTTTAATTGGTATCTGACAATCCTATGTTGCCATTGAGCATTTGAACACTTGCTTTCCATTTTCAGCTTTATAGAATTAAGTTCTTAAAGATCATTGGTCAGGGAATAAAGTTGTCCTACCACAGAAGTTGCTAGATTTAGGAAGTATTTATGAGTGGGGGGAGTGGTACACACCTGTAACCCCAACATTCTGGGAGCCCGAGGAAGGAAGGTCACAAGCCCAAGCCCAGCCTAGGCAACCTAGTGACTTAGCAAGGCCCCATCTTAAAATAAAATTTTAAAAAGTGGGAGGGGGTGGATGTAGTAAAAAGGCCCTGTGTTCCATCCCCACTGCTACAGGAATGAAGGGAGGGAGCGAAGGAGGAAGGAAGGAAAAGAGAAATATTGTTAGGGAAATAGGTAGGTTCAGAGGGGAAAATTCCTAATATTGATCAGAACCATCACAGGCTACATTTAACCACAGAAAGTATTGCTTTTAAACATGAAGATTTGGGGCAGGAGTGGAACCTGCAGACAGGCAGTCAGAGGAGGAGTGTTTATCCTAGGTAGCTCTCTGGAGCAGTGATTACTAACGGAACTGAGCTTCGTGCTAATGAAGAATACAGCTTAGCTCTGTGGAATGCCCTCAGTACCCACCCCCCATCGATGCACATATACAGTGAGTGTCCTTTGCCAGTGACATCCTGAATGCCATTCCAGTACTAGCCTGCTCCTTTGTTCCTGCCACTTTCGGCCCCGCCCCTTGCTGCTTTGACATCTCCGTCCTCTCTGAACACTTTGCTGGTACAAAGAAGCCTCCTGCCCTGTGACATCAGGGTGTTCATATTCCTTTGCTCCCAACTTTACAGGCAAGGAGCAGATCCTGCTGCAGAAGGATTATGAGTCGGCATCACTGACAGAGGTGCGGGCCCTGCTGCGGAAGCATGAGGCCTTCGAGAGTGACCTGGCTGCACACCAGGACCGAGTGGAGCAGATCGCTGCCATCGCGCAGGAGCTCAAGTGCGTATGGCTGCCCTGACCCTGGGGACTGAGCGGGGATTCCAGGAAGTGAGTGAAGGTGGCCGGCCTGCCCTTCCCTACTCAATTTGCACAGTCAGATGGAACAGCCAGGAATGGGCTGTTTCTTGCTTCTCTAACTCTAGGAACAGACTGGGCTCTGGTTTTGGGATTGTAGCAAAACCCCTTCTGTCTCCCAGCCCCTGTGCCTAAATCTCCTCCCACCCAGCACCGCGGAGTGTTGGCACAGGTAGTCCGCTCCCAGGGAAATGAGGAGCTTGGGTAGGTGAGGGAGGCCACCGCACCCTGACCAGGGCAGGAGATGAGACCAAAACAGAAGTGCCTTCTGTTCTACTTCAGTGCTTTTTGTTCTTTGGGGAGGGCTGGCATTGTGATCCATTGAGTGAATGTTTTCCATCCCTGTCCTGTGCCCTGGGAGCCTGGGTGGTGGCCGTCCTCAGGGAGAGGGGTCTCCATACTCAGGTGTCTCTGAGCTCTTACATTGCCGTTGACCCCGCTTTTGGTACCAGGGATCGAATGCCCCCTTTTGATAAATAGAAAATTTCACTCCCTGCTGTTCCTGATTCATTGTAATTGCTGATGTATTTGCAGAATTTTTGGAGCTTAAAGCATACTCATAACTTTAAAAAGTAAATAATTAAAATTTATTTCAATATATTAGATTTTAAAACTCTTAGCTTCCTTAACCTTGACTAGAACAAGTCCTTAATTGACAGGTGGGGCCTATTTTAAGACTACCCTGTTTTGCAGCCTGGCCTATAAATACTGTTAATTATGTGCAACCGCGGCATTCTATTTGTCCACTACATTTGTAGCCTTTATGTGTTCCTGTTTATCATGCTTCTTGCATGTTGGCTCTTGATTGCTCACTAAGTTACTCACCAATAAAACACGGGGATGGAAAGAACTTCAAGCTATTTAGCACTTTGTAATGGCTGCCACAAGTAATTTGGAGCAGTGTTAAATGTAGGCCATAAATTTTAAGCAATAATTTTATATAGTTATGACTATTCCTGGTGCCCTGGGTGCCTGTTTCTTCATTGAGTTGAGATGAACTACATGCTGAATTTCTCTGTGACCCTTTTACTGTTACTAACATTCTTTTCCTTTTTTCTTGTCCAAAAACGAGAAATCAGAGTTTTTCTTCATTTTTCAAAGAGCGTGATAATAGTTCTTGCAAACCCTAACTTTATACCAGTACTATGAATTAGTGAGAAGAGGGAGACCATAAAGATAATGTTAGAGAGTGAGCATTGGTATCTCTACTGTAGGTCACTAGAAGGATCTCTTAAGATTTTGTTTCTGTTTTCTTCTTTTTTATATTTTCCTTTTGAAGAGCTGTTGCCATTCTGTTTCATATTCAGGGTTTGCAAATTACTGGTATAATTTGCTTTTTGGGGGAGGTATAACAAATAGGCAAAAGAAAATCTTCATTAACCTCAGTCAGATGTTAAGTGTGTTTTGTAGACTGTTTCTTGCTTGCTCTTGAGACTAGGACAAGCTCTAACAAGGTGACAGGGAGCTTGGTCCCATTTGGAATGTTCTGGAAGAACACCAACAAGCACTCAGACAGCAACCATGTGCAATAAAATAAAATAAAAGTTAATATTACTCCAGGAAAAAACCAGTGAATGACCACTGCCCTAACTCAAAATGGGAAAAAACAGATAAACGTAAGCCTCAGGGAAAATGGTTGGCAGGGTAGGGGAGGACTTCCAGAAAGTTATCTCATCCTGGACCACATCTGAAGAAGTCTCTTCACTTTCATCTTAGCTAAAATGGTGATTATGTTTTGTACAGTATTCAAACCTGTTATCCCTGAGATAGGAGGTTGACCTTCTAGTCAAGCATTTCTTTAACAGTAATTTCCAGTTCACCCCGACAAGAGCTCAGATAGTGTGCATAGATGGATCTGGCAAGAAAAAACAAGCATTCAGCAAGAAGTAATTTTGTTCTTTCTGTCCCATTAGCAGCACACACATCAAACCAGAACCTTAAGTGGGAGGACTCTGTCCTTCCCCATTTTACAAGTCCCTATGTGCTAAAGTCTCAGTGTCCTGCTATGTGGGTTGCTCCATTTGGTGGTCAGGTTTCATGCCCTTCAAGAGGAGCCAAGGACACAAGGCGGTGTAAGCCTTGACTGGCCCTTGATCGTTCTGATGTTCCAGTTCCTAAGGCTGCAGCCTGGCTGCAGAGCTCTCAGATGGTTGGCTTCACTTACAGTTTCCATTTTGAAATCATACTCTTTCAGGGTGCCTCGCCAAGAAAAGCAGGTGAAAGAAAGCTAGCCCAGGCATAAGTTTTACTAATCTTTTGTCATTTACGCAAGGGATAATGTTTGCAATGGCAATGATTAACAAAACCCTAAGATACTTGCCAGATGCTTCTCTATTTTTTAAACTAATTTGAATCATTTTTCCTTGTATCACCTGGGAAAGTTAATCTATATTTTTCTTTTTAACTTTTCTTAGTGAACTGGACTATCATGATGCAGTGAATATTAATGATCGGTGCCAGAAGATTTGTGACCAGTGGGACAGACTGGGGACACTCACACAGAAGAGGAGAGAGGCTTTGGAGGTAATATCTTGAAGCCACCCTTTGAATTCTTACTTACGAAGCCACTTGGTCATGAGATCTTTAATACAGTGTCTTTAAGTCACTGAAGTTGTTTCTCTGTGACCCTGTGTGTACAAAACAGTGTCTAATAAACAGAAAAAAATGAGAATCAGAGGGACATGGGAGGTTGGTAGCTTTGTCCTATAACTTATCTATACAGCAGTGAAATGTACTTTGGATTTTTAAAAAAATCTAAGGATGATGAGGTTACTATATAAGCTCACTTTGGATCAAGTAGTAATTACAGTGAGTTCCAAAAGTTCTTTTATGCATGTTAAGTAACTGAATCAGGAAATTAGGAAGAACCAAACTTGAGATTGAAAGGGGAAATGGGCAAAATATGAAGGAGAGAAAAATTGATGTGAAACAGAATCAGGATGCATTGGTTTTATCCAAGTATAAGACTTGGGTAAATGACAGTTTGATAGCTGGGTTTAACTAAACCTAATTATCTTTTGTCATAAAGACTAATGTTAAGTGAAATTAATCAGACGCAAACTTAAATATTGCATTATTTCTTTTATAAGAGAAACCATGAAGAGTAAAGTAAAAATAGCTAATAGGAAACAGGAAAGTAGATCTTTTTTTGCAAAAGGGAAGAGAACCCAAGAGTTGGATGGAAGGGCGGGGAGAAGGGGAACCGAAGGGGATGAAAAAAAAGGATTAAGATGTATTATGTACAAGTACTAACTCCCCACAATGAACGTAATCATTATGTGCTACAAACATGCACTCATAAAAATTTTTTAAAAACTAATGTGGCATGAAGAGAAGCAGTTGGCCAATTTTCAAACATTTCTACTTGACTTCGATGAAGCCTATACAAGATGTGAAATCAAGCTTGCTAGTTGTCCACTGGCTATTACAAATCGGCCTAGGGAAAAGGGATGTTGAGAGAAAGGAAAGAACAGTTATAGCCAGGAACAGGGCAAACATTTTAGAGCAGGAGAAGGAAAGAAAAATGAATGTAACGGTGGCAGATTTTGGGCACAGATGCTTTCCCTGTCTGTCCCTCGCCGGCCATGCCTTGTGAAACAGTATGTATTGTGCTCTTGTTTGACACCTTTTGCTTTCATATACCCTGAGAGGCAAGAGGAGCCTGTGTCAAATAGTGATTTGCTGTAATTCCCGTTGGACACAAAGTGGGCTTATAGCATAATCTTATTACTCTTGGATTTGTGTTTAATTCATAGGTGTGTTTTACTGATGTAGGGATGTTATAACACAAGGCCACCGACCTCTCTGTCTCTGCCTCCCACTTTTTGTGTCCTGCATGAGGCTAGTTCCTTCCGTTCTCCTTGGGCAGGTGACTTTGGGAAAGGCACACACCTTGCCTGCGTGCTGTTGCCTACATAAGGTAGAAGATGCACTGGCCATCCTTTTTCCCTGCACAGTTAGGGAATCAGGTCCTCTAACTTACAAAATCCTACTTCAGCTGAAAGCAAGGCATTCCGGGCCTGTGTGGATTCTCAGCTCTCCAAAAAGTGTAGCACAAAGTATAGAGTGCATTAGGTGCTTTAAGAACAAGACTATCCCAGCATTCAGGAGGCTGAAGCAGGAGTATCACTAAGTTCAAGGCCAGTCTGAGCCACATCATGAGTTCAAGGTCAGCCTGAACTACACAGTGAGACCCTGTCTCCAAAAAAATTAAAAATTAAAAAATAAGTAAATAAAGGCTGCTGTAGATGTTATTAAATCTTTCCTGATTTAATAAAGCCCCTTAGAGGCCCCAGGGCTTCACCTATTTGAGCATCAGGTAATCTTTTGTAGACATGTTAAACATCATTTAACACTTTTTCTGGGGTACATATTTACATTTGTACATCAGAGGCTTTTTCATATTTAATCTATGATGAAATTTGCTTCCATTTAATCTTCAGAGGACTGAGAAGTTGCTAGAAACCATTGATCAACTGCACTTGGAGTTTGCAAAGAGAGCTGCTCCCTTCAATAACTGGATGGAAGGAGCTATGGAGGACCTGCAGGACATGTTTATTGTTCACAGCATCGAGGAGATCCAGGTAATTGGACCCTGACCTCTGTACTTCTACTGTGTAGAGACAGTCATCTATCTGTCTGTCTGTCTATCTAGCATTCATAAATATGTATATAACCCCTACCTCCTTGCCAAGGAGCAATCTACTAGGATTTGCCCCCAAGTGTTGAGAACTGCAGATAGCTCCTGACTTATACATGCTTTCTTTACTTTTAAGTTTTTAACTTTATGACAGCATAAAAGTGATACATATTCAGCAGAGCACATACTTTGAATTCTGAAGTTTGATCTTTTCCTGGACTAGTGATTGAGTTGATGTACAGTCCTATCTCTTAGTGTGGTACATGGTGGCAGCAGCTCCTGGTCAGCCCCACAATCATATGGGAAACAACTGGCCCTTTGTAGTATGCTGTGCTTCTAGGGAGTGATATCTGGTAGGCCAGGTGTGTTCCATGCACTTTCAACTGAGGATATTTTCAAACTCTGGTGGGCTTATTGGGACGTAACCACACTGTAAGTGAGGCAGCACATTACGTCCTGCACACCGTAGCTGTCATTTGAAGGACTCTTTTTGGTGTTTCCTGAATATACTCCCAAGGCATGGGCTGACAGCCTAAGCATGTTGTTGCTCTTATGAGACAGGGTCTCACTATGTAGTTCAAGCTGTCCTTGAACTCACTATGTAGCCCTGGCTGGCCTCAAACTCAGGGCAATCCTCCTGTGTTAGGGTGAAGCAACAGATTTGATAAATGGAGGAGGTTGTATAGAGCCTTCTGGTAAAGAGCTGTTTTCTGTGTCCTTTTCTTTTTGAGAAGTAGAGATGTTTTCCTGATGGTTTAGAGGTATAAATAAGGCAGCAAATGATAGGTACTTCTGTAGGTCTGCAAAAAAAATAAACTGATCTTTACACAGGGTAGCTGAATTCTACTCATTAGTAGAAAGATTGAACTAAACAATAGCCAAGGGCCAGAAATAATGGAAAGCCAATGTGATTTTTTAAGAAATAACTTATTTTTTGAAGAATGGATGAATGGCTATCAGTTAAATAGTCATTGTGATATCTTTCTTTCATATTCAAGGAACCTGACTTCTGTACACCAATGACCTTTTCTAAAACATCTAGAAATTTTTTTCTCCAGAGATGCCTGCAATTATAAAGATATTGTTAGCATGTGTGCAGAAGGGTCTAGCAGAGCCTGTAAAATGGGCACTAAAGTCAGATTGGTTTTCTCTACTCATTCCCTGGCAGAGTCTCATTACTGCCCATGAGCAGTTCAAGGCCACACTGCCTGAGGCGGACGGGGAACGGCAGTCAATTGCGGCTATCCAGAATGAGGTGGAGAAGGTGATTCAGAGCTACAACATCAGGATCAGCTCCAGCAACCCTTACAGCACTGTTACCATGGACGAGCTTCGCACCAAGTGGGACAAGGTGGGCATTTGAGGCTAGGTGGGGAGGAGGGCAGCATCCTCAAAGCCAGAATGGAGGGGAGAGACAACCACTTTGGAGACTTAGGGTCGCTCCCTGCTGTGGCATCATGACCAGGATTTTCCTTCACCCTAAATGTCCTTGGCAAACTATGTGAAACTTTACTTTTTTTGGGTGGGTGGGGAGGTGAGGCAGGGTCTCCCTTTGTAGCTCAGGCTAACCCTGAACTCACTGTGTAGCCCAGGTTGGCCTTGAACTCACAGCGATCCTCTTGCCTCAGCCTCCTGAGTGCTCACAGCAATCCTCTTGCCTCAGCCTCCTGAGTGCTGGGATTGCAGGTGTACACCATACCTAGCCTCTTTGTGAAACTCTTAAATGCTACTCAGCCACTTTTGCAATCTGTAGGGAAAGTAGAGATTCTTTTTCTTTAGGAAGAGTTTACACATTGTGGCAAAGTCAGTACAGGTTATAATACTAATACTTTAAGGAGAGACCTTTCCCCCACCACTCTGGTACTGGGGATCGAACTCAGGACCTTGCACTTGCCAGCCAGGTGCAGCACCACTGAGCTACATCTCCAGGTTTTTCCCAAGAAAACCCTTTTTAAAAACTCCAACTAAATATTTGGTGGGATTAGCTTGCTCGTAGTACTTCGATTAAGGAGTTTTTAGATTATGAAATATGAAATATTTTTAGATTATGAAATTTGGAGCCCCAAATGTGTATGACTATTAAATGCATAAAAATTGGTAGAAAATTGTATCTGAGGAAGCAAAGTATTTCTATTAACTTGTTCTGGCTTTTAATTATAGTCACAGTGGAACTATTTGAGCCCAGTTGCCTCATTTTTAAGAGAAATTTATTTTCATAGTTTAAATTACAGTTAGTCACCTCAATAAACTAATACATGTTCTGTATAAAGAATAAGCCCACCATATGCATTTGAGGTGGCTCACTATAAAAACATACATAACAAATGAATTATAAACCGTATACAACAGGGAAGAAAAGAAGCATAAGTTGGGATATAATAATGCATGTCTGTCCTTATTAACACATTTAAAAGCAAAATCTAACAGCTGCCTGCTGATCTTAAAGAGCCACATGTACATGATTTTGCACAGTAGCTGGGTGATGATCAGCCCAGGGGCACACTAAAATGTATGTAGGTGCTACTAAGTCTTGCTGTGGATTTGCTGGCACATTCAAGATCAAAGCAAATGCTTGCTTTCAGTCAGCAGGGCTGGAAGTTGTCAGTCTCCCTTCATCTAAGTTCACGGATCTGCACTGTGCACGTAGCCCCCTTGGGGTTGGTACTTAGGGGCCAAGCAGGTCCTTAAATACCCTTAGCTCAGCCAGCCTTTCAGCAGGCACTTGATAGTACTAGGTGGCAGTCAAAGCTAGTCCCCAAAGTAGGGACTCTGACTGCCCTGTCTCTTCTGACCTTATCTATCCCTCCTTCCCTGCCTTGCTTTCCTTCTCTCCCTCTCCACCTGCACCCCTACCCCTTGAACTTTCAACCTGGGGTCATTTCTGTGGGACCAAAGCCGGCCTCTAACCCGTGTTGTCTTCTGGCCACTGACAGGTGAAGCAGCTGGTGCCCATCCGAGATCAGTCCCTGCAGGAGGAGCTGGCTCGCCAGCACACTAATGAGCGCCTGCGGCGCCAGTTTGCTGCGCAGGCCAATGCCATCGGGCCCTGGATCCAGAACAAGATGGAGGTAGGTCATGTCGTGCCCTTTTCCAGCTGCGGCCTGAGGCCTTGGAGACAGTCTCTTAGTTGATGGAGCAGCACCTCCTGTGCTGGCCACACCACTCATCCTGCTGTTACTCCAGGCTTTATCTTATCAGCTTCTGGGCTGCTGTGGATTGTGTGTGCCTGGGTACTTCTCAGAGGGCATGGAGGGGCACACTAAAGTGTTGGGGGGGGGAGACAAGGGTGCTCCTAGTGCCATCTTTAGTTTTTGTCATTAAAAACAGCAACTAGCTAGGTGTGGTGGTTCATGCCTATAATCCCAGCACTCAAGAGCTAAAATGGGCATCGTGTTGAGTTCAAGGTCAACCTGGACTACACAGTGATTTCAAGGCCAGTCTGAAATACTTAGAGTGACCCTGTCTTAAAATAAACACACACACACACACACACACACACACACACAGTGACAAGGCTCTTAGTTTTTGATCTGCAGGAACTGATTTTAAAACACCCATCCCTAAGGAGCCCAGTAAAGAGCCTACTTTGTACTTTAGAGCTTTTTAGGAACAGTGGTCTTTGAATGACTCTGAGGTCTGGGTTCCTCCTATCAGTAAGAACAGCCAGGAGGCATTTCTCCATCTCCCTCTTGGTAATAAAACTCTTTCCATAAAGGGATAACACCTACAATTATAAGAAATTCTAGGGCTGGGAATTTAGCTCAGTGGTGCCGCCACCTGTTTCACAAGTGCAAGGTCGTCCTGAGTTCAATCCCCGGTACCAAAAAAAAAAGAAAAATTCTGCTGGAGTGAGCAATGGGGGGTCTTACATCAGTCTGGCAGCTCTGTCTGGCCACTGGCCACTGGCAACTGACCCCAGTACAGGGGAACAGGGCAGTTGTGCCCAAGGGTGTCGCCCTGCCTGCAAGAAGGCTGGTGGGATGCATTCCTTACCCCTCTTGCCTATCTACTTTGGAACTTGGTTGGCTTCGTTCCATTTTTCCAGCAGACCTGAACTAGACCTTGTTCCATCCAGTGAAGCAGCCAGTTTCCCATCCTACTTGGTGGGATCTAGTGACTGGGCTGCTGCTAGATGCAGGTGTGGCCTCTGATGCAGAGTTAGGACGGATTTCTGAGGAGTTGCCTCAGGGGCCACTCACTCTGTCTCCATGTGCTCCCCTGCCTACCCCAGGAGATTGCCCGGAGCTCCATCCAGATCACAGGGGCCCTGGAGGACCAGATGAATCAGCTGAAGCAGTATGAGCACAACATCATCAACTATAAAAACAACATCGACAAGCTGGAAGGAGACCACCAGCTCATCCAGGAGGCACTGGTCTTTGACAACAAGCACACCAACTATACCATGGAGGTATGGAAACAGGACAGGCCAGTGGCTTGCTTCTGCTTGCCACCTTGTCACCTTCTTAGGGCATTTTCTACATGCATTTGTCCTTCCTTATTCCTTTTCTGCCAGTGTGAGCATCGGGGTGAAGTCTTTCCACTCACTGTATGTGGAGAAGCTTTGTGAACTCCCATCAAGCACCATGGTATAGTTAGGGTTATCATAACCTCATTATTGCTGGGGTTTAGCTACAGCACTTGCCTAGCATGACTGAGGCCCCGAGTTTGATCTCCTGCACTGCAAAAAAAAAATTAATCATTATTGTTATACCCATCACAATTAATTTAGTTATAGTTCTTTGGGGCTATTGCCAGAAATCGGACTGTGGTAATTTCCACTAGTTTGGCCCACTTTGCTCTTCCTGGGAGGCCATCAGGTATATCCTAGGTCCGCAGTGCTGCTACTCAGTGAATGGGAAGGTATCTTACTGATAAATAGAACTTGTGTTGTACATTGCGTCTACAAAGTGCAAATTGTCATTGATAGGACTCTGGCCTCGCTTCTGAGTATTTCTTGCTGCAGAATCTTGCAAAAAAAAAGAAGGGGGACGGCAGTGTAGGAAAGTCTGTGACATGCCCGTTTACCTTCATTGGATAGACTCTCTTGTTGTGAAAATGAAGAGCCAAGGTTGACAGGCTGGGAAATCCTGGAGCTGATGATTCCCTCTTTCCCTTGGTAGCATATTCGTGTTGGATGGGAGTTGCTGCTAACAACCATCGCCAGAACCATCAATGAGGTGGAGACCCAGATCCTGACAAGAGATGCGAAAGGCATCACCCAGGAACAGATGAATGAGTTCAGAGCCTCCTTCAACCACTTCGACAGGGTACCACTCTCTCTGGTTGTTTGAAAGGCAGTTCTGTGGGCATGTAGCAGTTTATCTGAAATAACATGCGCACTATCAAGGCCAGCCTGAACTACATAGTGAGACCTGCCCACCTCTAAAAACAAAACAAATCAAAAAATCCCTCAATTTTCTTTTTTAATTAAGAAAATTGACGGATGATAATATTTTAAGGAAAAGAGACCCACAAAATAGTAATGTTTATAGTAAAAGCATATAAAAAGTTAAGTACTTGTAAAATATTTAGCATTTTGGATTGCATAATATTGAGTAAAACTAATTAATTATGAGAAAATTCCAAGTTTATTTAGTATATGGCTAAAAGTGACTGTTCAGGCTACATTCCAATTGTTAAAAGATCACTAAAAAAAAAGGGTTTCACTGCTTTCTGTAGGGCTTTGCTTAAGATTTGCAAATAACAGTAAATGCTTCCTAAAATTCCTCAAGAGGAAGCCACCCAGATTTGGGCCTATTAAGGAACTGAGAAAATAGATTTCTGGTTAGGAAGTTAATAGGTCTAAGTATAGAATTCGGTATAGAGATGGAAGTTGACATTTGCCTGGTTTTAGCACTCCTTTTTTTGGAGAAACATACTATCACCCTGACCTGAGTTGATTCATTGCAATCCAAGCTATTTTTTCTCCTGTGGAGGGAAATAATTGATCGCTGTCCATATACAAACACATCTGGAGTTTTTGAAGGCCACCTCTCTCATTTAGGCTGCCTTAAAAGGGAGCGGGGTTGGGGGAAACGTGTTGATTTGAATCCAAGGTCATGAGACCATCTTTTGCAACAAAAATGTCCAGAGGAGGACAGTGCAGAACTTGCCTATTTAAACACTAAGGATCCTCTGTCTCAGAAAGTTTACTCAGAGCATGCTGGAGAAGAGGGGTTGGGCACAGATCCACTTGGCTTCATCTTCCTACCAAACAGAAAAGGTGGATTTGGCAGGACGCATTGGGTGAATGGAGAGACTTTAGAGTCAATGGAGATTGTGGAGCACAGGCGTCATGGTCAGAGCTGGTCTTACGGAAAAAAAATGCTTGGCCACACGTTTAAGATTTGAAATGGGCTGGAAGGAAGGGGGAGAGAGCAGCACAGAGTCAGGCAGGAGGCTCCTGGAGAAGTGAAGGAAGAGGAACAGGAGCTGGGAGAGGTGGTGAGAATAAAGACAAGGGCAAATCTGAGATAGAGACAGAAATCTGACAAAGTTTAAGGAGCCGGGCATGGTGGAGCACATCTGTAATCCCAGCACTTGGGAGGCTGAGGCAGAAGGATCGCTGTGAGTTCAAGACAAGCATGGGGCTACATAGTGAGTTCCAGGTCAGTCTCAAAAAAGCCAAAAAAAAAACAAAGGAAATCTGACAAAGTTTAATAACAGGGTTTGGGGTTGAGGAAAAGGAACATTTTAAAAAATGACATGAAAATTCTAAGCCGTAAGGACACGGAACAAGGGTTTATAGGGAGCCATTGCAGCAGAGATGTCCCCTGGGCAGTTGGAGTCCAGTTCTGAGGCTCAGGGCTGAAACCTGCAGGAGTCACCACACAGTGGTCATCTCTAGCAAGAGACAGTCTGGAGAGGAAAAGAGAAGGCCCCCAATCTTAGCAAACCGCTGTATTTAAGAGAAGTACAAGAGGTAAAGCAGGACAGCAGAAGACAGAGGAGCATCACTGCTGGGTGTTGCTGCAAGGTGGACAGCCAGGGACGGCGCAGCACACAGGTACATCCAGTTTCCATTTATAAAAAAAGGAACTTGAAACACTAGCATTTGGGACTGGCCATTGCCTGGGTGAACAGAAACACCGTAAAAAGCTGGGTGTGGTGGTGCCCACCTGCACTCTCCACCACCCTTGAAGACTGAGGCACAAGAGTCACAAGTTCAGAATCAGCCTGGACAACTTCATGAGACTTGTCCCAAAAGTAAAGTAAAATAAAATAAAAAGGGATGGATATGTAACTCATTGCTGCCAGGCCTCGATCCCAAGTACTGCCAAGACAAAATAACAAAAACACCGTTGACCTTCCATTTTAACAATTGGATTGGCCAGTAAAAGTACTATCCTTAATTTCATGTTGAGGATTAGATATTAGCTGATTCCCTCACATCTTAGTGCAGCTGTATACTTCCCATCATGTCCAGGTCTTTGTGTTGACCCCCTGTTTCCGCAAAGCTTGGGTTGTAATTTGGTCCTACCTGGCCTCAGCTGAGAAAGCTGGTATCCATGGGAGCCATCTTGCACACTGCTCTCTGCAGACAATCGTTAAATTTTGGGAATAAGCTAAGATTTCTGTAAAGAAGAGCTACTGCCACTTGGTCCACGTTGTTGCAGCATAACTTTCCCATTGTTTAAATTCTGGAAATGCTTTCATCTTGGGTATTTTTACAAATGATTTAGGCGGGGCCATTAACATTTCTCAGAATGCCTGCAGTATTTTCCACAGTCAGTAGGTGGTGGTAGTGAGCTACTGATAAATTCCTTTTGTTTCCTTGCAAAGTGGGGTCTCCTTTCCTCTTGGTCTAGTCTTCCCTCCATAAATCCTACCCTCTTTTTCCTTCCAAAGAGACTGTTTTGTAACATTCTGCGTGGATTCTCCTTTGTGTAAGTCAGCAGTAACCTTTATGACCTTGCTAGGGCTCAAGGTAGCCCTTCTTTTTCAAGATCTTGCTTACTTAGTCAAATAGAGCAATTCTGTAATTCTCCTCTGCTCTTTGCATGTCTCAACAGAGGAAGAATGGTCTGATGGACCATGAAGACTTTAGAGCCTGCCTCATTTCCATGGGTTATGATCTGGTAAGAACAAAGTTAAAACTGCAATGAGTTGGTATTTTATTGAGCTTGGATTTGTATTATTGGGAAGTGACTGGCTTAAATGTAAGGTAGCACATGTGGGGTTGGTTCATTTTTTTTTTTTTACCTGGGATAATATTTTTGAAGGTCTGCCATATAAAACTAATTTTACAAAACCAAAACTTACTTGTATTCAGTAATTGGTTGGATTTTTTTTTCCCAGTGAAGGAATCAAGAGCATGGGCTTTCCTGGTGATTTTTAAGAACTTTATTGCTACACTTTACATACTACAGTTCACTCCTTAAAAGTGCATACTTCAGTGGCATTTAGTGTCCTGATGGTTTACCCCCTGATTTAAGGAGCTTTTTCCTTTAACATTTTAAAAGGTGAAAGGTTTTTAGTAATAAGTGAGCTAGGAAAAACTGAAATTCCCATGGGCTTTGGTTATCCCAGTATATCTGAACTTCTCTACTGCTCCTTAATGCATATTTTTAATATGATTTGCTGTGGTTCTTTCAAGAAATTTTAAATAAAATCATGAGAGCCATCTCTGAACTGCCTTTCTGTTTAGCAATATCACTTTTGTCACTTGCCATCTGCAAAAGGGCCCAGCTCTTGCTCTTAGTCTTCCATAGCTACATTATGTGACCCAGGAAAGCATTATGGGTCACAAGAGCGAGGAATTCTTTTTTAGAACCGGGAATTGAACTCAGGACCTCGCCCTTACCAGGCAGGCTCTGTACCACTGAGCTACATCCCCACCTCTGAAGGAAGTCTTATATTCAGGAACTTCTGCCTTGATTCTACAGCAAGTTTTAAAATTGTTTGATGACAGTAAGCTTAAATCAGCCATAGAGAGAATTCCTTTCAGAGACTGAAGGGAAATACCAGAGAGTTTTCAAACACAAATTAACTGAATGTGTCGCCGTCATCTTGTCCAGGGTGAAGCTGAATTTGCCCGCATTATGACCCTGGTTGATCCCAATGGACAAGGCACGGTCACCTTCCAGTCCTTCATTGACTTCATGACCAGAGAGACAGCCGACACTGACACCGCAGAGCAGGTCATTGCCTCCTTCCGAATTCTGGCTTCTGACAAGGTCTGTATTGTTGAATTTCCTTCTACTTCAACAGTACTACACCACATAATTTTAGCAGAAGAAAAACAGGTTGCCAACAGAAACCATTCTCATACCAGCATCAGCACTGAATGTGGCAAGCAGCACAGTAGTGCACTGCGTACAGAGAATAGACTTCCCATCCCTGGCATTTGTGCTTGGGTCTCATGCCGAGTTTTATAGCAGGGCCAATAGCGTGTATGTTGTACAGTTATATGCACGTGTATTACTGGTTCAACCCCCTTTTACATTCTGAGTTGGTGCATGTGACACAGAAAGAAGAAATTACACAAGTCAGTTGTTAGAGAACTGGGAACTTTCCCCTTACGAGTCACTGACCCTGGCTTTGTGCCCATTCACTGGAGCAAAGTTACATACAACTATTCAGTCACCTTAAAAACTGGCAAGGCTAAAAAAACCCAAAAAAACCTGTCAAGACTTTCAATACACACAGCCTAGAAATTAAGTAAGAATGTAACTGCAGGTGCAGGTTCAAAATTTTTAAAATTTCATCCTCCAAACAAAAACATCACAGGATAAAGAAATTCAATTTGGGATAGGATTATTTTACCCTGTGTTCTAACTGAAAGGCTAAAAGAGTAGTAGTACAAGGAAAGTTGGGATGCTGGACTACATCAGCTCAGCCATGTTTTTTTTTTTTTTTTTTTTCTCATTGAGTTTATTGGTACATTTCAGGGTATACAGCACAGTTACATTCATCATTGGGATCTTGCACCTTTACATAACAAGTCTTGGTTCTCATTTTTTTCCCTTATCCCTGCCCTCCCTTCACTCCCTCTTCGCCTCCCCATTTACAAACACTTTATTTCCATTTTTTTCATTTTCTCCTATATTTTTCTTTTCCCTTATTACCTTTCCCCTACCCTTCCCACTTTCCCTACACCTTTAGTCCTTTTCTTCCTATTTCACATTGTCAATTATCTCATTAAGATCTTATGTACTATTACAGTTTTTCACATCAGAGAAACTATTCAGTATTTACACGTGTGACTTATTTATTTCGCTTAGGAGTATATCCTCAATATGTATCCATTTTCTTATTAATGAATTTAATTTCTCATTCTTTATGGGAGCTCAGCCATGTTTACTACCATAAAAATCAAACAGAATCAGTGATCTTAAAAATAATAACAAGTTTGTATTAAAATGAATCACTTATCATAAGGATTGGGACAGAGAGAACATCTGATTGAGAAGGTAATAAACCCTCAGCAGCATTAGATTCACTCAGTCCCCCCCAAAAAAACTCCTACTATAGATTATAGTATGATTTAGTTATTTTTGACCATTATTTGCCAGTTTATTCTATCATAAATTGTCCTACTTCTCATTGGATTTCTGACATTTCAAAAGTTCCACCACTAAATGTCAGTCTTACTTTACTATGGACAGAGACTTTCTCCAGTAGCAAAATATTTCTAGGTTTTTTAAAAAATAAACTGAATAGAAAAATTACTCCATTTTAGGGCCGGGCATTTAGCTTAGCGGTTTGGTGGCCTGCCTTGCCAGCGCAAGGACCTGGGTTCAATCCCCAGTACCAAAAAAAAAAGGGAAAATTACTCTATTTTATAAAAGCACATGGCACATATATTTTTTTGTTTCTAAATCATACCAGCAAAGTTAAATACATACTCTGTTCTCTTCAGTGTATGACACAAACTAACAACTATCTGGTATGATTTTTTTTTTTTTTTTTTGTACCAGGAATCAAATGGTATGAAATTTAGATCATAATGTTTATCACCCAAATTAGGGCTTTGTTTGAGAAATACTGATGCTAATTCTCCATTGCCTTTATGAAGCAATATTAAATTTCCTTCTATCCAAAAAGCAAGTCACTTTGTAGATATGCTTCTGCAGAAGAACTCACATTTTTGTTAGTCTGCCACTGTGCTCAGTAGACCCCCTATTCTTTAAATTGATCCATTTTTTAAAATTAAGCAAAGGCAAGAAAAGTGTAAGGATAACTCTGTTTATGGTGCAGTGTTTCTGTGATTGACTTGACAAACCCTTGTGTGTTTTGCCAGCCATACATCCTGGCGGAGGAGCTGCGCCGAGAGCTTCCCCCGGATCAGGCCCAGTACTGCATCAAGAGGATGCCTGCCTACTCTGGCCCAGGCAGTGTGCCTGGGGCCCTGGATTACACTGCCTTCTCCTCTGCGCTCTATGGGGAGAGCGATCTGTGATGCTGAGGTTCTGTAAGCCTGGATTCCATCAGAATGCAATAAAAGCTGAAGTCACAGTTCATTTCCTGGGAACTTTGACAAGCTTCATTACAGTGAGGGAGAATTTTGCAGTAGCTCAGTCTAGCAGAGTAACAATGGCTGAAATGGGGTTTTGATCTATGTATGGTATCGTGTGCTTTATAAATAGGGTTATTTCTGAATCTTTAGCTAAATGTAATATCACATTACTTTGTTTCTTTGAGCAAACCAAGCAAATTACTTGCTCTGCAATTAGGACAGTTGGGCCAAGGATTTAGCTCAGTGGTTCTGCTGCCTGCTTTGCAAGCACAAGGACCCAAGTTTGATCCTGGTACCAAACAAACAAACAAAAAAAAAGAAAAAGAAAGAAATTAGGATGATGTAGGAATAGAAGAGAAGAGAAAAAAAATGTGAAAATCCAAAATACCCAAGATTCAAGACCAATGGGAACAATCACATATTGGTAAATGTTTGCTATTTTTTAAAACTATTCCTCTTATCTAATATGCTTATGTGATTATCTCTAGGAGAATGTTTGGGGTTCTAGTGCTTTATCTTCTTGCTTATCCAAAGATTATCTCCACCTAAACATAAATAGTACTGTTGTCTCTTTAGTTGAATTAAATATCTGAGATGGACCTGCCAGGGAAAGAAATGGATGGCGCAGTAGATTTTGAAATTGAGTTTATAGTCAGTTCTTCATTATCTAAGACTACATAGTCCCATTAGTGGGTCTTAATGCCTTACTTGTCTGAAGAACTGTGGAACAGGGTTGTTGCTAGAGACGAAAATGGGGTCAGTAGGTAAATGAGTTTTAGAAGTACCCAGATTCTTGTGCTTTTTCCAAAATTTACTCATAGACGTCCTTTGGAGATGCCATATACAAGTGCTCTGTTTTTAAATAAGCAGGTTCACAGTGGTTGTTCATAATGAGACAGCAGATACCCGCTAGCCCTCCAGACAGGCCTGCCTTGTGCTGTGTTGTCTGTCAGCATGAAGCCAAAGTTAGCAGGAAGGGTCTAATCTTCAAGGGCAGGTGAGTTCTTTTCACTGAAGGACCAGTCAGCACATAGCCCCTTGGGTGGATGCCTTTTGTGTAGTATGCAGTAGGAGAGGCTTTTGCTGGTGGTCAGGTGTTCACCACCAGGAGGGCCAGTGCCTTTTAACAAGTCCCAGGTTTGGCTGTGTCTGTGTCAAGCCTGGCTCCATGACACAGGATGCCTGACATTGTGCCCTGCGCTGTTCAGTATTCATTCACTTTCCTACTTTGTGCTGTCATATGCTAAAACCACTTTCTGTTACTTCTCTTTGTTGACTGCTTATAGACAATAAAACAGAAACTCTTTATGTATTTGGGTCCTTAATAATCAGGAAATGAGTCATAAAACCAGTTGCAAACAGCAATTAAAGTGTTCCTAGAGAAGCAGCAATGTGCCTATAACCTACAGTCTGTTTCCTCAGATTTTTACAGATTTCCATGGACAACTGGAAATGTGACACTTTCCATTTACAATTGGCTGGTAACCTGATGTTGTTACTGCTATACTGGCCCATTTAGAATTCTTCACCTTTATGCATTTTATTTGCTTAATTATTAAGTAGAGTAGTTGATAGTTTCAAATTTCTGAAGTATTTGAACCTTGAGTTTTATGCCAGACTGGAGTGTAGGTGAGCTCTTGATTTTTTTTTTTTTTCAAGCAGGTGCTATATCCCATCCATAAACATTAGGGAGAAACTGGGAAGTTATTCCTCTTTAACGCTATTACTAGGGGGACTTGTGTTTTAGGGCTGGTATGGGTAACTCACCTACCTAAATTTCTAACCTTACAACATTGAGCGAGAAAATGAATCTGTACTATTCCTAATAAATGAAAAGAATTAAACTCTGAAAAAACAATAAACATGTTTATACTCTCATTCTAGAAGTCACTTTTATTTCTGATGCTATTATCAATTAAACTAAATTTGTAAAAGAAAATGAATCCCTGTTTTTATTATTTAAAGGAATACCCAGCTGCTTTGGTTAACTGCAAACAAACTTTTAAAAAAAAATCATTGGCTAAATATGGTGGCACACCCCTGTAATCTCAGCACTTGGGAAGCTGAGGCAGGAGGATGCTGCAAGTTTGAGGTCAGCCTGGGCTACATAATGAGTTCCTCACTAGCCTGGACTACATAGCAAGACCCTGTCTCAAAAATAAAATAAGATAAATGTGTATCTCTTAAGGAATTAGAGGCTGACTTGTTGGTACAGGGTAAATTTGAGGTAGGGAGTTAGGGTTGACCCAATTAGAGGTGAATGATGAACGGATTAGGAGCAATGTTTAATGAGAAGGTTACTCATGAATTCCCAGTTGATTCCTATTTTCTAGATGTAAAGAACACCCAGCTCTAACCTCTAAGGGATTCAAATTGTGAAGGTCTAGATTAAGCCCTGGACATAAGTATTTTTTAAGGCTCTGTGGGAATTCTAATAACTCCTAACTGAAAACCTGTGGATTAAAGGACCCGTGAAAAGTTAACAAAGTTTTAAGATAATTAGAAAAGCTCTGACTGGAATGGTTGAAATGAAGTCAGACCGTAGTAATGGCCAGGCAAAATCTTGTGCTGTCTGGTAGTGACATAAAACTACTTGAATATAATTAGGTTTTAGGTGGAAACATTTGGCCTTATCATAGCTGGAGATGAGCTCTTCTACATCCTTACAGGAAAAGAAACATCTAGACAAAACCAAGTCAGAAATTTGCTTTTTAAGAAGTTGTTGGTTGTTGCTAAGCTGACAAAGATTCACCCAGTTTCTCTAAATTATTTGAAAACCTGACCCTGGGTGTTTTTGCTATTTCTTTGAATTTTCTCAAGTACCCTGGAGGCTGCAGAGGGATCAGACTGAACTGTCTGAGGCATTTGCATACTGCAAATAGCATTGGCAGACACTGGTTTTTGCTTTTTCCTTTTGGGTTCATAATAACTCAATCCTGCTGGGCCTGGTGGCACAGGCCTGTAATCCCAGCACTGTGGAAGGCCACGCATGACAGTATGACAACCTGCAGCCAAGACTGGGCAACTTAGTGACTTAAGGAGACTTGGGATCCTCCTGCATCAGCCTCCCTGAGTGCTGAGATTACAGACCTATACCGCAATGTCCATTAAAAATTATGTCAGTGGCAATACACTGTTAAAACAGATGGGTAGAAGGAAGTCCACCAAGGTACACTTGGACAACAAGCTACAAGAGAAGGAAAAGATTGGTGCTGTAAACAGTTATAGAGCAGGTAGTGGAAACACCTGTAGTCCTAGCACCCTGAGATACTGAAGAGGATTCGAGTGGAGGCAAGCCCAGACAATTTAACAAGACTCTGACTCAAAAAGGGTTGGAGACATAGCTCAATGCTAGAGTACTTGCCTAGCATGTGTGAGGCTTGAGCTTCAATATCCAGTAGAGAAAAACTGGATTAAAACCACTGCAGAAGAATGTTTCACTCCAGTTATTCCAAGACTAAGAGAAAGCCACTTCAAGGGAACCCAGTGGACATGGGATAAGAAAACAGGTCTAGAAAAGACAAGAGTCTTGAACTACATCCATATCTATTGCTTGGATACAGCTACCCATAATCCTAGGATCACACCATGAATCCATCCCAGCATCACATCCTTGGTCCCAGAAGCACAAATCCTAGATCCAGCCACCTCCAAAAAGCCTCACCTATGATTGCGTGAGGCTTTGGGGGAACATCTAGATACAGTGTTTTGCTTCAACTCTCTGGGGCTCTGCTCCCTAGGCCTGGTGCACCCCACTCTGCCCCACTTAAAGGTTCCAACTTGTGCTTATCTGGAATTGAACCCCAGACCTTGTGCTTGCCAGGCAGGCAAGGTGCCACTGAGCCACATCCCTGGCCTCTGTTACGGCTTATATTTAGATATCCCCTCAAAGCCTCACGTACTCATAAGTGATGCTTTTTGGACTTGGATGGATCTAGGGTATGTGATGCTAGGAATAAGAGTGTGTGGTACTAAATTAGTCCACTGATTGAAATTAGCATAGTTCTGGGTGGCACCACCCAAAAGGCTGGCAGCCTGGATGGGATAAGAGGGAAAGGCTAGGTGGCTGTTTGGTGCTTGATGCCTTTTGCCTGCCATACCATGAGCTGTTTCTGCCCTGCAGTGCTCCTCTGCCATGCTACCATGCTTTGGAACCAGCCAACTGTGGACTAAAACCTCTATAAACAGCCAAAATAAACCTTTCCTCCTTTTAAAAGAAATAGTTACAGAAGGGACAGTAGATATGCTATGAGTACTTGGTATGAACAAGGGAATAGTGTTATGTTCATTTAATTGAAAAGGGCTGACCTAAGAAGAATAGGTGAAAAAAGGATGAGAGAAAACTAAGGTGGCAACAAGAGAGTCTGTTTTTTGTAGAGACAAATTATTTTGCTAAAAATAGAAATAGAAATTGGTGATCTAACCTTTTTTTTTTTTGGTACTGGGGATCAAACTTGGGACCTTGTGCTTGTGAGGCAGGAGGCAGAACCACTGAGCTAAATCGCTGGCCCTAACCTAAATTTTTAATAGCCTTAATAAAATTATTCTTGGATAGAAGTAAGAAGACATTGTCAAATAAGACTGTTAGATTGAGTAGGCAAAGTTTGAGGGAGGAGGAGTGAAAGTACCAGGCTAGTCTGGGCAATTTAGCCACACCCTGTCTCAAAAAAAACCAAAAAAAAACAACTGAGGATTATAGAAAACTTGCCTAGCATAGGTTCAATTCCCAACAACACAAAAAACTACCTACAGTTAACTAGACAGAAAAAGAATAAAAGTTCTGGATTTTTACTTCTCTTCCACACTAAATGCAAAAAGAGGAATTTCATGACTCTGGGAGACCAAGGCAGGAGGATTATAATTTTGAGCCCAGCCTGAGCAACCTAATGATTTAGTTTGACCCCTGTTTCAAAAAAGGAGCTGTGGATGTAGCTCAATGTGAAGGTCCTGGGTTCAATCCCCAGCACCCCCCGCCCCAAGGAGACAGGTAAAGACACGAAGTGTAAAATAGAGAAGGTCTGGGAATCCACTCCTTTACCAAAGCAAGTGAACTGGCAGAGGTATGAAAAGGAACTACTGTGGAGTTATGCACACAGGTCTGAGGAGGGAACTTAGTAAAAGAACTGGCAGTTACTTTCAGTCAGTTTCAGCTTTCTTGCAGGAGCCACTTACCATATTCCAGGCTCCAGCTCCACAGCAAGCAGCTGTGTGGCAGCACCAGTCATTCCTGGTGTGGCTTACTGCAGCCAAGCGGACAGTCAGGACCTTGTACTGGGAAAGTCAGGGCTTTGTGTTTGGGTTACTGACTGCTGAGGGCCCAGCCCAGGTTCCAGCCACCGTTTCAGACCTGGTAGGTTGATACGGCTTCCCAGTGAGGGAAACTGAAAGAAACAGGGTCTTATTTTCCCCCTTTCTAGAGCCAGGCATTTAAGGAAAGGTTGCAGTTGTCTGAAGAGACAAATGGAAGAGAAATTCCAAGCAGAAGTGTAAGAGCCTGACTGAACCACAGCGACTCCATGTTGACCAGCAAACGACCTAGAGACTGTCGCTCCCCCCCAATCCCTTATAGGATAACTAATGATTAATTGTGAATTGTTAGGTAACTGCTTTGAAGTAGCTGGGAAACTAAATGGAAACTGTAGTGAACACAGAGACCCAACACAAATCACGCCACTCCTTACCTGCCTGTAGTTGAATGTTCTGAACATTATAATCTAAGTTGTAAATGGAATAATGGATAATCGCTCTGCTGATCATTAGTACGTGACGGTCAAGTATATGCTTGATGACCACTAGCTCAGATCCACTGATTCTTTGCCTTTGTCCTCTTCCTGTAAGTTTTAAGTGTAAACCCCCCTTAGCCCTATATAAAATG